>NC_061514.1:238093676-238138612 GCF_022539505.1 Lolium rigidum
CGTCGGGTTAGGCCCATAGGCGACGAAAAATGCCCCTTAGTTGACGATTTTGGGACGTTGTCTATCAGAACTTTTCTTGTAGTGTTAGGTCACGCTTAGAGCGATTGCATCTCATTCGTATGCATTATTGCATCCTTGCCAATCTTTTAAACATCGTCCTTACCGGACGATGATGCTATTTCAGAATTTGGAGTTAATGCGTACCGAAGACCTTGCCTCGCATAATCTTGTAACCAAGAAAGGCAAGTTCATCACTTGCTCATGTCATTTGAGTATTTCTATCAAATTACTTGCAAAGTATTATGGTTATCACTATTGCATAAAAATCAAAACCACTACTTTCATAACTATGAATATGACTATGTGGTGGGCAATGCAACCATGGATTGTGTTGATATGGTGGAGGTTCCATTGCACGGGTTTATATCCATCTAGGATTAAACAACAAATGTCGCCAGTGATTCTTGTGCCGTAATACCCGTGTTAACCATAAGATCCGGGGTGGGACGGAGTAGTCAAAAGTGTTTCCACCTCTCGTTCATCAACGGATGCGCTTTACCGTAGACACTTGTATCCGTCGGTGGCAAGCGGTAGGTCGGGGAAGCCTTAAGTCCCCACGGCATAGTCCGTAGACACTTGTCACTCGAAGAACAAGCGGTAGGCTGGGGAAGCCTTAAGTCCCCACGGTATTGCGGTCTATGATGGGTTGCAGCCTACCGGCGTAGGAGTGTATGGTAGAGCCCAAGATCGTCGTCGTGGTCGGGGTCCACCTTGAAATCTACAGGAATAATGGGACCGGCGTGGACCCAGGGTCGGCGCATGCAACAACGGGTGGGTGTTCGAGGTAGCGGAGGAACATGATTGGCTAGACCTTATACCGGGCCTCACACCATAGGAAGTGTGGACGGGTTGCGCGCCCGGTTGGCACCAAGGTTAAGATCTCTTATGGGTAAAGCAACACACCTCCGCAGAGTGTAAAGAACCGTGACTCGTCACTCCCGTTCCGGGATATGGAACTGCGAACGCGGCCGGAAAGGAGCTCCATGAAGTTCTAGTAAACCGGTGAAGGTTGACGGACATAGTTCTTCTGAATAAAAGCAACCTTTTGAAGAAATGGTTATGAAAACTTGCATTGGTATTAGACTTTCTCGGTCTAATGCCGTAGCTAGTGCATTAAACACCTCTTTCCTATAATGAACTTGTTGAGTACGCTCGTACTCATCCCACTCTTAAATCCCCTGCTTAGATATGGAGGCATCGAAGGAGGATCTACAGTGCAACTCGAAGACCGAGAAGTCAACCACAACTTCAAGAGATAGGACCCTGTCAGAGGAGTCAAATACCACATCCAGCAAGGAGAAAACCTAGTTTAGCCATAGAAGGGAACTAGTTTCCTAAACCTAGCTCCTACTTAGCTAGAATCTATTCTTAGCCTCCTGAGCTAGTTAAATACTCTACAAATAGAGTTCGTGATAAGACTAGACTACGAGTCGTTCTTCTGGAGTTTTTTTGCAATTTTACCTCATTGTAAAGTAGGAGGCTGTGATGATCTTATGTAACAGAGTCAATGTTGTAATTCTATAGACATGCCTTGGACCCGCATATGTTTCTGTTGTACCACTCTGAGCGATATAATACTAGTGGAACGGTGTTTCATTGGTGTTATATCAGACTTGCATACTACACCATGCAGTGGTATGCCGGGTCACCACAAAAACTGCCATAATCTGACGTCCGGGCGGATTCCGAGATGCCCTTCGCAAAGTGTGACAAAATTCGAGAGGAGGAGATAAGAGTTCGGGCAGATATTATGGGGTTGAAGCCCATAAGTGCTGAGGATGGAGAGAAAAAACTCCGAACAGGGGAGCGATAATCCGCGCTCAACCCAGGCCTTTGTCAGGACTCTTTCGTCCGCGTCTGGCTTGGGGATGTCGGATTCGTGCATGAAACTCCATTGCGGAGAAATAATGCCTTCACTTTGAAGATCCCTCAGTTCCGAGTCCTTGATTTCACAAGGCCACCACTGACCCTTCTCGCCCTCTCGGATCTTGGCCTTGGAAGCCTTCTTTGCTTCCGCCTCCTGCACTTTGGCAGCCATCCTAGCTTGACCTTCAAGTTCCTCTTGGATCTCTTTGGAGGTGGGGATCCGGTCTAGTGCAGTGCTGGAAGAGGCGGAGAATGGTTGAGCTAGCCTGATGTCGGAAACATATGGTGGCAAGTATGCAATGGGTTCCGGGCAGATTGGTTCTAATGTGCTGGGTTCCGGGCTATTCGGAGAACTACCAGTACAATTTGGTCAACCATGCGACATGCTTCCGGCTGCACCGATGCAAACTAGTTTGAGTAGTCGGAATCTACACTACTTCTTCTTCTACGAGGCCGGCACACTTACCGTTCATGGCGCGGTCGTTCTTCAGGACACCGGCGAGGTTGAGGTGGCCGGACTTGCGGCGTTGAGCCTCTGGCGACCACGAATCGGCGGCGGAGACGAAATCACGATCAAACGCACGGATCTTGGGTCGAGGGAGGCCTTGGAACGGCGGCGGATGAAGCTCTCCGTGCGAGGTGTCGCCGGAGTTCAGATCTCACGGGCGGCGCTGTGCGAGGAAGAAGATGAAGAGGGGATTGCGGTGAAAGAATGGGAAGTTACCGCGCGCGAGGGTATTTATAGACCTCGCGCGGAGATTCGTGTTTCGGATTCTGACGGTGGAAACTGAACGGTTGCGCCGTTGGATGCGTAACATGTGCCTTAGGTTAAGAGCGGTGAAACGACGTGGAGGTAACTTGACTGTGCGCTCCCGAAATTTCCGGCTAAAGATTCGCATCTCCGAAAATTTAGCGCGGGAAAAAAGGAAGTTGTGCGCGGGATAAGTAGAACATCAGCTACATCGCCGTTATTGAAAAAAAGATGATTTCCGGGTAGATGGCATCAGAAACAAGTAAAGTTTGGAAGCTCTTCAAGATTCTCTTCGGAACCGAGTTGATTGAAGTCGGAGGAATGGTGAATCTCGGAGAACTTCGGGGGCTACTGTTGTGGGTATACTTTATGGGTATATCAACAGCGTGGCCTAGATCCGGCAAGCCCGGGTGACCCACAGATGGTGATGTGGCATGTGGCCCATCGGGCGACCCAGTTGCTGTAGATCCTGAAGGATGAAGTCCAGCCCAGGAACAAGGAGCCGGATCCCAACCGACCTACGAAGGAGGCCGGATCCGTGAAGGCCCATGAAGTATCCGGATCCATTATGGCCTTGATGAAAGGCGGATCCTTGACGTACACGGCAAGATATTGTACCGTAGTTAGGCAACTTGTATTCCGGCTACGACTCTCCATGTAAACCCTAGATCCGTGCGCCTTTATAAGCCGGATCCTGGGAGCCCTAGCGGCACAACCACAACTCATTGTAACATTGCGAAAGCGCCCAAATAATTCCAGACAAGCAGCAGTAGGCCCTGTCCTCGAGCAGGTGTTCTGAAGCTGGGTAAATCGCGTACCACCGTCCCGAGGACTCTCCGCCCTATGGCCCATACTTCTTCTTCCCTTCATGAGGATCCCTCCTCTAGAGTACCACCGAATAGGCAACGACAGTGATAATGGACATGTGAATACGTGCATCAATGGAGCTTTCCCATCATGGTGTATGGGGGAGCATTTGTGAGTCTTCACGAAGCAACAATGATCAACAATGATCAAGCAACAATGATCAACATCAAGCGGGATGCACAAGGCAAAGGTGTCTTTGCTAGGTTTCCCTTTTACCAGTCTCAAGGTGGTTGTTGGGAGACCGGGTTATAGGATACATAGCCGCACTATCAAGAGGGGCTTTCGGTTGTGTAACTTGATCACATCGTCTTAGGGAGCTCAACCCTTTGCATGATTTTAGTTCCATAAATCTTGTTGCTTCTTGGTGTTTCTCTGTGTGAGGTTGTTGAGCTTGTTGCTAGCTTTACAACAAGCCCAAGTTCATCAAAAACGGAATTCGTATGCATCTTCTATTGCGTTTTCGAGCTTGGATGTTTTACGGGTGTCTCTTTTATAGATAGGGAAAAACATTCATCTTGTGGTTTTTACTCCGTGGATGGACAATGATTTTTTTATGCATAAAGTTGTAGGGCTTGTTGTTCTGATTCCAACAAGCCCAAGATCATCGAAATTGGAGTTCGGACGCAAAAGTTATCATGGGTTTTGTAAAACATGTTTTCATGTTTGGCCCGGTGGCGCCGGCTATCTCACCGGCTTGTCCGACACAGACCGGCTCCCACACCGGTGCCAACCAAACGGTTTCCAGAGGGCTCTCAGGGCCGCCCGGTCCCTGGCCCGGTCTGACCGGCTCTTCCGCCAGGCAGCCCGGTCATATTTCGTTTGGCTATAAAAGGGGTTTCTGCCCCAATAGTTTTCTAGGGTTCTTGAGCATATTTTTGACCACCATTGTTGAACCTCTTGAGGTTGCTTCCTCTCCCTTCCCTCTTATGATTCTTGCATATTCTTGGGGGATTTGAAAGAAGAGATCTAGATCTACAACCTCATCCAATCCATTCCTCCTCTAAGTGAGGGAAACTCTTGGGATCTAAATCTTGGAGTCATTTGTTGATTTCCTCCATTGTTCTTCCTCTCTAATCTCATCTTAGCATTTATTGCTTGGGTGAGATTTGAGTGTGAAGGATTTGAACACCTTTGGTGTTCTTGCTTTACATCATTGCATAGTGTTGAGCTCTCCACCACGATTAGTTCGAGTGAGAGACCATGAGATTGTTACTCTTGGAGGGTCACCTCCTAGTTGGCTTGGGTGGTGTCCCGGTGACCTCCTTCGTGGAAGGTTGTGAAGGGGCTCAGGATTCTCCTTCGTGGAGCTTGCCATCTCTAGAGTGGAGGAAACGCTAACCATAAGGAAAGGGTCATTATCCTTCGTGGGTTTGGCTCAGAGAAGAAGGTGAGCCTTCTTGGCGTTGGGGAATCCTTCGTGGGTCCCCACCTCTCCAAACGTGACGTACCTTCTTGCAAAGGAAGGGAACACAGGAATACATCTTCGTCTCTGCGTGCCTTGGTTATTTCTATACTCGAGCTTACTTTCCTTTGTGATAGCCATCGAGCTTGAAGTACTTATTATATCTTGCTATCACTTGTTGTTCATATATATATTGTGCCTATCTTGCTTAGCTCTAGTTGTTTTTGTTGCACTTAGTTGAGCCTAGCTTATTTAGGGTTTGTGCTTGTAAACTAAACGTTAGTTTAATTCCGCATTCTTACAAGCCAAATCCGTAAGAGTTTTTAAATGCCTATTCATCTCCCTCTAGGCGACATCTCGTCATTTCAATACCTCATAACTGCTATGAGGGTGCATCTAGTATGGCCCTTGAAGCCGAGTTGTTCTCGCGGGAGGAGGCAATACACCGTAGTTGCCTACGGCCGTGCGATACTGTGGGTCTTCCGACATGGTTCTGGGGACACACTCAAGGGTGGAGGTGTGCTGCCAGAGTGCCGGGAAGGGGTAAGCCCACATGGAAGGACCCAAACTAGGGGATGTAGGCGAAAGGTTATGTTCGGGAGTTTGTCGTGGCATAGGTGATATGCAGGGAGGATACCCACACGATAGATTCCCGGATAGTTGTGGGAAAAGTGTACAACCTCTGCATAGGTGTGTCCGCGGCTATGGACGTGGGAATGGTAGCTTCTTGGCATTAAAGAAAGTTTTGATTTATAAAAGTGTTTTCCAAAGGATTTGGAAACGAATACCAGTGGGACCGATGAGTGTACCTAGGAGGTACGGAGGAATACCAGTGGGACTGGTAGAAATGTACCTGTGAGGTACGGTGGAAAATTGGAAAAATTGTTTTGGTCATACTGAGATGGTCGAAAAGGAAAATGAGTCATCCTTACCTATTAGTCTTCAAAGAAACTTGTTTTCAAATGTTTTGCCACAAAGATATAGAGATGTCAAATTCTCGAGAGAAATTATCTCTCACTCCTTGTAACCCTAGAATAGTGCCTATTCCTTGCTACTGCCAAATTGCATATCCTTTACTTCTCTCTAAGGTGGTTTACGAGTACAATTCATAATGTACTCATGGCTTTGTCTCTGGCTATTTACTTGGCTAGATTTGGTGGAGCCCGACAGATAAAGAGGGAGTCGATGACGTCTATGCGAGCTAGGAACGTCTTTCCAGTCAGTTACCTGTAGGGTTATGGCATGACTTGGACCATGCGAACACTTTCGTCTGAAGTAATTCCGTTGTGTGGTTGTTGATCTCCTGCCATTGCGGCTCTTATGTAAGTATTGATCATCTGACCTGTTATAACCTTTTTATTCGATACTGTAATGGATGATGTATTTGATACTAGTTCGGTTATGCCTTCACGACACACTGATCATAGGATCGTGCATGAGTATGCATAACGGGTGTTTCAGACAGCTAATCCGAGGCCCCACAAAGTGGACAAACTATCCAGACAAATTGTGTAATTGGAGAATCTATAACCCCATAAAGTTTTATTATTTTAATCATTGGCTAACTATGGGAGTGCTTCAGATAAACAATAAATAGATCTATTTTGTATCAAATATAAACCGGCATGATCAATTCAGATAAACTAGATACCGAACATATCAACTGCCATATTATTTCAAAGTTTTAACCATGAGCCCACTATAAGAAGAGGATAAATAAACAAATAAACCATTTTGTGCTAAAAATAATAGATGTTGTTAGCCAAAAGTAATAATAAATATTACCTATGATGCCCACTGAAGGTGAATTTCCTACTACTAAAGGTGATATTGGATTAATCAAGAGTGAACCCAGAAAGTTACAAAAAACAAATATGCTCATTATATCTCACAACAAGCATGTCAGAATGTCGCAAGGTTTATTTGTTTTAATCATCACTACCCTCGATAAAGCAAGGACTAATAACCAATTGAATCTTCATCTGAATCATATTCACCAAGCAAAAAAAGTATTATCATGTATGGATGAAATCCAAAAGACGTGACAGTCTGAGCAAATGCATAAGCAATCAAATATTGTGTGACTAGAATGAAGTGACAGATCATTTAAATCAAGAATTACGAGTTGATGAGTCGAGCCGAGTCATCCAGGTACCGACTCATAGACTAGTCATGGCTAGTCTAGAGACTATTGCATGTACTTTAGTAGTGGCTAGTAAAAAATACTATCACATATGAAACCAAATGAGAGACGTAATAACTAAAACTAACATAATTTCAGCAAGTTGCATAAATAAATAATAATTATAGAGCCTAGAACATCATGGCATAGGCCTCAAATTATCTCCTTTAGATAGGGTTCCTAATATTGGCTCCCGAGCACCTCACTTAACCAGGAAAATTTTGAGTCGGCTGTCAGGAACCAGGACTAGTCCACAACTACTCGGTTGGCTCGTCGACTCATGGAACTAGTCGAAACGACCATCTGAGTCGGCAATGAAATAACGACTTGTACACTAGTGGCTCGACTAGTCGCTCGACTCATAATTCATGATTTAAGTTAAGCATTACATGATATTGGTTTAGTCATAATCCAACTAAAAAAAATAGATAAGCAATAGAACCATTTTGAGAAGCTAGCAGGAAAATGAATGAAGATGTGTGTCATATAAATAGCAGGATTATTTCAAACAGTTATCCCATATGTAGCACATAAACAAGTTCCAACATGATGAACGTAGCAACACAAAAAGTGGCAGGTACCCACAGGATTTTAGGGGCGATACACTTGGAAATTTAATTCGGCTCTTGGGTGCATATGCTCCCTCCACCAAAAAACATATTTTTAATTGTCAAAAACTTCTAACAAATTTTTTTGCATATACATCTCGACAATCTATGTCCGTTGGTGCAGTTTCGCGGAAAACCTTTATTTTTGCCGGTGTAAAAAAGACAAAATAAGTCTCACAAAAAGCCTTATTTTTAGCACTAATTTTTTTCCTTTTTTTACACAGCCCAAACGACAAGTTAATTTGTCATGGAAAGACTTTGTGCGCACTTAGCATGTGAAGATGTACATGTGAATTTTTCGTATGGAATTTTTTGACATTCCAAAATAAATCAAAGTTGCAGTTCAAACTAAAGGGAGCATACGCACACAGGAGCCAAAACATCACTCCCCGATGCACTCCACGATTTCCTAGGTTCCATGTGAAGGTGTTACAATGGTTTAACATGTCACATGTGAACTAGAAATGCAAGCAAACATGTACATTTCCTATAAAAAAAATCGATGAATTACATTGCATGAATTGATGTTAAATTCGAATTGAAATAGGGCTCATATTAATACACATAGGAGAAACATAAGAGAAAATAATACAAAGGGTGCATTTTAAGGATTTAAAATAGCAAAGGGTTCCAAAAACCTCTAAAATGGCTAGCAGTTGCTAAGACCTTTGCACACATTTCACCCTGCATCTATAGTGTGTTGACGGTTTAAGTTATGTACGGAGAACTTCTTAAACTACTGGATACATCTGAAACTAGTTGGGTTCGATTCTCAACAGTGCGGATAGTAATTCTACTTGCTCGAGTCGAACCCTGGTGAGTTGGCTGGCATTGGCACTTCCACATACTCTAGTATACCCACACATATAGAGCAAGCAAGAACATAGTAACTGATAGCGTGCAACCTTCAAACTTGCGGGGCTGTACAGAACTCCAAATATTTATAATTGCAAACCGTACAAACTGAATTAAGAACAATTTTGTAAATGAGCGTCCTCTTTCAGAACACGGAAAATATAATTTCACGAATATGTATAGTCTATTTGGCGGCTTCTTTGGCTGTAGAACTGGTCAATCATTTTGATCCCTTCTCAAGTACGGCAAGTCCTTATAGCAGGCGTATATTGGGAGATCGAGAGCTTTCTCTGCTATTCTTCCATCTTCGCGAATCCTCTCTATCAAACTTTCAACCGAACTGAAGTTGGCCTGGAAAAATGGATTTTCACAAATAGGTGAGAAGAGTGGCGCGAGCATTAAAAGGGTGCTGCATTTGTTTTTGCTGGCATGGCCATAGCTTCACCTCAGGTCTTATGTAGCCAATTATAGCAAGGCTGAGCTCCTCTCCATAGAAATCCTCGCTGAAATCATGAAGTATCCATGGCTCCTGCAACTCACAACTTTAGAATGTGCGACGAATCTAAATGTGGAAGGAAGTATTGACGAGACCACTCACAATAGTTTTCTCTGAGTTATGAAAATATGGGTTCCAACCAATGCTCATGACCATCTTGTAGATACCTTGTTTACGCAGTCCAGCCCAACCAAAGTATACCCCAGAAGTATGCTCCGAGAGTATGTCTGAGAACTTGTCTGCAGGTAAGTTGGCTGCAAAGAAGATGTAAACAACACAGGGTACACTTATATCAACATAAATAGTTAAAAGTGACCTCATAGTGTGAACACTTGCACACCAACTTAGCATGATAAAGATTACAAAACTAAAGAGAAACACTAATCTTAGGAAAGACATCAACTGTAACCAATAGCCGCTGTTTATGAATTTAGATCATGTCTAACGTGCACTGGTTAGGTGGACATGCATGCAAGAAAATTTTCCACACATCTATCAAGGACGCAGTATGAAGTGCCCGAACAGCATTGACATCTTAAGTACAACCCTAGCTAGTTTTTTTGATCGTGCAACTCCCGTGTGAGATGTAATGTCCTAAAACAGGTAACTGAACGTAGACGAGATAGGTAAGCTATGGTCTGGAAATTTAGGCGCCAGAAAACATACATGGAGAACATGCATGTTGTGATAAGAAAATTTATGTGAAGCAGACACAGTATCTAACACCACACAATAGTAATTGTTTAATTTGGTATGTTTTCTATACCTAGATAGAATGTTTCCCCATACCTGTTGGTATCCCTAGTACTCTAGAACCACGGCCATATCCTTTTATCACAGGTCCGCTGATAAACCATGGCTCTATTGGCAAGGTGTCCTCAATCCCTGCAGAATATTCAAGCAAGCAATAGTTCAAGCCGTCTAGAAAATACTATATCTGAACAAATGAAATTATTTGACCCTAAAGGATAACATTCTTGAGTCATACAATCAACAAACGGTGTCAAGCCCCATTTTTCAAGCCGTAAGTCAAGGAGGGAATTGATCACTTCATCAGCAGCACCAAATTCAGCAGTGCTTTTGGGTATTGAAGGTACAGCTATCACATGCATGTCTGCAGCTTTACCAGCCAGGACACCTTGCCTAGCATAACAATTAATTACCACATATTAATTAAACCACAAACTTTTGGCCTAAGAAGGTAAAAGGAGAACCATGGGCAGACAGGATACAACAAAGGTTTCTGACGTAAAAGCAAGAGCTCCATCGTAATTCCATAGAAAATTACGAAGTATATGATATCATTATGTAGGCAGGCAGCTCTGATGTGAAATATCTATCACACATGTGGTCTAATATTAATCTAATGAGTGCATATGAGTGATCTTGAAATAATGAATATGGAGCTCATTCAGAAAAAAATGCATGAACTCCAAAGCCAATTACCTTCCACTGAAAATACATTAGTTAGGATAATTACACACTCGTGACCCCATCATCATAAAAAAAAACAGGAGTAGATGGCAAACACACTTACAAGGAATCCTCAATTACGATGCAATTTGATGGATCAGAGTTCATTCTCTTTGCAGCTTCCACAAATCTTGAATATCAAAATAGAAGTAAATTAGCCATAGCAAACAAAATGCACTTCATGTATACGCAAATATATCTCACATGTCTGGAGCTGGCTTCCCCCTTGTCACTTCATCACCACCAACAATTGCTACAAAAGATTCTTCCCATCCTATATACCATATGGACAAAATCACCATAAGAACACCATACTAGTACTCAAAAGCAGGATACAGGTCCACCTTTTATGTACACGGAAAGCATTACCCGGATGACAAGCGATCTTTGCTCTAATGTTTTCTCGTGGGGAGTTGGAAGCCAGAGCAACACATACACCCTTACTCCTTAAATGCTGTACTAATCTATTAGCTCCTGCAAGGGCTTTTATATTGCCCCACCTGCGGAATTTGATTCGCCATTTAGATTGGAAAACCTCAAGTAGTAAAATGAAAGCATTACTGAACAATAGTTTGCAGGAGTATAACAACTACTATATACCGCAGTATGAACAAAATGCAAAAAGACAATGGTCGAGGGCAAGGCTAGCAATGTTGGATGTAAATACTTATTAAATGGCACTTTTCTTCATTACCTTCCAAAACAACTAAACAATGCAAGAACGCTGACTACATGGCAGCATGCATTCTCATGTGATCTATCAATATTATCTCCTATTGTTTCCAAGAGAAGTTCAGCATGGAGCCACAGACCCTATATTTAAAGTCAGGCATGAATGCACGGACACTTGTAGAGAAATTTGCAGGCTTTGGTGCAAACAGAAATACATAGGGATGCCAGGAGAGCAGATATTATGTATAGGAAAATATCGGCAAGAAACATGTTGAAATATGTATGTATATTCTCGCAAAAAAAAAGTATGTATATGCACACACAGTTTCTTATAAGCATATAAACAGATGTTCTTAAGCAAATGTTCTTACAGTTTGTAAAGGGGGATAACACATGCATCTAAATTTCTAGCTGATATATCATCTTACAACCTTATGCAACAGAAAAGGAAGGGGTTTTGCTGATATTACTTCTCATTAAACATTGGAGTAATCATGTTGAGGAACTCTTCTGCTGAGTAAGGGAGTTCATATTCTTCCAAAACAGCAACTGCAGCTTCATAAGGTCCCTTTCGTAATAAACACTGAGCTTTCTTGCTATCCCATGTTTTCCCTTCCTTGACAAGAAATGATTTTAGCACCTGTTGTACAACATAATCTGTCATGGGTTATAAACAAGAGAGGTGAGATTGAGAATCTAGAAAGACCATTTATACAGATAAATGAACAACTCTGCATGTAATATATTCCAACTGATCTCCCATTACCTGTATTTAAGAGGGTACCATCCAAACCAAGAATAACATGAGAAAACTGTCGAGTTGACCTGGATTCTTCCATCTCCAAAACTGGGGCTTAATATAGCCAGAGAGCATTCATGTCCCAAGAGCTACCTGCCAAGGAATGTAAGTGGGGAGAAAATATACAGGGGAGCATGAGCTTGTTAATACATAGAATGGTCCACTTGTGCAGTAAAGCTACTTTACCGGCTGGCATCTACTGCACTACTATTTTTTAAAAAAAAAACTAAAGAATGAACCTATTCTTCAACAATGTTCAGTGAAACCATCCAATCTGACCTGAAGTTCATGACTGTCTGAGCTCTACTAATATAATTCAGTATCCCGCAAAACCAACAATACATATATTAGTATATTGTAACATAGCCGAAACCTTTGGATACAATTGCATAGAACTCTCTGAGCTAACTAAATAAGTCCTTACACCAATGCCGCATCCATGTAAATAACACGGCGAGGGATTTACAGCCGAGGGTAATGGGATGGGGACGAGATCGCTCCAGGATCCAACTCGGCGCAGCATTCAGACGCGATTCGAGTAGAGAAAGGGGAGGTCTGGCGTACCAGCAGGAGATGCGCGGCGGCAAGCTCGCGGTCGTCTTCGTGCCGAAGCTGGGGGTGACGCACTGAGGCCTCGGATCCCGCAAAGCGGCGGCGCGGGCACGCGATGAGCTCGCCCGTCAGCGGAGTAGGTGAACGGCGCCGGCCGCTGCGATGGGAGGGGTGTGGTGTGGTCACTGGATCGGCCGTTGCCCTTGCTCTACCACGCTCCACGTTTTTTCTTCTTCTTTTCGAGTGGTAGTGTGGTATACTTGTCTTCGAAAATGTAACTTTGACTACATAAAGTTTATATACCTACTCACGAACTTTGACTAAAAAATAAGCAACATGATCTTAATTATATTTTGTAAATAAATAATATAGTTGAATTCTGTTAAACTTCATGCACTAGCCACTTTAACCAAAAGTTCGAACTGATGAAAAAGACTAGTCAATCTACTTGTACACGTCAACACCCCCTCTCACGTGTGACGGGAAGACGAGAAGACAAGTCAACACGTGTAGAGAGGCAGCGGGAGGTGTCGTTGCCTATTCGACGGTACTCCAGAGGAGGGATCCTCGTGAAGGGAAGAAGAAGTAGGGGCCATTGGGCGGAGAGTCCTCGGGACGGTAGTACGCGATTTACCCAGCTTCGGATCACCTGCACGATGGCAAGGCCTACTGCTGCTTGTCTGGAATTATCTGGGCGCTTTCGCGTTGTTACAATGAGTTGTGGTTGTCTCGCTTCTAGCTCGAGATCTGCTTCTAGAGCTCCTAGGATCCGGCTTATATAGGCGCCCGGATCTAGGGTTTCTACGGAGAGTCCTACCCGAAATACAAGTTGCCTAACTACGGAATATTACATTGCCGTGAACGTCAAGGATCCACCTATTCCTAACTTGTCGTCATGGATCCGGCTTCCTTCATGGGCCTTCACGGATCTGACTCCTGGCATAGGCCTCTTCGGATCCGGGTACCTCTGTAGGTCGGTTCTGATCCGGGTACCTCTGTAGGTCGGTTCTGTAATATCCCAGGTTTAGAGGCAATAAAATGAGAGAACACCAAAGTGTGCATTGCATTCATGCATAGAAAATCCGGGGAATTTTCGCGCTTTCAAATAAAACTTACCACGATGAATCGAAGTTTCACTTGACTTGCTTGAACCGAAAT
The DNA here is from genome assembly GCF_022539505.1 of Lolium rigidum. NCBI lineage: Eukaryota > Viridiplantae > Streptophyta > Magnoliopsida > Poales > Poaceae > Lolium > Lolium rigidum. The sequence continues at coordinate 238,107,418 of NC_061514.1, forward strand.
AGATCATCAAGTCAAGCGCTATAAACTTCACTGTGATCTTTGCTAAAACCTTGTTTTGGGTAGAGATGATTTGATCTATGGACTAGATCAAATGAAATTAGTTTTACAACAAACAACACCTTAAGTGAGGATTAAATACCAGATCCTATAAAGAATCATAACATGGTATTCCTTACAATAACACATTCTTTAAGAATCAAACCCCAACTTAATAACATTTAAAAGTTAGCAACTACCTTTGTGTGTAATTTAATTCACTTATAAATAAGGTAAACCACAGGGTCTAAAGTGCATAAAAGCCACACATTTTAATTTAAATCATAACTTATTAAATACATGGAATATCATAAAACTAAATCCATTTACATTACGAATTATAGTTCAAACTATCTGAATAAAACTAACTATGAGTATTTTGAAACTCATATGATCATGCCTTGGTGAATTCAAACACCAACTATCCAAACTTGAGAAATAACCCTCAACCTTAACCTTTTTACCAATATTATAATGTAAATCCAATCAAAGATGGTATGATGACTCATCCACAACAATAAAATCATCCACAAGATATTTAGTAGCAAATGCCACTTGGCTATCCAAAAATAAATCATATGAGAGGATAATGATCTTGCCACATAGGATGAAAATATCTACATGACTTGCATCCCAAGCTTTGCCACCTCATGCTCAAAGGATTGCTATGGATGAGGGCATAACAACCAAGCACCTTACTCATCAAACCAACACAAGAGTCACCACCTATGTGTCATGATACTAGAGCTTGCCCAAGCCTATAAATAGAGCCACACTCTTCATCCATTTGCTCATCAAGTACCATGATACATGGGAACAAACACATAGAGCCACTCCATGTGAATTAGCTAGGATCAAGATGAAGAAGCTAGGAGGTGGAGGCATACCACAAGACGCAGGTTTATTCAGATTTCCTGAAGAACAAGCTACAGAAGATACCAAGGTAGAATTCCTAGGCAAACCATCTATTTAGAGGATCATATCATCATCTCTTGAGTAGGAGCTTAGGCTATTCCAAGACATTGAGAAGTGAGAGAAATATTAAAGAAGGATTAGTGAGGAATTAGTGGATCTTGTCTAATGCATGATCATATCTTGTAGATCTAGATGATAAGTTAAACCATATGATTACTAGATCTCATCTATCACATAAAATAATAAGTATATCACTAGTAGTTAACCCCAAACCAATCCTCATGCCTTATATGGAGGAGTAATGGCATTAAACCTAAACCTTGTTTATCCAAACATTAGAGACAAACCTAGCATTGCCTTTATGCATGAGTCCAAATTAAGTGAGGAGTAACCCTAGCCAATTTAGCATAACCCTAGCTTATGCCTATATCCAAAGACTAATTGCGTATCATATGGGTGATCACCACTGAAACCCTAGATCACCTTTGCATTTCAATCCAAGTATCACTTTGGATTATAAGTAGAACCCTGCCATGCCTCATGCCTATTTATATTTCAACTAGTGAAGCATTACTAAAACCCTAAACCTTTTCACATAGGATCCAATCCACATAAAATCATGAACCAACCCCATTCTCAATACCATATAATTTAAACTTCAACCATAACTATGTTATATGTGAACAATCCATATTGTTAAACCCAATGATGTGTCTCCATGAACTTGTACAAATTTTTAAATCATTTAAAACAGAATTGGTTCCTAAATTAAGAAGAGAATTGAGGTAAATACTTAAACCCATTTCTACTTTACTCAAATCTCACAAAGTATAATCTAATAAAAATTGCAATACTTGTTTAAACAATAACATTATGCAGTGACCATGATTATCAAATTGTATTGATATTCAAATAATTTAGAACCTGCAAAATAAAACAGAAATCAATTGAAAGTCAAATAACAAATTCAAAACAGAAATTTAAAAGAGAAAAGAGAGGGAAAAGCTTACCTGGCCGTGCAACCGCAGCAGCCCATTACCACCACGTCGCAGCCCAGATCCGCACCAGCCGAAGCAGGCTAACGCAGCCCAGACGCGGCCCAGCCCAAAGCCACTTACCGATTCAATTGCTTTAAAAATCGTGCAATGGAGGGACTTCGTCATCGTCTTCTTCTCCGGCGTCGACAGCGCGGCATCGCCAGTAGACACCGCCCTCGTCGGCGATAAGCACGCCCCGGACGCCGCAGAAGCTTCCAGAACCACTCCCTATACATCTCGCGTCCGAGCATATCCAGAAGCAAAAGATCTTCGCCCATATGAACTCTCCAGGCACCGCCACCTCCTGACCATTGTCGTCGTCGTGTCGAGGCCTCAGAGCTCCCCTCGGCCTATAAATAGGGGGGAAAGCACCGCCGAGCACCCCTTGATCTCATCCAACCATCCATTTCCCCTCAGCATCTCTCTAGCCCTCGATTTCTTCCTCGACTGCTTTCCGGCGTCGAGCACGAAGCCGACGATTGAGGCCACCTCGGAGCTTGCCGTGAGGTCTAGGAGGAGCGCCTGTCGCCGTAGAGCATGTGGGAGGAAGGAATCATTCTGGATCTTCCTCAAGCCGTCGAATTTCATCGATCCCTTCCGCAGTACCTCGCCGGTAATGGCGAATTCCTCACCATCTCCGTCAACAATCGCCGGAGTCGACCACACCATCATCACCAGGGTGAGCTTGCGCATCTCTGGACCCCTCTATTGCTTCCTGGCATCAATCGTAGCCGTGGTTCGTGTGCTCGCCGGAGTAAACCACCGCGGGACTTGGTCGCCGGCGTAGCTCCGGTGATCCCCTTGCCAAACCAACACCACCATTCGCTTTGTCTCGTTGTACTTGTTCGATAGAGCCTAGCCGCGCATCCCGGGAGGCCTTAAATCGGCGGCGCCACCATCTGCTGACCGCCGGCGTTTAACCGCCGGGGAGGTCAAAGGTCCTGGTCAACTTTGACCGGTCTTTGCTTGCGTGGCAGCTAGCATGGACATGTACCCCACTAGTCAGTGTCTGTGACTAGAAGTGAACCGGTACGTTTAGTATTTTTGCTTAATTTCAAATTCCAGAAAAATGCTGAAACTTTGCAAAATCATAGAAAATTCATATTAACTCATAAAATTATGAATAATATATCAAAATTCTCACAAAAATAAACTCTATTCAAATAAAATATAAAACAAAAATGTGTGTCAAAACCAAAAGTCACTTATTTTTAACCTTATTAATTATGCCATTTCAATTATTTAAAATACAATTTGAATTCAATAATTAGTGAAGTTCCAAAATTAAATTTTATCTATTCAGTAACTAAGTAAATGTTAAGATTAATTTTATTTATCATAATTGCATCCACTTAAAATATTAGTGATAATTCATAAACCCTAATTTGAAAATTGTTATTTTCTATTTTCTTAAATAATTACAAATTCTTGTGAACATGAATAAAATGTCAAACCATTAGTAATGTTGTTTCAAAGTAAATAGTAACCACACCTATCTTGTCAATTATCATTTGTAGAGTTGTACCATAATTTAGAAACCCTAGTTTCAAATTGAGTAAGACCTGGATCCCATTATTTCATGTGATCATTCCACCTTAGAACCAACTCTAAAACCCTAGATATGTGTCACATATGATCATGGGAGATTTACTTGACATATAGAACCCTAATTAGCAACAATTGAATACATGCTTAGGATCCACTAGCATAAAACCAAGTCACATGAGATTATCATTTCATGTTCCTATTCTTAATTAAAACCTATATGATCCACTAATGTCACCTAGGTATAAACCCTAACTTGTTAATTGAATTAGTACCATTGACCACTATCCTATATACCACACCATTAGGATCAACCTCAACCATCATAATTTAGTAGAACCATAAGGATAAACCCTAGTACCAACCTTGTGTAGCAATTCACATCACATGCTCCTATTCAACTAAACCCTACTTAGGAATGATAATCCACTTAATTTAGAAACCATTAGAGATTACTTAGTAAAGCAATTGTGAATTTATAGTAAACCCTAACTCATAGCAACACCTTGACCATCATTCTTTGATATGCTAACCATAATCAACCATAGTAATAAACCTGCTAATACTTGTTACATATAGACCAATTCTATTTAAGAACCCAACTAGTTCCTATTAGAGAACTAAATGAATCCAATAGTAAACCCTAGAAAGCCATAGCTCCTATGTATAGTAGTTCATATTCTTATTTAACCTGTTCTTCAAAAGCTATTCTTTTGAAGTACAAATGTCAATCAAACCATAGAAGCCATAGTTCTTATTTGAAATACTTCTTATTTCTTAAACAACATGTTCTTCAAAAGTTATTCTTTTGAAATATAATATAAGTAATCATCAACCATGTCCTGTAGAACTTAAAATTGACAACTGTTGTTCACATATTATTCCACTACTATTCTTTATGTGTATGATTGTTATGATGTCTTATATCACTTGATTATGATGCTAATATAACCAAACCCTAATAAGAACCTTGTTTGAGAACCCTCCTAAAAGTGCAACACACCCTAAAGACATCTTTACAACTCATCCATCCTAAATCATCGAGATTAGGTTACGCTCGGGACGATTGCATCTCATATTATGCATTATAGCATCTTTGCCAGTTCTTTAAACATTGTCCTTACCGGACGATGATGGTATTTCAGAATTTGGAGTTATCACGTATCGAAGCTTTTGCCCGCATAATCTTGCAGTCAAGAAAGGCAAGTTCATCACTTGCTCATGTCATTTGATTATTTGTATCAAACTATATGCAAAGTACTATACTTATCACTCATGCATTGAAAAGCAAAGTATTATTTTACAATTATGAATATGACTATTTGGTATGTGTTGATATGGTGGAGGTTCCATTGCATGGGTACTACTCATCTAGGACTAAGTACCAATGCCGTCCAGTGATTCTAGCGCCGTACATATCGCGTTATCCATAAGATCTATAATGGCTCTGGGGAAGTCAGTCTGTATCTTTTCCTTACGCACGCCAACGGATCTGTAGAGCCGGTGGGGTGTTGGAGGCACCGCCGCAATAGGTTGGGATAGCCTTTTAAATCCCCATCCATTAGTGATGATAAGCTCTACGATCTATGATGGATTGTCCGGAGTACACCGTGAGTAAAGCCGTATTATCGGGAGAAGTCTACTGGGGGTGTACGGTTGGACAAAAGGGTGGGTTTGCAGTGGTCGCGGAGAAGGCGAGTGATTGGCTTGGATCTTATACTCGGGCCTCACACCAAAGGAAGTGTGGACGGGGACATACTCTCGGCCGGCAACATGGTTAAGATCTCTTGTGGGGTAAAGTAACGCACCTCTCGCAGAGGGTATCAAGAATTGTGATCTGTCACTCCCTGTTCCGGGAAGGAAGCTGCGAACGCGGCGAGAAAGGAACTCCACGAAGTTCTAGTCAACCTCGTGAAGACCGACGGGCATAGTTTTTCGAATAAAATAAACCTTTTGAAGAAATGATTACAAAAACTTGCATTGGCCTATGACTTTATGGTCTATGGCTGTAGCTAGTGCATAATACACCTATTTCCTAATATGAACTTGCCGAGTACGCTCGTACTCATTCTATCCCATTTGAACCCCTTCTTAGATGGAAGCACCGAAGGAGAAACTACCGTGGAACTCGAAGACAGGGGAGTCAACTGCAACAAGATGAAGAATCCAATCAATGAAGTCAACGGAGTAAACTTCTGCATCAGTTATTATGGAAACCTAGACTAGTAATAGAAGGGAACCTTTCCCTAATCCTAGCACCTAAGTAGCTAGATTTCTATAGCAAGCCAAGTAGTTCTTGAACTTGAGTTAGCAATAAGATAGACTACGAGTCGTTCTTCTGGAGCTTTATTTGAAGTTTTACCTCACTGTAAAGTAGGAGGTTGTGTTGATCTTATGTAAACAGTTCGTGTGTACTTCTATAGACATACCTTGGACTCGCATATGTTTCTGTTGTACCACTCGAGAGATGTAATATGAGTGGAACGGTGTTTCACTTGTGTTATGTCAACGACTTGTGTACTACACCATGCGGTGGTATGCTGGGTCACCACAGATGGTATCGGAGCAAATGCTTTGACCCTAGGATTAAAACCCTTTAAAGGAGACCTATAGGTTTGGTAGTGTCTATAGGAAGTATCTTAGTTAAGCCAACTATGCTTGAACCAACTATTCTTTTGACTTGAGATGGGTATTCACTTGAGAATAATCCTGACACACTTGAGTCAATCTTTCTTATCTATCTTTCTTTAGTAAAGTGAATTAGTTATCTTGCTTCATTCCAAAATAAATAGTACACCATTGAAGCTTAAGATAATGGGTGGTAGTAGACCACAGTTGGTATACAACACATGGTAGTCCAAAGAGAGGATACAACCATAAGGAAGATATCCTATTGGAAGATGTATACCAAGACATATTATGGTTAGGTAAGAGTCATTTAAAATGTCAAATGATTGATGTTAAGTAAGGGAGATAAGTTATATAAGGTAGTATATGTCTACGATGAGACAATCATAGGAGGTAAGGAAGAGTGATAGGAGTTATACAAGTTTACTTTTCATGGTAAAGTTGGTAATCATATATGATTCACTTGAGAATCATGATGTGAGGGAGAAGAACATCATAAGTACGATAACAAAAGGATGATAAGGAGTAGGATTTAAGGAATAATTCGAAAGCTTAGGCCTTAAAATCCTAATAATTGTACCAAGTATGTTAGAATCATAGTCCTTAATTTAAAGAAGGCTTATTTAGAGCATATCACATAGAGAAATTCGGGAGTTATAGGTGGTATATTCTAAACAATCATGTGTTTAGAGTAGACATGTTAGAACTAATTGTATTATAGGAAGTAGTCCTCAATAGCACATATATATGGTATACTATTTTGTTAGTACTTCCAAAGAAAACTAGGTTAACTTCAACTGTCCTAGGCCATTTTGTTTCAAGTTTGTCTCATTGCAAATATGCAATTAAGATAAATGTTGAGACAAATAGTAGAAATTCACGTATTCGTGCTAAGTATCACGACCTAAACCTATGTAATGTGGTGTTATATACTACACATCTGATCCTGATGTTTAGAGATGTCTTACCCAACTTTTATATTCAGGCATAGAAGGATGTGTATTATAAACACAAAGCTGAATCTTCTTGGATTTTATTGGATTTTCATTGATTGACTAGATCCATACATGAAGTTTGACTTTGATATGCAAATGCATGTTGCAATATCAAGCTCCCACTTGATGTTATAGGTCTAGAGGGTAAAGGTATTCGTGTGAGGAAGTGACGAATCATGAAGATTTTGGAAGACAAGATGAAGGTTCACTGAAAGAAGGAAGTAAAATTGTGGGAAGCAACCACAATACTCTAAAGGAAGGACTAATCAAAACTCACTTTTATCCTTAACCAAGGAGTACTTCAACATGAAGTACCATGAAAGTGAGAAAAATAGGGAATATGGAGCAGTAGAAGTAGAGCCATATTCATTATGGAAGAAGGGAATGCAAGCGAAGTCACTTACAATACTATTTTCATAGTGTCAACAAGTGGTTTCTTGCAAAACAAACCCTGGAAGAAGGAAAATAGACAAGTGAAGTCGTAGCTGGTATGATAAGACCGCAGCTGATATAGGATAACCATGAAGAGAAAGAATGTTAAGTGAGGTATATCTTAACTAAAGCTATGTAAGTAGCCACAGCTGGTAGGTAGATATTGACAACCACAACATAGCCACAGCTGGTATCCAATAAGCTACATCTGGTACTAGGTAGTCTGCAGCTGGTACCAGATAGCCACAACCTGAACATTTCTTTACCTAAAAGAAAGGGGGATTCCGCAACTAGTATTTCACAGCTGGTATCTCGTAGCTGGTAAATTTTTTTTAATTGGAGGATTCATAATGGATACCCACAACTGAGTGGATACACCACAAAGAATTCTTCGTGAGACTCTAGAAAAGTACAAACTACAAGTTAGACCAAGACTAAACTTCTAACCTTGGAGTTTAATGATTAGAAGAAAGGAAGTTTGAAGATCATTAGTAAACTCCAAGGGGGAGAGGAAGGTTGAAGGAGAAGTATTAAAATATGATTTGGAGTATGATAGACGGAGAAAAAGGTCAGAACTGAGAGGAAGTCCGATCTTATTTTTATAAGGTTGTTGGGAAGTACCCATATAAAAGTACTCTCAGGAGATTGTCAGACCAGAAGCCGAGGTTCATATCTCGAAGAAGTAAGGGTTAGACCTTAACTTAAGTGGGTAATTGTAATTACTCAAAACCAAGAGAACTCAAGTAAGTCTAAGATAATGACGTTGGATGAAGAAAATGCCGGAAGACAATCAAGGCGTAAGAAGGCTTAAAGAAGAAGGGTTTGACCATACTAAAACTAATAATTATTAGAAAGATTCCTTTCATAGAACCTAAAGAACCCAAAAGGAAGATAACTAGCTTAAAACTAGAAGCCATGATTGGATGGACTAAATGAGTCTAATCCATTCGTAGGACTAAACAACCAGGACCATGCCTATCGTAATACCTTACCAAGTACCATTACTTTCGTTATGGTAGTAAGGGAAAACAATACCCTACCTTAAATAAATCTTTTAAAATTAAGGTTTGAGTATCGCAGTTGGTAAATCGTAGTGCCATATTACACCGCAGCTGGATTACCGCAGCTGGTAGAACCAAGCTTTGAGTACCCAAATAGGTAGATGTCACCACAACCATTAGGAAAGTCCATTAACACAATAAGATGTCTTAATCCAAGAATTTTTGGATAGTAAGCCTATAAGCTTAGAGTGTTGGAAGAAATCATAGAATTGAAGAAAGTATCGGTGCCAGATATCAGAAGAATCCGGAAGGATCTGGACAAGGGATATATTTCACTATATCTAGTGTGATCACCATGGAGTTGAAGGATGGTGATCTGTTCAAGACATTTCAACATTCCGAAACATGAGAGCGTTTGAACTTCGGGACGAAGTTCGGTTTAAGGGGAGAAGATGTAATATCCCAGGTTTAGAGGCAATAAAATGAGAGAACACCAAAGTGTGCATTGCATTCATGCATAGAAAATCCGGGGAATTTTCGCGCTTTCAAATAAAACTTACCACGATGACTGAAGTTTCACTTGACTTGCTTGGAACTGAAGTAGATCATCAAGTCAAGCGCTATAAACTTCACTGTGATCTTTGCTAAAACCTTGTTTTGGGTAGAGATGATTTGATCTATGGACTAGATCAAATGAAATTAGTTTTACAACAAACAACACCTTAAGTGAGGATTAAATACCAGATCCTATAAAGAATCATAACATGGTATTCCTTACAATAACACATTCTTTAAGAATCAAACCCCAACTTAATAACACTTAAAAGTTAGCAACTACCTTTGTGTGTAATTTAATTCACTTATAAATAAGGTAAACCACATGGTCTAAAGTGCATAAAAGCCACACATTTTTATTTAAATCATAACTTATTAAATACATGGAATATCATAAAACTAAATCCATTTACATTACAAATTATAGTTCAAACTATTTGAATAAAACTAACTATGAGTATTTTGAAACTCATATGATCATGCCTTGGTGAATTCAAACACCAACTATCCAAACTTGAGAAATAACCCTCAACCTTAACCTTTTTACCAATATTATAATGTAAATCCAATCAAAGATGGTATGATGACTCATCCACAACAATAAAACCATCCACAAGATATTTAGTAGCAAATGCCACTTGGCTATCCAAAATAAATCATATGAGAGGATAATGATCTTGTCACATAGGATGAAAATATCTACATGACTTGCATCCCAAGCTTTGCCACCTCATGCTCAAAGGATTGCTATGGATGAGGGCATGACAACCAAGCACCTTACTCATCAAACCAACACAAGAGTCACCACCTATGTGTCATGATACTAGACCTTGCCCAAGCCTATAAATAGAGCCACACCCTTCATCCATTTGCTCATCAAGTACCATGATACATGGGAACAAACACATAGAGCCACTCCATGTGAATTAGCTAGGATCAAGATGAAGAAGCTAGGAGGTGGAGGCATACCACAAGACGCAGGTTTATTCAGATTTCCTGAAGAACAAGCTACAGAAGATACCAAGGTAGAATTCCTAGGCAAACCATCTATTTAGAGGATCATATCATCATCTCTTGAGTAGGAGCTTAGGCTATTCCAAGACATTGAGAAGTCAGAGAAATATTAAAGAAGGATTAGTGAGGAATTAGTGGATCTTGTCTAATGCATGATCATATCTTGTAGATCTAGATGATAAGTTAAACCATATGATTACTAGATCTCATCTATCACATAAAATAATAAGTATATCACTAGTAGTTAACCCCAAACCAATCCTCATGCCTTATATGGAGGAGTAATGGCATTAAACCTAAACCTTGTTTATCCAAACATTAGAGACAAACCTAGCATTGCCTTTATGCATGAGTCCAAATTAAGTGAGGAGTAACCCTAGCCAATTTAGCATAACCCTAGCTTATGCCTATATCCAAAGACTAATTGTGTATCATATGGGTGATCACCACTGAAACCCTAGATCACCTTTGCATTTCAATCCAAGTATCACTTTGGATTATAAGTAGAACCCTGCCATGCCTCATGCCTATTTATATTTCAACTAGTGAAGCATTACTAAAACCCTAAACCTTTTCACATAGGATCCAATCCACATAAAATCATGAACCAACCCCATTCTCAATACCATATAATTTAAACTTCAACCATAACTATGTTATATGTGAACAATCCATATTGTTAAACCCAATGATGTGTCTCCATGAACTTGTACAAATTTTTAAATCATTTAAAACAGAATTGGTTCCTAAATTAAGAAGAGAATTGAGGTAAATACTTAAACCCATTTCTACTTTACTCAAATCTCACAAAGTATAATCTAATAAAAATTGCAATACTTGTTTAAACAATAACCTTATGCAGTGACCATGATTATCAAATTGTATTGATATTCAAATAATTTAGAACCTGCAAAATAAAACAGAAATCAATTGAAAGTCAAATAACAAATTCAAAACAGAAATTTAAAAGAGAAAAGAGAGGGAAAAGCTTACCTGGCCGTGCAACCGCAGCAGCCCATTACCACCACGTCGCAGCCCAGATCCGCACCAGCCGAAGCAGGCTAACGCAGCCCAGACGCGGCCCAGCCCAAAGCCACTTACCGATTCAATTGCTTTAAAAATCGTGCAATGGAGGGACTTCGTCATCGTCTTCTTCTCCGGCGTCGACAGCGCGGCATCGCCAGTAGACACGCCCTCGTCGGCGATAAGCACGCCCCGGACGCCGCAGAAGCTTCCAGAACCACTCCCTATACATCTCGCGTCCGAGCATATCCAGAAGCAAAAGATCTTCGCCCATATGAACTCTCCAGGCACCGCCACCTCCTGACCATTGTCGTCGTCGTGTCGAGGCCTTAGAGCTCCCCTCGGCCTATAAATAGGGGGGAAAGCACCGCCGAGCACCCCTTGATCTCATCCAACCATCCATTTCCCCTCAGCATCTCTCTAGCCCTCGATTTCTTCCTCGGCCGCTTTACGGCGTCGAGCACGAAGCCGACGATTGAGGCCACCCCGGAGCTTGCCGTGAGGTCTAGGAGGAGCGCTCGTCGCCGTAGAGCATGTGGGAGGAAGGAATCATTCTGGATCTTCCTCAAGCCGTCGAATTTCATCGATCCCTTCCGCGGTACCTCGCCGGTAATGGCGAATTCCTCACCGTCTCCGTCAACAATCGCCGGAGTCGACCACACCATCATCACCAGGGTGAGCTTGCGCATCTCTGGACCCCTCTATTGCTTCCTGGCATCAATCGTAGCCGTAGTTCGTGTGCTCGCCGGAGTAAACCACCGCGGGACTTGGTCGTCTCGTTGTACTTGTTCGATAGAGCCTAGCCGCGCATCCCGGGAGGCCGTAAATCGGCGGCGCCACCATCTGCTGACCGCCGGCGTTTAACCGCCGGGGAGGTCAAAGGTCCTGGTCAACTTTGACCGGTCTTTGCTTGTGTGGCAGCTAGCATGGACATGTACCCCACTAGTCAGTGTCTGTGACTAGAAGTGAACCGGTACGTTTAGTATTTTTGCTTAATTTCAAATTCCAGAAAAATGCTGAAACTTTGCAAAATCATAGAAAATTCATATTAACTCATAAAATTATGAATAATATATCAAAATTCTCACAAAAATAAACTCTATTCAAATAAAATATAAAACAAAAATGTGTGTCAAAACCAAAAGTCACTTATTTTTAACCTTATTAATTATGCCATTTCAATTATTTAAAATACAATTTGAATTCAATAATTAGTGAAGTTCCAAAATTAAATTTTATCTATTCAGTAACTAAGTAAAATGTTAAGATTAATTTTATTTACCATAATTGCATCCACTTAACCCTAAACCACTTAAAATATTAGTGATAATTCATAAACCCTAATTTGAAAATTGTTATTTTCTATTTTCTTAAATAATTACAAATTCTTGTGAACATGAATAAAATGTCAAACCATTAGTAATGTTGTTTCAAAGTAAATAGTAACCACACCTATCTTGTCAATTATCATTTGTAGAGTTGTACCATAATTTAGAAACCCTAGTTTCAAATTGAGTAAGACACTGGATCCCATTATTTCATGTGATCATTCCACCTTAGAACCAACTCTAAAACCCTAGATATGTGTCACATATGATCATGGGAGATTTACTTGACATATAGAACCCTAATTAGCAACAATTGAATACATGCTTAGGATCCACTAGCATAAAACCAAGTCACATGAGATTATCATTTCATGTTCCTATTCTTAATTAAAACCTATATGATCCACTAATGTCACCTAGGTATAAACCCTAACTTGTTAATTGAATTAGTACCATTAACCACTATCCTATATACCACACCATTAGGATCAACCTCAACCATCATAATTTAGTAGAACCATAAGGATAAACCCTAGTACCAACCTTGTGTAGCAATTCACATCACATGCTCCTATTCAACTAAACCCTACTTAGGAATGATAATCCACTTAATTTAGAAACCATTAGAGATTACTTAGTACAACAATTGTGAATTTATAGTAAACCCTAACTCATAGCAACACCTTGACCATCATTCTTTGATATGCTAACCATAATCAACCATAGTAATAAACCTGCTAATACTTGTTACATATAGACCAATTCTATTTAAGAACCCAACTAGTTCCTATTAGAGAACTAAATGAATCCAATAGTAAACCCTAGAAAGCCATAGCTCCTATGTATAGTAGTTCATATTCTTATTTAACTCTGTTCTTCAAAAGCTATTCTTTTGAAGTACAAATGTCAATCAAACCATAGAAGCCATAGTTCTTATTTGAAATACTTCTTATTTCTTAAACAACATGTTCTTCAAAAGTTATTCTTTTGAAATATAATATAAGTAATCATCAACCATGTCATGTAGAACTTAAAATTGACAACTGTTCTTCACATATTATTCCACTACTATTCTTTATGTGTATGATTGTTATGATGTCTTATATCACTTGATTATGATGCTAATATAACCAAACCCTAATAAGAACCTTGTTTGAGAACCCTCCTAAAAGTGCAACACACCCTAAATAAATCTTTACAACTCATCCATCCTAAATCATCGAGATTAGGTTACGCTCGGGACGATTGCATCTCATATTATGCATTATAGCATCTTTGCCGAGTTCTTTAAACATTGTCCTTACCGGACGATGATGGTATTTCAGAATTTGGAGTTATCACGTATCGAAGCTTTTGCCCGCATAATCTTGCAGTCAAGAAAGGCAAGTTCATCACTTGCTCATGTCATTTGATTATTTGTATCAAACTATATGCAAAGTACTATACTTATCACTCATGCATTGAAAAGCAAAGTATTATTTTACAATTATGAATATGACTATGTGGTGGGCAATGGAACCATGGTATGTGTTGATATGGTGGAGGTTCCATTGCATGGGTACTACTCATCTAGGACTAAGTACCAATGCCGTCCGAGTGATTCTAGCGCCGTACATATCGCGTTATCCATAAGATCTATAATGGCTGCGGGGAAGTCAGTTGTATCTTTTCCCTTACGCACGCCAACGGATCTGTAGAGCCGGTGGGGTGTTGGAGGCACTGCCGCAAATAGGTTGGGATAGCCTTTTAAATCCCCATCCATTAGTGATGATAAGCTCTACGATCTATGATGGATTGTCCGGAGTACACCGTGAGTAAAGCCGTATTATCGGGAGAAGTCTACTGGGGGTGTACGGTTGGACAAAAGGGTGGGTTTGCAGGGTCGCGGAGAAGGCAGTGATTGGCTTGGATCTTATACTGGGCCTCACACCAAAGGAAGTGTGGACGGGGACATACTCTCGGCCGGCAACATGGTTAAGATCTCTTGTGGGGTAAAGTAACGCACCTCTGCAGAGGGTATCAAGAATTGTGATCTGTCACTCCCTGTTCGGGAAGGAAACTGCGAACGCGGCAGGAAAGGAACTCCACGAAGTTCTAGTCAACCTGTGAAGACTGACGGGCATAGTTTTTCAGAATAAAATAAACCTTTTGAAGAAATGATTACAAAAACTTGCATTGGCCTATGACTTTATGGTCTATGGCTGTAGCTAGTGCATGATACACATATTTCCTAATATGAACTTGCTGAGTACGCTCGTACTCATTCTATCCCATTTGAACCCCCTTCTTAGATGGAAGCACCGAAGGAGAAACTACCGTGGAACTCGAAGACAGGGGAGTCAACTGCAACAAGATGAAGAATCCAATCAATGAAGTCAACGGAGTAAACTTCTGCATCAGTTATTATGGAAACCTAGACTAGTAATAGAAGGGAACCTTTCCCTAATCCTAGCACCTAAGTAGCTAGATTTCTATAGCAAGCCAAGTAGTTCTTGAACTTGAGTTAGCAATAAGATAGACTACGAGTCGTTCTTCTGGAGCTTTATTTGAAGTTTTACCTCCATTGTAAAGTAGGAGGTTGTGTTGATCTTATGTAAACAGTTCGTGTGTACTTCTATAGACATACCTTGGACTCGCATATGTTTCTGTTGTACCACTCTGAGAGATGTAATATGAGTGGAACGGTGTTTCACTTGTGTTATGTCAACGACTTGTGTACTACACCATGCAGTGGTACGCTGGGTCACCACAGGTTCGGATCCGGGTACCTCTGTAGGGCGGTTCGGATCCGGCTACCTTCGTAGGGCGGTTCGGATCCGGCTACCTCATAGGTCGGTTGGGATCCGGCTCCTTGTTCCTGGGTTGGACATCTTCCATCTTGATCAACAACAATCGGGCCGCCCGGTGGGCCATATGCCATCACCACCATCCGTGGGCCACCCGAGCTTGCCGGAATCCGACCATGTCGATGGTATACCTATGAAGTATATCCACAACAGTAGCCCCCGGAGTTCTCCAAGATTCACCGTTCTTCCATCCAGCTCAGCTTGCGCATGTATCTTCATCCTTTGGCTGGAACGTAATAGAGAATCTTGAAGGACTCCAAACTTCATATCTCCAACCAAGTATTGGTCGAAAACTTCATGATCCAATGGTCAGATTCTTCGGAGACACCATCCAACGTAATCTTCGGTATGGATCCGACTAGCCAAATGTAGGTTTGGATCCGACTACCCAAAATATAGGTGCAGATCCGACTACCAAAAAATTAGGTGCGGATCCGGCTACCAAAAATTGAGGTGCGGATCCGACAACCAAAAATTAGGTGCGGATCCGGCTACCAAAAATTAGTTGCGGATCCGGCTACCAAATATATAAGTGTGGATCCGGCTACCAAAAATTAGGTGCGGATCCGGCTACCAAAAATTGAGGTGCGGATCCGACAACCAAAAATTAGGTGCGGATCCGGCTACAAAAAATTAGTTGCGGATCCGGCTACCAAAAATTAGGTGCGGATCCGGCTACAAAAAATTAGTTGCGGATCCGGCTACCAAATATATAGGTGCGGATCCGGCTACCAAAAATTAGGTGCGGATCCGGCTACCAAAAAATTAGGTGCGGATCCGACTAGTTAGCCAGATTTTCGCCATCTTTGAAAATTTTCTTGACAAAACCATATGTATGTAGCCCCCGAGCGTTGAGTCGGCTTGCTCCAAGGAGACTTGATGCTCAGAAACTTAGCCCCCAAGCGTCAAGGTGGAAAATTTCCGGCTTGTTGCTCCAAAGAGAACTTCATCGATGTAGCCCTCGAGCGCCAAAGTGAATTTACTTGAAAATCCGGCTTGGTGCTCTTAGAGTAGCTTTATCTTTATATGTGACTTATGAATAGCATAAATCCCAAGCATCTAGGCGGAAATTTCCAGCACTGATACCCGAAAGGAAACACACTTTTCACCTAAGATCAAACCGCAGCCCCCGAGGGTTGGTTCCGGCTAAGCATAGCGGAATTAAGACTCAAGTTGTTTTTCCAGCTGTGCACGCCATGGATCCGCCTAACCTCGGGGGACTGTTGTACGTCCAAGTGTCATGTACCTGATACATAAACATAAAAACATATTTGTATTAAATTGTTTCCTTGATCATGTTCAACGAACAAATGTAAGGAGGAACAAAAACGGCCTTTGAACAAATGTTTTAAAGCTGAAACTATGCAGCAGTTGAACAACATAAAACTGTCAAGCCGGAAAAAACTCGACTATCTTGAACAGTTAATGTAATTTATATGTTTTAAGCAAGTGCTAGTTTATCCGTTTTTCTGGTTTATATGCTTGACTTTTCGCGAGACGGCAAACTTTAAACACAGAGCATCTACTGAGGCGATAACGCTTAATAGCGAAACATTCAAGAACCTCAGAAACAGAGGCCGGCTTTAAGTACCGATATGTCACTACTAAGGAATCCACACATAAAACAACAGAAAACGTGTAGGCCAGAAAACTTAAGCGCCTGAAAGCGGAATTTTTACAGCGTACTGGAGCCTTAAGCGGCAAAAACAGTACAAAGTTTTTCACGAGCGCGAGGCAAATCGTGGGAAAGATATGACCAACAGTGAAAGCGGTAAAAGACTCAGGATATGAGTGAACCAATCTTAATCTCATGATCATAAAATTTTAAAATATTAAATATAAATAGGGACTTAGCTGTTTGGAGCGGAGTCAACGTCGATCGTGGCTGTTTTTCTTCGGCGTTCCGTCGAGCCGGTGCGAGATTGTTTGTCGCAGTGGTCCTGTAGGTGCGGATCCACCTACCAAAATTTAGGTGTGGATCCGACTTCCAAAAATTTAGGTGCGGATCCACCTACCAAAATTTTGGTATGGATCCGGCTACAAAAACATAGGTGCGGATCCGACTACCAAAAATAGGTATGGATCCGGCTACCAAAAATTGAGGTGCGGATCCGGCTACCCAAAAATTGAGGTGCGGATCCGACTACCAAAAACGCAGGCGCGAATCCGGCAACCAAAAATAGGTATGGATCCGGCTACCAAAAAATTGGTGCGGATCCGACTACCAAAACCAGGATTTGAAATTTTCAGATCTAAGGCGGAGTCTTCTTTAGGAAGGTCCATCAACTCAGATCGAATCTTTGCAGCTTTGTCTAGCGCGGCGGCGGTCGTAGCTGCAGTACTTACCAGTGCGTTTCCGTCGAAATCGACGGTCTCGCCGATGAAGATGTGTAACCCGCCGATTGGGATGATGAAAAACTTGACGGGGTCTGTCCTAGTCGGAATCCAGAATTCGACAGAAGGACGATCGGAAAGTTGAAGCTTCCCATGATGGAACCCTCCCGGTTCCGGCCTCCAGACGCCGCTGGCCCCACGGTGGGCGCCAACTGTCGTTGCCTATTCGACGGTACTCCAGAGGAGGGATCCTCATGGAGGGAAGAAGAAGTAGGGGCCATTGGGCGGAGAGTCCTCGGGACGGTGGTACGCGATTTACCCAGCTTCGGATCACCTGCACGATGGCAAGGCCTACTGCTGCTTGTCTGGAATTATCTGGGCGCTTTCGCGTTGTTACAATGAGTTGTGGTTGTCTCGCTTCTAGCTCGAGATCTGCCTCTAGAGCTCCCAGGATCCGTCTTATATAGGCGCCCGGATCTAGGGTTTCTACGGAGAGTCCTACCCGGAATACAAGTTGCCTAACTACGGAATATTACATTGCCGTGAACGTCAAGGATCCACCTATTCCTAACTTGTCGTCATGGATCCGGCTTCCTTCATGGGCCTTCACGGATCTGACTCCTGGCATAGACCTCTTCGGATCCGGGTACCTCTGTAGGTCGGTTCGGATTCGGGTACCTCTGTAGGTCGGTTCGGATCCGGGTACCTCTGTAGGGCGGTTCGGATCCGGCTACCTCATAGGGCGGTTCGGATCCGGCTCCTTGTTCCTGGGATGGACATCTTCCATCTTGATCAACAACAACTGGGCCGCCCGGTGGGCCATATGCCATCACCACCATCTGTGGGCCACCCGGGCTTGCCGGAATCGGACCATGTCGATGGTATACCTATGAAGTATATCCACAACAGGAGGCCGGACGCGGCAGGAGGCTGCGGGAAGAGAGGAGATAATTTTTAGAATAAATTGTGAAAGCCAGGATTTGAACTTGAGACCTGGGGCTCTGATACCATGTTAAACTTCATGCACTAGCCACTTGAACCAAAAGTCCGAACTGATAGAAAGGGCTAGGAAATCTACTTGTACACGTCAACAAATTCATATATCCACTTTCTAATAATATTAATTTCATACCAAAAGTTCTTATATGTTTAGAGTACTTTTGGTCAAAGAGGTGCCTTATTCATTGAAATGGTGGGAGCACAATCTGAACATCCAAAATAACATCACAATGCTTAAGTTTGACTCTTAAATGTTATTCCCTTCATTCAGATTTACAAGGTCCCATGTACTTTAAGAAAACATCAACCCAAGTTACTCACTCTTAAAATCGAGTTCTTTTCTATAAAACATCAGCCCCAACATATACTCCATTCGACACAAAGTATAAAACGTTTAACCTTTTTTTTCAACCAAGTCCAAAATGGCAAAAATTACATCGCTTCCCTATCTGAATTTGGATCGCGATCGCCTGAGAATCTTCGAGCTTCCACCCCGAGCATCATCATCTTCCATATCCGCTCCGAACCAGTGATGGCGCATGAGACACACGTCCGTTGGGAACCCCAAGAGGAAGGTGTGATGCGTACAACAACAAGTTTTCCCTCAGTAAGAAACTAAGGTTATCGAACCAGTAGGAGTCAAGGAACACGTGAAGGTTGTTGGTGGCAGAGTGTAGTGCGGCGCAACACCAGGGATTCCGGCGCCAACGTGGAACCTGCACAACACAATCAAAGTACTTTTCCCCAACGTAACAGTGAGGTTGTCAATCTCACCGAGCTTGCTGTAAACAAAGGATTAGATGTACAGTGTGGATGATGATGATTGTTTGCGAAGAACGAGTAAAGAACAATTGCGGTAGATTGTATTTCAGATGTAAAGAATGGACCGGGATCCACGGTTCACTAGTGGTGTCTCTCCCATAAGATAAACGCATGTTGGGTGAACAAATTACGGTTGTGCAATTGACAAATAAAGAAGGCATAACAATGCACATACATATATCATGATGAGTACTATGAGATTTAATCGGGGCATTACGACAAAGTACATAGACCGCTATCCGGCATGCATCTATGCCTAAAAAGTCCACCTTCGAGGTTATCATCCGAACCCCTTCCGGTATTAAGTTGTAAACAACAGACAATTGCATTAAGTATGGTGCGTAATGTAATCAATACAAATATCCTTAGACAAAGCATCGATGTTTTATCCCTAGTGGCAACGAGCACATCCACAACCTTAGAACTTTACGTCACTTGTCCCGGATTCAATGGAGGCATGAACCCACTATCGAGCATAAATACTCCCTCTTGGAGTCACAAGTATCAACTTGGCCGGAGCCTCTACTAGCAACGGAGAGCATGCAAGAACATAAACAACATATATGATAGATTGATAATCAACTTGACATAGTATTCAATATTCATCGGATCCCAACAAACACAACATGTAGCATTACAAATAGATGATCTTGATCATGATAGGCAGCTCACAAGATCTAACATGATAGCACAATGAGGAGAAGACAACCATCTAGCTACTGCTATGGACCCATAGTCCAGGGGTTAACTACTCACACATCGATCCGGAGGCGATCATGGTGATGAAGAGCCCTCCGGGAGATGATTCCCCTCTCCCGGCGGGGTGTCGGAGGCGATCTCCCGAATCCCCCGAGATGGGATTGGCGGCGGCGGCGTCTGCGGAAGGTTTTCCGTATCGTGGCTCTCGGTACTGGGGGTTTCGCGACGAAGGCTTTAAGTAGGCGGAAGGGTAGGTTTAGGGGCGACGCGAGGGCCCCACACGCCAGGGCCGCGCGGCCAAGGCCTGGGCCGCGCCGTCCTGTTGTGTCGGCGCCTCGTCGCCCCACTTGGTTTCCCTTTCGGTCTTCTAGAATCTTCGTGCAAAAATAAGACCCTGGGCGTTGATTTCGTCCAATTCCGAGAATATTTCCTTTGTAGGATTTCTGAAACCAAAAACAGCAGAAAATAGCAACTGGCTCTTCGGCATCTCGTCAATAGGTTAGTGCCGGAAAATGCATAATAATGACATATAATGTGTATAAAACATGTGAGTATCATCATAAAAGTAGCATGGAACATAAGAAATTATAGATACGTTTGAGACGTATCAAGCATCCCCAAGCTTAGTTCATACTCGCCCTCGAGTAGGTAAACGATAACAAAGATAATTTCTGAAGTGACATGCTATCATAATCTTGATCAATACTATTGTAAAGCATATGAGATGAATGCAGCGATTCGAAGCAATGGTGAAGATAATGAGTAAACAAATGAATCATATAGCAAAGACTTTTCATGAATAATCCTTTCAAGACAAGCATCAATAAGACTTGCATAAGAGTTACTCATAAAGCAATAAATTCTTAGTATAAAGCTTTGAAACAACACAAAGAAAGATATAAGTTTCAGCGGTTGCTTTCAACTTCAACATGTATATCTCATGGGTAATTGTCAACACAAAGTAATATAACAAGTGCAATAGGTAAACATGTAAGAATCAATGCACACAGTTGATACAAGTGTTTGCTTCTAAGATAGAAAGAATAGGTAAACTGACTCAACAATAAAGTAAAAGAATGGCCCTTCGCGAGAGGAAGCATGGATTACTATATTTGTGCTAGAGCTTTTCATTTTGAAAACAAGAAACAATTTTGTCAACGGTAGTAATAAATCATATGTGTTATGTATAAGATATCCTATAAGTTGCAAGCCTCATGCATAGTATACCAATAGTGCTCGCACCTTGTCCTAATTAGCTTGGATTAACATGGATTATCATTGCATAGCATATGTTTCAACCAAGTGTCACAAAGGGGTACCTCTATGCCGCCTGTACAAAGGTCTAAGGAGAAAGCTCGCATTGGATTTCTCGCTTTTGATTATTCTCAACTTAGACATCCATACCGGGACAACATAGACAACGAGATAATGGACTCCTCTTTAATGCATAAGCATTCAACAACAGATAATATTCTCATAAGAGATTGAGGATTAATTGTCCAAACTGAAACTTCCACCATGAATCATGGCTTTAGTTAGCGGCCCAATGTTCTTCTCTAACAGTATGCATACTCAAACCATTTGATCATGAAAATCGCCCTTACTTCAGACAAGACGAACATGCATAGCAACTCACATGATATTCAACAAAGGTAAAAGTTGATGGCGTCCCCAGAAACATGGTTACCGCTCAACAAATAACTTATTAAGAAATAAGACACATAGCTACATATTCTTCACCACAATAGTTTTTAAGGCTATTTTCCCATGAGCTATATATTGTAAAGACAAAGAATGAAATTTAAAGGTAGCACTCAAGTAATGTACTTTGGAATGGCAGAGAAATACCATGTAATAGGTAGGTATGGTGGACACAAATGGCATAGTTTTTGGCTCAAGGATTTGGATGCACGAGAAGAATTCCTCTCAATACAAGGCTAGGCTAGCAAGGTTGTTTGAAGCAAACTCAAGTATAAAACGGTACAGCAAGACTCACATATGAACATATTGCAAGCATTATAATACTTTACGCTGTCTCCTTGTTGTTCAAACACCTTAACTAGAAAATATCTAGACTCTAGAGACCAATCATGCAAACCAAATTTTAACAAGCTCTATGTAGTTCTTCATTAATAAGTGCAAAGTACATGATGCAAGAGCTTAAACATGATCTATATGAGCACAACAATTGTCAAGTATCAAATTATTCAAGACATTATACCAATTACCACATGCAGCATTTTCTGTTTCCAACCATATAACAATGAACGAAGCAGTTTCAACCTTCGCCATGAACATTAAGAGTAACGCTAAGAACATATGTGTTCATACGAAACAGCGGAGCGTGTCTCTCTCCCAAACAAAGAATGCTAGGATCCAAACTTATTCAAACAAAAACAAAAACAAAAAAACAGACGCTCCAAGTAAAGCACATAAGATGTGACGGAATAAAAATATAGTTTCACTAGAGGTGACCTGATAAGTTGTCGATGAAGAAGGGATGCCTTGGGCATCCCCAAGCTTAGATGCTTGAGTCTTCTTAAAATATGCAGGGATGAACCACGGGGGCATCCCCAAGCTTAGACTTTTCACTCTTCTTGATCATATTGTATCATCCTCCTCTCTTGACCCTTGAAAACTTCCTCCACACCAAACTCGAAACAAGCTCATTAGAGAGTTAGTGCATAATTGAAAATTAATATATTCAGAGGTGACATAATCATTCTTAACACTTCTGGACATTTCACAAAGCTACTGAAAGTTAATGGAACAAAGAAATCCATCAAACATAGCAAAACAGGCAATGCGAAATAAAAGGCAGAATCTGTCAAAACAGAACAGTCTGTAAATACGAATTTGTTAGGGGCACTTAACTTGCTCAGATGAAAATTCTCAAATTGAATGAAAGTTGCGTACATATCTGAGGATCACGCACGTAAATTGGCAGATTTTTCTAAATTTTCTACAGCAGGGGCGGCTCAATTTCGTGACAGCAAGAAATTTGTTCCTGTGCAGTAATCCAAATCTAGTATTGACTTTATTATCAAAGACTTTACTTGGCATAAAAATGCAATAAAATAAAGATAAGGAGAGGTTGCTACAGTAGTAACAACTTCCAAGACTCAAATATAAAACAAAGTGCAGAAGTAAAATAATGGGTTGTCTCCCATAAGCGCTTTTCTTTAACGCCTTTCAGCTAGGCGCAGAAAGTGTGAATCAAGTATTATCGAGAGATGAAGCATCAACATCAATAGGTATCTTAGATGCTCCCCCATCCGTAGTGGTACTAAGGGCTTTGTCAATTTTAGGCCTATAATAATTTTTTGGCTTAGGCACTTTAGAGACATACATAAACTTTTGCTCCTTACCCACATAAGCTTTCTCCTTAAACTTAAGAGAAGAAAAAGTTGAACCCAAGGTTCCCATAGCTTCTTCAAGTTCACTAATCCTATGGGTTCGATTATCATGAGTAGCACAAGTTTCTAAAACAGCAATTCTCTCATTGATTCCACTAAGAGTTTTATCAAGTTTATCAGTGTTATTAAGTAATATTCCCAATTTAGTCTCAACACTTGGAAGATTTTTCTCTATGACCTCCAACTTTTTCGTGACATCTTCAAGAGAGATTTCAATTTTAGCTTCATTAACAGGTGGTATTCCAACTAGACTCTCAATGATGCAACTAGCTTCTAAAGCAGGAGTGCCTAGGAAATTACCTCCCGCAAGAGTATCAAAAACATACCTATTCCAACTAGAGATACCAACATAAAAGTTACTAAGTAGTATAATAGTGGAGTGTTTCTTAATGCACCTATGATGAGCATCACTAATTCTATACCAAGCATCTTTAAAAATTTCTCCCCTTGTTGCTTAAACGAACGAACTTCAACTTCCGGATTACTCATTTTTAGTAATAGTAAATAAAGCAAACTAAATAAAGTAAATGCAAGTAACTAATTTTTTTTGTGTTTTTAATATGGAGAACAAGACAGTAAATAAAGTAAAACTAGCAACTAATTTTTTTGTATTTTTGATATAAGAGCAAACAAAGCAGTAAATAAAGTAAAACAAAGCAAGACAAAAACAAAGTAAAGAGATTGGATGTGGGAGAATCCCCTTGCAGCGTGTCTTGATCTCCCCGGCAACGGCGCCAGAAAAAGTGCTTGATGGCGCGTGAGACACACGTCCGTTGGGAACCCCAAGAGGAAGGTGTGAGGCGTACAGCACCAAGTTTTCCCTCAGTAAGAAATCAAGGTTATCGAACCAGTAGGAGTCAAGGAACACGTGAAGGTTGTTGGTGGCAGAGTGTAGTGCGGCGCAACACCAGGGATTCCGGCGCCAACGTGGAACCTGCACAACACAATCAAAGTACTTTGCCCCAACGTAACAGTGAGGTTGTCAATCTCACCGGCTTGCTGTAAACAAAGGATTAGATGTATAGTGCGGATGATGATGATTGTTTGCGAAGTACAGTAAAGAACAATTGCAGTAGATTGTATTTCAGATGTAAAGAATGGACCGGGATCCACAGTTCACTAGTGGTGTCTCTCCCATAAGATAAACGCATGTTGGGTGAACAAATTACAGTTGGGCAATTGACAAATAAAGAAGGCATAACAATGCACATACATATATCATGATGAGTACTATGAGATTTAATCGGGGCATTACGACAAAGTACATAGACCGCTATCCGAGCATGCGTCTATGCCTAAAAAGTCCACCTTCAGGTTATCATCCGAACCCCTTCCAGTATTAAGTTGCAAACAACAGACAATTGCATTAAGTATGGTGTGTAATGTAATCAACACAAATATCCTTAGACAAAGCATCGATGTTTTATCCCTAGTGGCAACAACACATTCACAACCTTAGAACTTTCTATCACTGTCCCAGATTCAATGGAGGCATGAACCCACTATCGAGCATAAATACTCCCTCTTGGAGTCACAAGTATCAACTTGGCCAGAGCCTCTACTAGCAACGGAGAGCATGCAAGAACATAAACAACATATATGATAGATTGATAATCAACTTGACATAGTATTCAATATTCATCGGATCCCAACAAACACAACATGTAGCATTACAAATAGATGATCTTGATCATGATAGGCAGCTCACAAGATCTAACATGATAGCACAATGAGGAGAAGACAACCATCTAGCTACTGCTATGGACCCATAGTCCAGGGGTGAATGATGCGTGCAGTTGACACACGTCCGTTGGGAACCCCAAGAGGAAGGCGTGATGCGTACAGTAGCAAGTTTTCCCTCAGAAAGAAACCAAGGTTTATCGAACCAGTAGGAGCCAAGAAGCACGTTGAAATTTGATGGTGGCGGAGTGTAGTGCGGCGCAACACCAGGGATTCCGGCGCCAACGTGGAACCTGCACAACACAATCAAAGTACTTTGCCCCAACGTAATAGTGAGGTTGTCAATCTCACCGGCTTGCTGTAAACAAAGGATTAAACGTATAGTGTGGAAGATGATGATTGTTTGCGAAGAATAGTAAAGAACAATTGCAGTAGATTGTATTTCAGATGTAAAGAATTGGACCGGGGTCCACAGTTCACTAGTGGTGTCTCTCCCATAAGATAAACAGATGTTGGGTGAACAAATTACAGTTGGGCAATTGACAAATAAAGAAGGCATAACAATGCACATACATATATCATGATGAGTACTATGAGATTTAATCGGGGCGTTACGACAAAGTACATAGACCGCTATCCGACATGCATCTATGCCTAAAAAGTCCACCTTCGAGTTATCATCCGAACCCCCTCCAGTATTAAGTTGCAAACAACAGACAATTGCATTAAGTATGGTGCGTAATGTAATCAACACAAATATCCTTAGACAAAGCATCGATGTTTTATCCCTAGTGGCAACAGCACATCCACAACCTTAGAGGTTGTTGTCACTCCTCCAGATTCAATGGAGGCATGAACCCACTATCGAGCATAAATACTCCCTCTTGGAGTCACAAGTATCAACTTGGCCAGAGCCTCTACTAGCAACGGAGAGCATGCAAGAACATAAACAACATATATGATAGATTGATAATCAACTTGACATAGTATTCAATATTCATCGGATCCCAACAAACACAACATGTAGAATTACAAATAGATGATCTTGATCATGATAGGCAGCTCACAAGATCTAACATGATAGCACAATGAGGAGAAGACAACCATCTAGCTACTGCTATGGACCCATAGTCCAGGGGTGGACTACTCACATATCGATCCGGAGGCGATCATGGCGATGAAGAGACCTACGGGAGATGATTCCCCTCTCCGGCAGGGTGCCGGAGGCGATCTCCTGAATCCCCCGAGATGGGATTGGCGGCGGCGGCGTCTCTGGATTGTTTTCCGTATCGTGGCTCTCGGTACTGGGGGTTTCGCGACGAAGGCTTTAAGTAGGCGGAAGGGCAGGTCAGGAGGCGTCACGGGGGCCCCACACGCTAGGGCCGCGCGGGCCCCCTCTAGGCCGCGCCGCCCTAGTGTGGCGGCGCCCCGTGGCCCCACTTCGTGACTCCTTCGGTCTTCTGGAAGCTTCGTGTAAAAATAGGCCCCTGGGCGTTGATTTCGTCCAATTCCGAGAATATTTCCTTACTAGGATTTCGAAACCAAAAACGAGCAGAAAACAGACAATCGGCTCTTCGGCATCTCGTCAATAGGTTAGTGCCGGAAAATGCATAATAATGACATATAATGTGTATAAAACATGTGAGTATCATCATAAAAGTAGCATGGAACATAAGAAATTATAGATACGTTTCAGACGTATCAGTGAACTACTCACACATCGATCCGGAGGCGATCATGGTGATGAAGAGCCCTCCGGGAGATGATTCCCCTCTCCGGCAGGGTGCCGGAGGCGATCTCATGAATCCCCCGCGATGGGATTGGCGGCGGCGGCGTCTCTGGAAGGTTTTCCGTATCGTGGCTCTCGCATCGGGGGTTTCGCGACGAAGGCTTTAAGTAGGCGGAAGGGTAGGTTTAGGGGCGACGCGAGGGCCCTACACGCCGGGGCCGCGCGGCCAAGGCCCGGGCCGCGCCGCCCTGTTGTGTTCGGCGCTCGTCGCCCCACTTCGTTTCCCTTTCGGTCTTCCGGAATCTTCGTGCAAAATAAGACCCCGGACGTTGATTTCGTCCAATTCCGAGAATATTTCCTTTGTAGGATTTCTGAAACCAAAAACAGCAGAAAACAAGAATCGGCTCTTCGGCATCTCGTCAATAGGTTAGTGCCGGAAAATGCATAATAATGACATATAATGTGTATAAAACATGTGAGTATCATCATAAAAGTAGCATGGGACATAAGAAATTATAGATACGTTTGAGACGTATCAACCAGCTTCTATCCTGATCAAGCTACTCTTCCGCCTCGAACCCAGGCGGCACATTGTCACTGACCACCCGATCATCCTAATCCCGAGGTGGCATGCTCTTCTGAGACCCAGGTCGCCATGATCATCCATATATCTGATCCCCAAATGGTATGGAGCCATGATGCGTGTAATTGACACGTCCGTTGGGAACCCCAAGAGGAAGGTGTGATGCGCACAGCGGCAAGTTTCCCTCATTTAGAAACCAAGGTTTAATCGAACCAGTAGGAGTCAAGAAGCACGTTGAAGGTTGATGGCGGCGGGATGTAGTGCGGCGCAACACCAGAGATTCCGGCGCCAACGTGGAACCTGCACAACACAACCAAAGTACTTTACCCCAACGAAACAAGTGAGGTTGTCAATCTCACCGGCTTGCTGTAACAAAGGGTTAACCGTATTGTGTGGAAGATGATTGTTTGCAAGAAAACAAGAAAAACAAGTATTGCAACAGATTTGTATTTCAAGCATAAAAGAATGGACCGGGTCCACAGCTCACTAGAGGTGTCTCTCCCATAAGATAAAAGCATGTTGGGTGAACAAATTATAGTCGGGCAATTGGCAAATAGAGAGGGCATAACAATGCACATACATGTCATGATAAGTACGAGTGAGATTTAATTGGGCATTACGACAAAGTACATAGACCGCCATCCAACTGCATCTATGCCTAAAAAGTCCACCTTCAGAGTTATCATCCGAACCCCTCCGACATTAAGTTGTAAAACAACAGACAATTGCATTAAGTATTGCGCGTAATGTAATCAATAACTACATCCTCGGACATAGCATCAATGTTTTATCCCTAGTGGCAACAAGCACATCCATAACCTTAGGGTTTCTCGTCACTCCCCGCATTCACGGAGACATGAACCCACTATCAAGCATAAATACTCCCTCTTGGAGTTACTAGCATCAACTTGGCCGCGAGCCTCTACTAATAACGGAGAGCATGCAAGATCATAAACAACACATAGGTAATAACTTGATAATTAACATAACATGGTATTCTCTATCCATCGGATCCCGACAAACACAACATATAGCATTACGGATAGATGATCTTGATCATGTTAGGCAGCTCACAAGATCCAACAATGAAGCACAATGAGGAGAAGACAACCATCTAGCTACCGCTATGGACCCATAGTCCAGGGGTGAACTACTCACTCATCACTCCGGAGGCGACCATGGCGGTGAAGAGTCCTCCGGGAGATGAATCCCTCTCCGGCGGGGTGCCGGAGGAGATCTCCAGAATCCCCCGAGATGGGATTGGCGGCGGCGGCGTCTCTGGAAGGTTTTCCGTATCGTGGTTCTTCGTATCGGGGTTTCGCGACGGAGGCTATAAGTAGGCGGAAGGGCAGAGTCGGAGGGCTGACGAGGGGCCCACACCATAGGGCGGCACGGGCCTCCCTCTGGCCGCGCGGCCCTATGGTGGCGGCGCCTCGTCGCCCCACTTCGTATCCCTTTCGGTCTTCTGGAAGCTTCGTGGCAAAATAGGACCCTCGGGCGTTGATTTCGTCCAATTCCGAGAATATTTCGTTACTAGGATTTCGAAACCAAAAACAGCAGTAAAACAAAGAATCGGCTCTTCGGCATCTTGTTAATAGGTTAGTTCCAGATAATGCACGAATATGACATAAAGTGTGCATAAAACATGTATATATCATCAATAATGTGGCATGGAACATAAGAAATTATCGATACGTCGGAGGCGTATCAGCATCCCCAAGCTTAGTTCTGCTCGTCCCGAGCAGGTAAAACGATAACAAAGATAATTTCGAAGTGACATGCCATCATAACCTTGATCATACTATTTGTAAACATATGTAATGAATGCAGCGATCAAAACAATGGTAATGACATGAGTAAACAAGTGAATCATAAAGCAAAGACTTTTCATGAATAGTACTTCAAGACAAGCATCAATAAGTCTTGCATAAGAGTTAACTCATAAAGCAATAAATCAAAGTAAAGGTATTGAAGCAACACAAAGGAAGATTAAGTTTCAGCGGTTGCTTTCAACTTGTAACATGTATATCTCATGGATAATTGTCAACATAGAGTAATATAACAAGTGCAATATGCAAGTATGTAGGAATCAATGCACAGTTCACACAAGTGTTTGCTTCTTGAGGTGGAGAGAGATAGGTGAACTGACTCAACATAAAGGTAAAAAGAATGGTCCTTCAAAGAGGAAAGCATCGATTGCTATATTTGTGCTAGAGCTTTTATTTTGAAAACATGAAACAATTTTGTCAACGGTAGTAATAAAGCATATGAGTTATGAAAATTATATCTTACAAGTTGCAAGCCTCATGCATAGTATACTAATAGTGCCCGCACCTTGTCCTAATTAGCTTGGACTACCGGATCATCGCAATACACATGTTTTAACCAAGTGTCACAATGGGGTACCTCCATGCCGCCCGTACAAAGGTCTAAGGAGAAAGCTCGCATTTTGGATTTCTCGCTTTTGATTATTCTCAACTTAGACATCCATGCCGGGACAACATGGACAACAGATAATGGACTCCTCTTTAATGCATAAGCATGTGGCAACAATTATTATTCTCATATGAGATTGAGGATATATGTCCAAAACTCGAAACTTCCACCATGAATCACGGCTTAAGTTAGCGGCCCAATGTTCTTCTCTAACAATATGCATGCTCCAACCATTAAGGTGGTAGATCTCTCTTACTTCGGACAAGACGGACATGCATAGCAACTCACATGATATTCAACAAAGAATAGTTGATGGCGTCCCCGTAAGCATGGTTATCGCACAACAAGCAACTTAATAAGAGATAAAGTGCATAAGTACATATTCAATACCACAATAGTTTTAAGCTATTTGTCCCATGAGCTATATATTGCAAAGGTGAATGATGGAATTTTAAAGGTAGCACTCAAGCAATTTACTTTGGAATGGCGGATAAATACCATGTAGTAGGTAGGTATGGTGGACACAAATGGCATAGTGGTTGGCTCAAGTATTTTGGATGCATGAGAAGTATTCCCTCTCGATACAAGGTTTAGGCTAGCAAGGTTATTTGAAACAAACACAAGGATGAACGGTGCAGCAAAACTCACATAAAAGACATATTGTAAACATTATAAGACTCTACACCGTCTTCCTTGTTGTTCAAAACTCAATACTAGATATTATCTAGACTCTAGAGAAACCAAATATGCAAACCAAATTAGCAAGCTCTAAGCGTTTCTTCATTAATGGGTGCAAAGTATATGATACAAGAGCTTAAACATGAGCACAACAATTGCCAAGTATCAAATTATCCAAGACATTTTAGAATTACTACATGTAGCATTTTCCAATTCCAACCATATAACAATTTAACGAAGAAGAAACTTCGCCATGAATACTATGAGTAGAGCCTAAGGACATACTTGTCCATATGCTACAGCGGAGCGTGTCTCTCTCCCACAAAGTGAATGCTAGGATCCATTTTATTCAAACAAAACAAAAACAAAAACAAACCGACGCTCCAAGCAAAGTGCATAAGATGTGACGGAATAAAAATATAGTTTCAGGGGAGGAACCCGATAATGTTGTCGATGAAGAGGGG
>NC_061514.1:238138712-238226989 GCF_022539505.1 Lolium rigidum
GAAGTTTCAAGTTTTAGTTTCTCTTCTCTAGCTTTTATGAGAGCATTTGTAATATGTTTTGTGAAAGCCAAGTTTACAGCGCTAGCATTGGGACTCTTAGCAAGTTTTTGTAAGAACTTTATAACTTCAGAGATGTGGCAATCATCAAAATCTAAATCATTACAATCTAAAGCAATGGGATTATCATCCCCAAGGTTGGAAAAAATTTCAGCAGCTTTATCACAGAGCAGTTTCAACGAGTTTTAGCAGCTTTCAGGTAATTTTGCGCGCTTTGCACTAGGAGTAGAAACATTGCCAACACCAATTATTTTATTATTGATAGTAGGAGGTGCAGCAACATGTGAATCATTAGCATTGCTAGTGGTGGTAATAGTCCAAACTTTAGCTACATTTTTCTCTTTAGCTAGTTTTTCATTTTCCTCTCTATCCCACCTAGCACGCAGTTCAGCCATTAATCTTATATTCTCATTAATTCTAACTTGGATGGCATTTGCTGTAGTAACAATTTTATTTTCAATATCCCTATTAGGCATAACTTTCGATTTCAAAAGATCAACATCAGAGGCAAGACTATCAACCTTAGAAGCGAGATTATCAATTTTATTGAGCTTTTCCTCAACAGATTTGTTAAAGGCAGTTTGTGTACTAATAAATTCTTTAAGCATAGCTTCAAGTCCAGGGGGTGTATTCCTATTATTGTTGTAAGAATTTCCATAAGAATTATCATAACCGTTACCATTATTATAAGGATATGGCCTATAGTTATTACTAGAATTGTTCCGATAAGCATTGTTGTTGAAATTATTATTTTTAATGAAGTTTACATCAACATGTTCTTCTTGGGCAACCAATGAAGCTAACGGAACATTATTAGGATCAACATTAGTCCTATCATTCACAAGCATGGACATAATAGCATCAACCTTATCATTCAAGGAAGAGGATTCTTCAACAGAATTTACCTTCTTACCTTGTGGAGCTCTTTCCGTGTGCCATTCAGAGTAATTAACCATCATATTATCCAGAAGCTTTGTTGCTTCACCAAGAGTGATGGACATAAAGGTACCTCCAGACAGCTGAATCCAATAAATTCCGCGAAGAAAAATTTAGTCCTGCATAGAAGGTTTGGATGATTATCCAAGTAGTCAATCCATGGGTTGGGCAATTTTTAACCAAAGATTTCATTCTTTCCCAAGCTTGAGCAACATGTTCATTATCCAATTGTTTAAAATTCATTATGCTACTCCTCAAAGATATAATTTTAGCAGGGGGATAATATCTACCAATAAAAGCATCCTTGCATTTAGTCCAGGAATCAATACTATTCTTAGGCAGAGATAACAACCAATCTTTAGCTCTTCCTCTTAATGAGAAAGGAAACAATTTTAATTTTATAATGTCACCATCTACATCTTTATACTTTTGCATTTCACACAATTCAACAAAATTATTGAGATGGGCAGCAGCATCATCGTAACTAACACTCAGAAAATTGCTCTCGCATAACAAGATTCGATAAAGCGAGGTTTAATTTCAAAGAATTCTGCTGTAGTAGCAGGTGGAGCAATAGGTGTGCATAGGAAATCATTATTATTTGTGCTAGTGAAGTCACACAACTTAGTATTTTCAGGGGTGGCCATTTTAGCAGTAGTAAATAAAGCAAACCAAATAAAGTAAATGCAAGTAACTAATTTTTTTGTGTTTTTGATATAGCAAACAAGATAGTAAATAAAGTAAAGCTAGCAACTAATTTTTTTGTGTTTTGATATAATGCAGCAAACAAAGTAGTAAATAAAATAAAGCAAGACAAAAACAAAGTAAAGAGATTGGGAAGTGGAGACTCCCCTTGCGGCGTGTCTTGATCTCCCCGGCAACGGCGCCGTAAATTTGCTTGATGCGTGTAATTGACACGTCCGTTGGGAACCCCAAGAGGAAGGTGTGATGCGCACAACAGCAAGTTTCCCTCAGTTAGAAACCAAGGTTTAATCGAACCAGTAGGAGTCAAGAAGCACGTTGAAGGTTGATGGCGGCGGGATGTAGTGCGGCGCAACACAAGAGATTTCGGCGCCAACGTGGAACCTGCACAACACAACCAAAGTACTTTGCCCCAACGAAATAGTGAGGTTGTCAATCTCACCGGCTTGCTGTAACAAAGGGTTAACCGTATTGTGTGGAAGATGATTGTTTGCAAGAAAACAGTAAAACAAGTATTGCAGCAGATTTGTATTTCAGCATAAAAGAATGGACCGGGGTCCACAGTTCACTAGAGGTGTCTCTCCCATAAGATAAAAGCATGTTAGGTGAACAAATTACAGTCGGGTAATTGACAAATAGAGAGGGAATAACAATGCACATACATGTCATGATAAGTACAGTGAGATTTAATTGGGCATTACGACAAAGTACATAGACCGCCATCCAGCTGCATCTATGCCTAAAAAGTCCACCTTCAGGTTATCATTTGAACCCCCTCCAGTATTAAGTTGTAAAACAACAGACAATTGCATTAAGTATTGCGCGTAATGTAATCAATAACTACATCCTCGGACATAGCATCAATGTTTTATCCCTAGTGGCAACAAGACATCCATAACCTTAGGGGTTTCGTCACTCCCCAGATTCACGGAGACATGAACCCACTATCGAGCATAAATACTCCCTCTTGGAGTTACTAGCATCAACTTGGCCGAGCCTCTACTAATAACGGAGAGCATGCAAGATCATAAACAACACATAGGTAATAACTTGATAATTAACATAACATGGTATTCTCTATCCATCGGATCCCGACAAACACAACATATAGCATTACGGATAGATGATCTTGATCATGTTAGGCAGCTCACAAGATCCAACAATGAAGCACAATGAGGAGAAGACAACCATCTAGCTACCGCTATGGACCCATAGTCCAGGGGTGAACTACTCACTCATCACTCCGGAGGCGACCATGGCGGTGAAGAGTCCTCCGGGAGATAAATCCCCTCTCCGGCAGGGTGCCGGAGGAGATCTCCCGTAATCCCCCGAGATGGGATTGGCGGCGGCGGCGTCTCCGGAAGGTTTTCCGTATCGTGGTTCTTCGCATCGGGGGTTTCGCGACGGAGGCTATAAGTAGGCGGAAGGGCGAGTCGGAGGGCCGACGAGGGGCCCACACCATAGGGCGGCGCGGGCCCCCCCCGGCCGCGCGGCCCTATGGTGGCGGCGCCTCGTCGCCCCACTTCGTATCCCTTTCGGTCTTCTGGAAGCTTCGTGGCAAAATAGGACCCTGGGCGTTGATTTCGTCCAATTCCGAGAATATTTCGTTACTAGGATTTTCTCCTCAATGCTTGGGGGACTAAAAATATCATGCAAACCAGCTTCCCCAAGCTTAGAACTTTCTATATCATTATCAACAATGGTGTTCGAAACGTTCATACTAATATTACTACCAGCATGCAAAGAAGATTTCATAGGTTTTTTAATTTTCGCATCAAACAATCCATGTTTTAAATCGGGAAATAGAATAAGAAGCTCACTCTTGTACATTATGCCAAACTAGTGTAAACAAGAAACAAAAAGATGCAATTGCAGGATCTAAAGGAAATAGCTTCGAGCACACACACGACGGCGCCGGAAAAATACTTTACACGGGACCGTAGTATGAGAGCCTTTTACCTTTCCTCCCCGGCAACGGCGCCGAGAAAAGTGCTTGATGTCTACGTTCCCCCTCCTTTCACTGTAGACGGTGTTGGGCCTCCAAGAGCAGAGGTTTGTAGAACAGCAGCAAGTTTCCCTTAAGTGGATACCCAAGGTTTATCGAACTCGGGGAGGAAGAGGTCAAAGATATCCCTCTCATGCAACCCTGCAACCACAAAGCAAGAAGTCTCTTGTGTCCCCAACACACCTAATAGGTGCACTAGTTCGGCGAAGAGATAGTGAAATACAGGTGGTATAAATAAGTATGAGCAGTAGCAACGGTGCCGAGAAAAGTGCTTGGCGTGTAGTTGATGGTGGTGGTATTGCAGCGATAGTAACGCGATAAAACAATAAACAAGCGGTAGTAACTCAGCGGTAGTAACGCAGCGGTAGTAAACAAGCAGTAGTAACTCAGCAGTATTTAGGAACAAGGCCTAGGGATTACACTTTCACTAGTGGACACTCTCAACATTGATCACATAACAGAACAGATAAATGCATACTCTACACTTTTGTTGGATGATGAACACATTGCGTAGGATTACACGAACCCTCAATGCCGGAGTTAACAAGCTCCACAATAATGCTCATGTTTAAGTAACCTTTAGTGTAAGATAGATCAACGCTACTAAACCAAGTACTAGCATAGCATGCACCTCTGTCACCTTCATGCATATGTAGGAGGAATAGATCACATCAATATTATCATAGCAATAGTTAACTCCATAATCTACAAGAGATCATGATCATAGCATAAACCAAGTACTAACACGGTGCACGCACTTGTCACCTTTGCACACATGCAGGAGGAATAAAACTACTTTAATAACACATCACTAGAGTAGCACATAGATAAATTGTGATACAAACATGCTACAATCATAAAGAGATATAAATAAGCACCTCACTATGCCATTCAACGGTGAATAAGTATTACGTGAAATCTAGCCTAAGAGACCCACACGGTGCACACACTTGTCACCTTTACACACGTGGGACTAGGAGTCTCCGGAGATCACATAAGTAAAACTCACTAGACTAGCATAATGACATCTAGATTACAAGCATCATCATATGAATCTCAATCATGTAGGGCAGCTCATGAGATTATTGTATTGAAACACATAGGAGAGAGATGAACCACATAACTACCGGTACAGCCCCGAGCCTCGATGGAGAACTACTCCCTCCTCATGGGAGCAGCAGCGGTGATGAAGATGGCGGTGGAGATGGCAGCGGTGTCGATGGAGAAGCCTTCGGGGGCACTTCCCCGCTCCGGCGGGTGCCGGAACAGAGATCCTGTCCCCGGATCTTGGCTTCGCGATGGCGGCGGCTACGGCAGGTTTACGTGGGTTTCGTTAATTGGTATCGGGTTTTCTGATCCGGGGGCTTTATATAGGCGAAGAGGCGGCGCGGGAGGGCTGACGGGGGGCCACACCATAGGGCGGCGCGGCCCCCTGCGGCCGCGCCGGCCTAGGGTTTGGTGGCCCTGTGGCCCCCTCCGGTCCTTCCCGGGTGTTCGGATGCTTCCGAGTGAAAATAGGAACTTTGGCGTTGATTTCGTCCGATTCCGAGAATATTTCGTTACTAGGATTTACGAAACCAAAAACAGCGAAAACGAGGAGCGGCACTTCGGCATCTTGTTAATAGGTTAGTTCCGGAAAATGCACGAATATGACATAAAGTGTGCATAAAACATGTAGATAACATCAATAATGTGGCATGGAACACAAGAAATTATCGATACGTTGGAGACGTATCAGCATCCCCAAGCTTAGTTACTGCTCGTCCCGAGCGAGGTAAAACGATAACAAAGATAATTTACGGAGTGACATGCCATCATAAACTTGATCATACTATTTGTAAAGCATATGTAGAGAATGCAGCGATCAAAACAATGGATATGACATGAGTAAACAAGTGAATCATATAGCAAAGACTTTTCATGAATAGCACTTCAAGACAAGCATCAATAAGTCTTGCATAAGAGTTAACTCATAAAGCAATAATTCAAAGTAAAAGCATTGAAGCAACACAAAAGAAGATTAAGTTTCAGCGGTTGCTTTCAACTTGTAACATGTATATCTCATGGATATTGTCAACATAGAGTAATATAATAAGTGCAATAAGCAAGTATGTAGGAATCAATGCACGGTTCACACAAGTGTTTGCTTCTTGAGGTGGAGAGAAATAGGTGAAGCCGACTCAACATTGAAAGTAAAAGAATGGTCCTCATGAAGGAAAAGCATCGATTGCTATATTTGTGCTAGAGCTTTGATTTTGAAAACATGAAACAATTTTGTCAACGGTAGTAATAAAGCATATGCATCATGTAAATTATATCTTATAAGTTGCAAGCTTCATGCATAGTGTACTAATAGTGCTCGCACCTTGTCCTAATTAGCTTGGACTACCTGGATTATCACCGCAATACATATGCTTTAACCAAGTTTCACAAAGGGGTACCTCTATGCCGCTTTGTACAAAGGTCTAAGGAGAAAGCTCGCATTTGGATTTCTCGCTTTTGATTATTCTCAACTTAGACATCCATACCGGGACAACATAGACAACAGACAATGGACTCCTCTTTTAATGCTTAAGCATTTGACAACAATTAATTCTTTTCTCATTAGAGACTTGAGGATATTTGTCCAAAACTGAAACTTCCACCATGAATCATGGCTTTAGTTAGCGGCCCAATGTTCTTCTCTCACAATATGCATGCTCAAACCATTCAACTCGGTGTAGATCGCCCTTACTTGAGACAAGACGAACATGCATAGCAACTCACATGAAATTCAACAATGAGTTGATGGCGTTCCCCGATAAACATGGTTATCGCACAACAAGCAACTTAATAAGAGATAAAGTGCATAATTACATATTCAATACCACAATAGTTTTTAAGCTATTTGTCCCATGAGCTATATATTGCAAAGGTGAATGATGGAATTTTAAAGGTAGCACTCAAGCAATTTACTTTGGAATGGCGGGAAAATACCATGTAGTATAGGTAGGTATGGTGGACACAAATGGCATAGTGGTTGGCTCAAGTATTTTGGATGCATGAGAAGTATTCCCTCTCGATACAAGGTTTAGGCTAGCAAGGTTATTTGAAGCAAACACAAGGATGAACGGTACAGCAAAACTCACACAAAAGACATATTGTAAACATTATAAGACTCTACACCGTCTTCCTTGTTGTTCAAACTCAATACTAGAAATTATCTAGACCTTAGAGAAACCAATTATGCAAACCAAATTTTAGCATGCTCTATGTATTCTTCATTAATGGGTGCAAAGCATGTGATGCAAGAGCTTAAACATGAGCACAACAATTGCCAAGTATCACATTACCCAAAACATTTATAGCAATTACTACATGTATCATTTTCCAATTCCAACCATATAACAATTTAACGAAGAGGAAACTTCGCCATGAATATTATGAGCTAAGAACACATGTGTTCATTCGAACCAGCGGAGCGTGTCTCTCTCCCACACAAGCATGATGTAATCCAATTTATTCAAACAAAAACAAAAACAAAAGCACACGGACGCTCCAAGTAAAGTACATAAGATGTGGCCGAATAAAAATATAGTTTCAGGGGAGGAACCTGATAATGTTGCCGATGAAGAAGGGGATGCCTTGGGCATCCCCAAGCTTAGACGCTTGAGTCTTCTTGATATATGCAGGGGTGAACCACCGAGTGCATCCCCAAGCTTAGAGCTTTCACTCTTCTTGATCGTAGTATATCATCCTCCTCTCTTGACCCTTGAAAACTTCCTCCACACCAAACTCGAAACAACTCATTAGAGGGTTAGTGGACAATAAAAATTAACATGTTCAGAGGTGACACAATCATTCTTAACACTTCTGGACATTGCATAAAGCTACTGGACATTAATGGATCAAACAAATTCATCCAACATAGCAAAAGAGGCAATGCGAAATAAAAGGCAGAATCTGTCAAAACAGAACAGTCCGTAAAGATGGATTTTATTAGGCCACCAGACTTGCTCAAATGAAAATGCTCAAATTGAATGAAAGTTGCGTACATATCTGAGGATCATGCTCGTAAATTGGCATAATTTTCTGAGCTTCCTGCAGGGCAGTGGGCTCAGATTCGTGACAGCAAAGAAATCTGGAACTGCGCAGTAATCCAAATCTAGTACTTACTTTTCTATCAAAGACTTTACTTGGCACAACAAAACACAAAACTAAGATAAGGAGAGGTTGCTACAGTAGTAAACAACTTCCAAGACACAAATATAAAACAAAGTACTGTAGCAAAATAACACATGGGTTATCTCCCAAGAAGTTCTTTTCTTTATAGCCATTAAGATGGGCTCAGCGGTTTTAATGATGCACTCGCAAGAAATAGTATGTGAAGCAAAAGAGAGCATCAAGAGGCAAATTCAAAACATATTTAAGTCTAACATGCTTCCTATGCAAAGGAATCTTGTAAATAAACAAGTTCATGAAGAGCAAAGTAACAAGCATAGGAAGATAAAACAAGTGTAGCATCAAAAATTTCAGCTCATAGAGAGGTGTTTTAGTAACATGAAAATTTCTACAACCATATTTTCCTCTCTCATAATAACTTTCAGTAGCATCATGAGCAAACTCAACAATATAACTATCAAATGAAACATTCTTATCATGAGTCTCATGCATAAAATTATTACTCTCCACATAAGCATAATCAATTTTATTAGTTGTAGTGGGAGCAAATTCAACAAAGTAGCTATCATTATTATTCTCATCAAGTGTAGGAGGCATAGTATAATCACAACAAAATTTACTCTCAGCAGTAAGTGGCACCAAAAGACCATTATCATTATCATCATAAATAGGAGGCAAAGTATCATCAAAGAAAATTTTCTCCTCAATGCTTGGGGGACTAAAAATATCATGCAAACCAGCTTCCCCAAGCTTAGAACTTTCTATATCATTATCAACAATGGTGTTCGAAACGTTCATACTAATATTACTACCGAGCATGCAAAGAAGATTTCATAGGTTTTTTAATTTTCGCATCAAACAATCCATGTTTTAAATCAGGAAATAGAATAAGAAGCTCACTCTTGTACATTATGCCAAACTAGTGTAAACAAGAAACAAAAAGATGCAATTGCAGGATCTAAAGGAAATAGCTTCGAGCACACACACGACGGCGCCGGAAAAATACTTTACACGGGACCGTAGTATGAGAGCCTTTTACCTTTCCTCCCCGGCAACGGCGCCGAGAAAAGTGCTTGATGTCTACGTTCCCCCTCCTTTCACTGTAGACAGTGTTGGGCCTCCAAGAGCAGAGGTTTGTAGAACAGCGAGCAAGTTTCCCTTAAGTGGATACCCAAGGTTTATCGAACTCGGGGAGGAAGAGGTCAAAGATATCCCTCTCATGCAACCACTGCAACCACAAAGCAAGAAGTCTCTTGTGTCCCCAACACACCTAATAGGTGCACTAGTTCGGCGAAGAGATAGTGAAATACAGGTGGTATAAATAAGTATGAGCAGTAGCAACGGTGCCGAGAAAAGTGCTTGGCGTGTAGTTGATGGTGGTGGTATTGCAGCGGTAGTAACGCGATAAAACGAGTAAACAAGCGGTAGTAACTCAGCGGTAGTAACGCGGCAGTAGTAAACAAGCGATAGTAACTCAGCGGTATTTAGGAACAAGGCCTAGGGATTACACTTTCACTAGTGGACACTCTCAACATTGATCACATAACGAACGGATAAATGCATACTCTACACTTTTGTTGGATGATGAACACATTGCGTAGGATTACACGAACCCTCAATGCCGGAGTTAACAAGCTCCACAATAATGCTCATGTTTAAGTAACCTTTAGTGTAAGATAGATCAACGCTACTAAACCAAGTACTAGCATAGCATGCACACTCTGTCACCTTCATGCATATGTAGGAGGAATAGATCACATCAATATTATCATAGCAATAGTTAACTCCATAATCTACAAGAGATCATGATCATAGCATAAACCAAGTACTAACACGGTGCACGCACTTGTCACCTTTGCACACATGCGGGAGGAATAAAACTACTTTAATAAC
The DNA here is from genome assembly GCF_022539505.1 of Lolium rigidum. Taxonomy (NCBI): domain Eukaryota; kingdom Viridiplantae; phylum Streptophyta; class Magnoliopsida; order Poales; family Poaceae; genus Lolium; species Lolium rigidum. The sequence goes on from NC_061514.1 coordinate 238,148,467, forward strand.
ACATCACTAGAGTAGCACATAGATAAATTGTGATACAAACATGCTGCAATCATAAAGAGATATAAATAAGCACCTCACTATGCCATTCAACGGTGAATAAGTATTCGTGAAATCTAGCCTAAGAGACCCACACGGTGCACACACTTGTCACCTTTACACACGTGGGACTAGGAGTCTCCGGAGATCACATAAGTAAAACTCACTAGACTAGCATAATGACATCTAGATTACAAGCATCATCATATGAATCTCAATCATGTAGGGCAGCTCATGAGATTATTGTATTGAAACACATAGGAGAGAGATGAACCACATAGCTACCGGTACAGCCCCGAGCCTCGATGGAGAACTACTCCCTCCTCATGGGAGCAGCGGCGGTGATGAAGATGGCGGTGGAGATGGCAGCGGTGTCGATGGAGAAGCCTTCGGGGGCACTTCCCCGCTCCGGCAGGGTGCCGGAACGAGAGATCCTGTCCCCCGGATCTTGGCTTCGCGATGGCGGCGGCTCCGGCAGGTTTACGTGGGTTTCGTTAATTGGTATCGGGTTTTCTGATCCGGGGGCTTTATATAGGCGAAGAGGCGGCGCGGAGAGGGCTGACGGGGGGCCACACCATAGGGCGGCGCGGCCCCTCTCGGCCGCGCCGGCCTAGGGTTTGGTGGCCACTGTGGCCCCCTCCGGTCCTTCCCGGGTGTTCCGGATGCTTCCGATGAAAATAGGAACTTTGGCGTTGATTTCGTCCGATTCCGAGAATATTTCGTTACTAGGATTTACGAAACCAAAAACAGCGGAAAACGAGAGCGGCACTTCGGCATCTTGTTAATAGGTTAGTTCCAGAAAATGCACGAATATGACATAAAGTGTGCATAAAACATGTAGATAACATCAATAATGTGGCATGGAACACAAGAAATTATCGATACGTTGGAGACGTATCAAGGGGTTGCTAAGCTCTAGTCTATTTTGCATAAAGCCAATTTTAGTTCACAAGTATTTGATAAAAGACTTCTTCATGTGCTAACTAACTCAAGTGGGAACATTAGTGTCATTCCCACAACTCAGTTGTGATTCAAAAACAAGTCACCATTCACTTCACCAACATTTTCAAGAATCGACACCGGAAGCTGTATGGCCTTTCCAACCGGCCGTAACCGTGGACACGGCTATTCGAATAGATTTACGCTCTGCAGAGGTTGCACACTTGTGCCACAACATTTGATTTCATCCGTCGGGATAACCTCGAATCATCGTAACACAGTACGCGGATCATCAACCATAACCTTTCATTTACAAACCCTAGTATGAGCACCTCTCCCCATGAGCTTGGCCTCCCAGTGAAGACCAACTGTCAACCTGGGAACTGCACAGGGCTTGGCCGTACAATTCACCTCAATTCACATCATTTCTCAACAACGGAGGCAGCCTCGGCATAACCCCTATGATGTGTGTTCAGAGGGAACCCATACTAAGATGCATAAATTTCCAGTTAAGCCCTACCCATAATCAGGTATTGTGGGGGTACTCAAAATTTGGAAAGGTATCGCATTCAAACCAATATCAGTTTTTAATCAAAAATCACCATCTTCTCCAAGTCATATTCACCTTCAAAAATCATTCAATGGAATGACTATCATTCCAAGGTTTAAAAGTCATTTCAAGTCACAATTTCCCATCTAGAGTAGTCAAGTTTTAGTACTAGCACTAGCACTAACATGAGGGGTGCTATCTTGCTTGGCTAGCTTTGAGACTAACTTTGCTACACTTGTACTACTCTTAACTTAGACCAAAGTTAACTATAAAAGTAACTTCTTAGTAAACCAAGTAAAAACTCGTAAGGTAAAACTTGGGATAGGATCATTGTAAGTAAGATAATACTAATGGTGCCTTGCCCCAAAGGGCTTTGCACTTTGCAAGAATATTAGCTTGCCTTGGTAGTTCTCAAAGTTCTCCTCTTCTTCTGGGTAGAATCCTTCCTCTTCCTGGTATTCTCTGGTACTAGCGTCTATACACGAATACGAGGATACAATCACCAAACAATACTTAAGTAGCCTTAATTAGCCTTAATGGCTCACTCCAAATGATCTAGCATCATCACTTAGCATTGCTACCAAAAATTGTTCTAGGGTTTTCTTACTTAGTGTTAGAGAAATAATTTCCTCTCATTACATATGTAAATGATAGTTTCCATTTAGTTTTTGAGGAATAATTTCCTCTCATTGAATCTTCTTAAGATTTAACTTCCTCAAACAATCATACATGAAATCAGGTTGACCTAAGTCAACCATTCATCATCATCATTTGAGAAAATGATTTAAATGAGGTAGAATACCACATACAATTTAACCATGCTATTTATGATTTAATATCACCAAGTATTTCATGTGAGAGTAAATGGACCAGGGTCTAAACCTCATATGAAAGTGCTTGGGACAAGATTTAAATGAAGTAAAACACTTCATATGATTTGCATAATAGTTTTGGACAATATCACTTAACTAAAATAGCCATATAGTCCTTTATTTAATTTGGGCCATGATCACTCAAAGTAACCCTGCCATATTTTTGCATAAACAATTAGTGTAAGTGAAATGTGAGCTAGGAGAGTTGAAATCAACTCAATATCATTTTTGGTTGATTTTTAAGATTTATTTGAATTTGAAAAAGTCTTTGTCTTGTTCTTTCTATCACATTAATTCTACAAAAGATTTCAAAGTGAGACCAGTGTGGTTGGATAGAGCTTTTCATAAGCTTTCCAACAATATAAAATTCATCAATTTTGGTTGGGTAGATTTGAAACTATTTGAATTCTAACATAGAGCCAGTATTTGAATTCATACTAAAAACATTTAACAGGATTTGAATTTTGGGCCTAGGCGGGAAAATAGGTGGGCTGCGCAGCAGGAGAAGGATTGGGCCGCCCCAGCTAGCGCTGCGGGCCAGCTGACAGTGGGGCCCAGAGGTTAGTGACTGTAACTTACCGAAACGGTACCTGTCGCTGGGAGTCGTAGGATCAGAATCTAATCGAACGGCTGTGCGTCATCGTCGTCGACGCGAGAGGGTTGCTGCCGTGGCGGAGGTAGGGGGTCGGCAGCGAGCTGGGGCTCCGGCGAGGGTCGGCGACGATGCACGTCGGCGTTGTCGATGATGGGGAAGCCAATGGTGGTCGCGGCAGCGTCGGGGGTAGACGAATTCGACGACGTCTTCTGCTCCTGCTCCGGCGGACTCCGGCGATCAATTGGCACTCTACAGGTGAAATTGGGAGGTGGCTGAGCTCGAGCAGGCTTAAGGAGATGAGAGGAGGCGAGTGGAGTGAGGATTGGAGGTGCGGGGGTTCTCCTTTTATAGGGGCGTGAGGTGACCGTGGGTCTGCGGCGAGGGTGACAGCTGCGCGGCGATTCCGGCGAGGGAGAGGGGTAGGCAAGGGCAGCGCTAGGTAGACGACGTCCATGCGGGAGCCTGCTGGCGAGGTGGGGGACGGCCTGGCGAGCGCTGGCGATGGCGAGGTCTGGCGGCACGGTTGCGGGAAAACGGCGACGATGTCGACGGTGGCAGGCTGCGCGAGGGCACGGGCGCGTGTCTGGTGGGTTGGTCGCTGCGGCGGCGATGCTCAAGGTGCGGCGAGGGGGTCCGGAGGTGGCGTCGAGCGGCGAGGCAACATGTGATCTGCGCGCGTCCATGGGCACGTGCACGACGTCCTCGGCATGGCCCTGGGCGCGACGCGTGCCAGCACTTGTGGTCTTCTCCTCCGGCAATGGCGGGCACGAGGCGGGTGTAAGGGAGCGAGGTGGAGCTCCGGGACATGGTGGCCGGGGTTGAGGAGGTGAGGAGAGGAGGGGAGCATGCCAAGTGTGACATGGCCGGCATGGCCATGTCCATGGCTAGGTGTGGCCTCCTCTTAGGGTTTCTATGCTTAGAGTAGGGAGAAAGGGGACAGGGGAACAAGTAGGGGTCAAGTGGTGGTAGTTTAGAGTTGGGAAAACACTATTTCAAATAGTGTTTGAATTGATGCCTATTTGCAAATTGCAAATTCTTGCCAAATTTGGTTTGGGTCTTAGGGTTCCAAGATTTGAAAATGGTGCATTTGGATAAGTTGCAAATGACCAGATACAAATACAAGTGGTGGTGGAATTTTAAAAATAAAAGAATTGCAAAATTGCAATGTGTGAGATTGTTGCATTTGATAAAAAGTCCCAACTTTGCATGAGCATAGTTTTTGATCCAAGCTGAATTTGATATAGTGGTCTTTACAAAAGTTGTTCACCTTGATGTGCTCTTGGATGAGGTGCAAAGAATTGTGAAAGTTTAGTTTGAAAAACTTGAAATCCAGGGGCTCAAAGTAGTGACCAGAATATAAATGGCAGATTTGACCATTATCATATGTGATCACAATTTGAGTTTGAATTTGATTTGATTTGAGTTTCTTTGATTCCAAAAGTTGTAATAAGTGTTTAGTCACATAATACAACTAATGGTGAATGCCAAATTGGTCTAGGTCAAAGATTTGGAAAAATGGCATAAACCATAGGTGAGGGTTTTGTGATTTTCTACTTTTTATTTTTTTCTTTTTCTTTGCTTATCTTTGACAAGGGTGAGGTTTATTTGGTGTTATATTGAGTTGGGTAAAAGGTTCAAAACTCTTTGGGGCAATGGGGGTGCCTAGGTCAAGATTTGATATTTTGGCTAAGTGCCACATATGCCTCTATGCATATGCTTTATTTGATTTTTGTTTTCTTTTTGGTTTCACCAAGATTTGAGTGGTAAGCCTTAAATTAGGTTTGTTGAGGTATTTCCAAACCATCTACCAAGGTAGACAAAGCAAAGTTTAGTATTTGCAAAAAGTAGCCATAGGCTTGCATATGCCTTTTTCTTATTTAAGATATTTTCTTTTTATTTTGTTTTTCAAAGGTTGGTGAAAAGAGGGATGAGGTTTAGGGTTTAGTGGGGTTCACCATGGTTCGATCACGACCATTTAGCAAAATAAGAAAGGTAGGGTTCAAGATTTACATATTAGGGCTATATGCCCACATATGTCCTTTTTTTCTTTTAATTTGGTTTCTCAAAGTTGACCCACTTTGTTTTTGAGATGGTTAGGGTTTTAGGGTTTTGGAAATAGGTTCAAAGTAATAAACACACAATCATGGCAAAACACAAGTATTAGGTAGGAGCACTAGGCATAGCACTCTATTTAATAAAAGTTTTTGTTGGTTCTCATTTTTTAAAAAGGGAAATTCATTTTCTCTTTGTTTTTAAAAATTTGGGATGTTACAAACCCTTCCCCCTTAAACAAATCTCGTCCCGAGATTTTAAGAAAAGTTAGGTTCCTAAGAGAGATTGGGCGATATGATTTAACAGGGAAACATACTTGGCATGGCCTGAGGTGCTTCTTGGGCTTCTGTTGCAGTCATGTTGTAGAGGCGGCCGTTGTTGTTGTTCTGGTTCCTTCTTGCGGCAATGCGGCGCTGGTTCTGAGCAGGTGCAGCGGTGTTGGCGGCAATCTTGGCTAACCTTTTGGGGCACTCGTTGGAGTAATGCCCAACCACTCCACACTCATAGAAAGTGATGGTGGCCTTGTCCTTGGTGGCGACGGGGATGGCGTTGTTCCCGTTGTTGTTGTTGTTGCTGGTGTGATTGTTGTTCTTGTTGCCTCCGGGCTTCGGGGGTCCTCCATGGTTATTGGTGTAGTTTGGGCGGTAAGTCCGGGCGGTGGGCTTGTTGTATCTTGGAGCAAATCCTCCGGATGAGTTGTTGCGGTACTTCGGGTATTGCTTGGACCCATGCTCGGTTCATCATCCGGCGTTTGCGGTTCTCGTTGGTTGGGTGAAGCTTTCCTTCCATCCGGATGGCGGAGTCCACTAGGGCTTCTAGGTCAGCAAAGGGAATGTTGACCGGGACGAGTCTGCATCTCATCATGCGGTCCATTCAAGAATCTCTCCTGCCTCTTCTCGGTGGTGTCGGTCTCGTCGGGGCGTACCTTGACAATGTAAGGAATGCGTCGCGGTATTCTACCACCGTCATGCGTCCTTGCTTGAGTTCGCGGAACTCATCTCTCATCTTTTTAATTAGTCCTTGGGGCACATGGTATTTGCTAAACTTGATCTTGAAGTCCTCCCAGGTCATCATCTGTCCCGCATTCATTGCGCGGGCGCTGGTCCACCAGGCTCTTGCAGGTCCTGACAGGTAGTGGGTGGCGAACAGTACTTTCTCTGCGGCTTCAACTCCCGCAACTTCCAGGTTGTTCTCCATTGTCTGGAGCCAGTCATCTGTGTCGAGGGGCTCTTCGGTCTTGCTGAAAATAGGTGGATTGGTGTTTTGAAAGTTCTTCAGTTTTGACCCAGGGTGGTTGTGGTTTCCATGGCCGTTGTTGTTCTGAGCGATCTGCTGTAGTGCAACAATGTTGGCTTGGCGTTCAACTCTCTCGGCTTCTCGGTCGGCCATCATCATCTCTAGCATCTGCATCATGGCGTCTTGGTTGGCGCTGCGGGTTGGTGGGGCCATCTGAACATCGGAGTAGATGATAAGATAAGAGGGAAATTTCTAGGGTTTGTTTGATTTAAAGTTCAAAAAGTTCAAAACTTGAAAACTTGAGTAGTATTGAGGGGGTAGAAACCAGCAACACTTTTTCATTCATACCAAACATCATACATTACAAATCTAACACACCGTTGGTTTGAAGAACCATTCATTCGCTCTACGATACAAGGGGATCCTGATACAACTCACACCTACTCAAGTGCTTTAGCGATACTACTCTTCTGGGTGGATTCTTCGTCTTCACGGGTAATGTGCTTGGCGAGAGGCGAGGGCGTTGTCCAACTCCTTGCGGGTTTTGTACAACATGAAGTCCAGGTGTGCTACATAGTGGTTCATCTCCGTGTGCGGGGGCATGGTCATCGGTCTTCCCATGGGGTCATTGTAATATCCTAGGTATTGGGGTTACAAAAATAGAGGAAACAGATGTGTGCATTGCATTCATGCATAGAAAATCTGGAGAATTTTCGCGCTTTAAAGTAAAACAGTCACAGTAACTGAAGTTTCACTTGACCTTGGTGGAATTGAAATAGAGCATCAAGCCAAGTGCTATAAACCTCAATGTGACTTTGCTTCAACCTTGTTTTGGGTAGAGATAATTTGATCTAAGGGGTTAGATCAAATGGAATTAAAACCAACACAAGAACATATGTATCAAGGATCAACTACTTGATCTTATTAAAGATCACAACATGGTATTCCTTGCCATAAAATATGAACATCCATTTAATTGGAAATCAAGTAACAATAATTGGAGAAACTATTCTTCACTTATCTTTTCCATGTCTTAAACTAATCCATGTCCTTATCATAAACCTATGATATCCATTCTACTTTAATCTTGGAAACAAGACAAGGAGATCCAACTAAGGAAAATCCTTCTCTATTCTAAATTAATATTACATCAAACCTAGAGGGATGAGAGTCCTACATTATTTTTTAGAGAAGCAATAACAAACCTTGAGCTAAACCTTGGATATACATCCAAGTATTCAAATCATCATCTTTAAGAGGAACCCTAGGATATTATTCAAGACATTCCTAGAGAGAGAAACCATTTATGTTAAACATAGATATTGATGATCACATCAATCCCTATGGAGCCTAACCTTAAGTTAGTATTAAAGTCCTTCCCAAAATGAGAGAGACCATTCATACCAATTCCAGCCTTACTTATTAAGGAATCAAGGACAACCTTTGAACTAAAGTATTAGGAGGTAAACCATTTCATCTTTGAGTGGTGAGATAACCAAATATCAGATAGAATAAGACCATATCCCTGAGTTGATAAAATAAGGATAAGACTAATCCAACTAAGCTAGACAATTGAATCTCTAGCCTAGATACCTAAGGAAATAATAAAAGTACACCATAAACCTAGAATAACTATCCCTATATGAGAGAGCTCAAGCTATGGTGTTACACTCAAGTTAGTGAGGCAACACTTGGAGTTGAGGGAAAGAACTATCCATACACCCAGATGATTATATCATCATTCCCTGGAAAGAACCCTAAGTAATATCTCAGGCATTCCCCTGGGATATAAACTAATAAGGCAACCATAGTAGTCCCATTCAAAAATGTAAATTAGAAGTACTATACCTTAGTTGATCAAGACAATGCTTGATCATGGAAGTAAGAAACCTATTTAGTGAGAGATACCTCAGGAATCTAAACCTTGATCATTATAAATTGAGTGATGATCATAAACCCTAAGAACTTGAGGTAGATATATTAAGAACAAGTGGATCATGCCTAATCCATGACCATGCTTTGGAGAAATAGGAGAATAATCCAAATGCTAACACTTATAGGATTAGTAGATATCATTCCCCACATGAAATTATAGGGAGATCACTAGTAATCAAATCCAGGCTATTATCTCAATCTTAACTTGTGAGTCATTTGGTGATCATAAGTAGAATTCTACCACATCTACATTCCACTTATTCTTCACCTAAGAAACATAAGAAAACTTTAGAGTAAAACTCCATACTTAAATGGTGAGAAACCATCCATCCATATGACCAAAGTTAACTATAAAAAGAACTATAACAACTTTAGTTACTTTAACAATAGATTAAGGATATAATAGAAATCTATTGGTATAAGATAAGAACCTATTCTCAGATCCTTAGTAACTAAAGGAGCACATGGAATATTAAGCCAGAAAGTATATTTATCATCCAGAGGGGAGAATAAAACCTAGGCCATATTGGAGATTCAAACCAGGTGCAATCAGGAGAATATGATTAGAACCCTAATTGTTCATTAATTGAATCCTATGCTTCAATTATTAAACATAATAGACACCCAATGTTAAAACCCTTTAATTAAATCCATGTGTGGAGAATAACCACTCATAACAACCATTTGACTTAATAACCAAGATCCAACTATGAGGAGAGTAATACCTACTCTAAGTATTTCAAGGTGCTATTAAAATATAATACCAGTGCTAACCTTGAAATAGGAATTTAATAAAACCTACAAAACCTTCACAAGCATGTGCTCACATAAAATTATGTGCAAGTTCCAACATTCTCAAATAAGAGGTCAAGTTCTAATGATAACTTCTAAAGTATTTGTAGTTGGAAATTATCAACTCTAATAAGTAAAAAAGGAGTTGCAATCCAAATAAAAAAGGGAACCTAAAGAACACCTATAATCATGCTTAATTGATATTTTGAATAAGCTCACATGTATGAAATATAATCAAATATAAAAATACCTCCTTCCAATAAGCAAGTGGTGTAATAACCATTGCACTAATCCTTGTATTAATTCAAATAAGAAATACATGCAAAATAGAAAAGCATCCAAAATTGAATTAAAAACAGAATTCAAAAACAGAAAACAAGAAGAAAAAGAAAACAGAGAAAATAAATGGAGAAGAAGCTTACCTGCCTCACCAGGCCGAAGGAGCCCAGCAGCAGCCCACCAGCTCGGACCACCAACAGCCCAGAGAACAGCCCAGCACACGGCCCAAACCACAGCCCATACCCCTTCGTCTGAGAAATATCTCAGGACGAAGTCGTCCTCATCCCTTCGTCTCGCATGGAGGACAGCACGAAGCCGTGCTCGGCTTCGTCGTCTCGCTGGCGACCTCCCAGGGCTCAGCTTCGTGACAAGGCGCGCCCTGGCGCCGTATAAAGGACGCGACGAACCCTAGCCCCCGAATTTCTTCCTCCTCTGCCTAATTTTCTCCCCAGACGAAACCCTAACCGGCCCGGTCATCGACCATCGCCGCCGATGTAGACCTCCTCGAGCCACGCCGTGGACACCATCGTGATCGCCGTCTTCGACATGCCCAGCCTACAAAAGGAATCGAGCGGAGGCATCCCGTAGCCCCGCCGTCGAGTTCGTCTTCTCCGACGACGGGAGCAGGCGATTCCGGCGAACCAGACCTCCTCTTGCCCCACCGCCAAGCTCTGCGTGCTCCTGGTGAGCTCCTGATCCTCCTGGCATGCCTAGCCCGTCCGATTGCTTCCCGAATCATCGTCGCGCCGTTAACCCGTGAGCACCACCGTGCGGCATCGCCGGCGAGCTTGCTCCGGCGACCAAATAGGGGCGGCACTACGTGTTCACCTCGGCGCGCTGAGCCTCGCTGTATGGGTAGTTTGCCTGCGCGAGCGCCGTATCGCCGGCGATCACCGTCACTGGCCGCCGGTGGTGGCCATAGTTACCACCTCGACGCCACCGTGGCAGCTGACTCAGCCAGACCCCACATGTCTGTGTCTGTGAGTAGCACAGGCACGGGTGTGTCTAGTGTTTTAGTTTATTTTCATTTACAGAAAATGTCTGAAACTTCAAATAATTGTAGAAAATTCATAAAAGCTCAGAAAAATACAAATGAGACATCAAAATTCTTAGAAAAGAAAACTCTATCCAATAAAAAATATAATATGAAATTTTTATTTTTAATAAAAATTCAATTATTTAATACTTGTTAATTAAGCATTTTCCTTTAATTCTAAATTCAATAATTAGTAAAAATTTCCAAAGGTAAATAAAAACCAGTAAATAAATAAAGAAAACATTAAAACTAATTTTCTTTATTTGTTATCTTGTTAAATCATTATTAGAGAGATTTAAACCCTGATTATAATTACCTTAATTATTAATTGTTTAAAAAGAATAAAATGCCAAATTCAATATTATTTTATTTACAAGTTACTAATAACTTCAACTTTAATTTGAAGCTATTAATCATAGGACTATATGGTAAATAGCAAACCCTAATTCCATAGTAAATGATATTACAACCCATCATTTCATGTGAAACCTAAAACCCTAATTCAATCAAGGAACCCTAGCTCCATTATTACATGTGAACCCTAAATTGCTTCTAACCTAAACCCTAGGTTAGAACATGTGATCAAGATACTTTGATTCATTCATAGCTCCATAGTAGCAACTAAATACTTGTCTTGGCCACATAAAATGTAGAAGACCTATCACTAATATATGGGTATCCCATATGTTCATCTTCATCAGACCTAGATAATCAAGTAGGGTTAACTAAGTGTAAACCCTAGATTCTATTACCAAAACAATCATCCTTAATTATCCATGCTTAGCATCACACCCTTGTGATGAACCCTAATAGCAACCATACCTACTATTTTGCATTACCTAACCATATTCCACTAAACCCTATTAGTGTTGGATACTTATCCACCATCCTATTTAGGAGCCAATTATTCCTTACTTAATAGAACCAATAGTAAAACCTAAACCACCTCAACCCTAATTGATATACTTCTTATTACTTAAGAAGTATGTTCTTCAAAAGTTATTCTTTTGAAGAAAATAAGGAATCATCATCAACCCTGCTTATAAGGACCTATAAACCCTAGCTAGCTATCACCAACAAGATGAACCAATCTTGATAACAACCTTGTATGAATAATTGCTTATAATGCCAGGCTTAATTCAACCTTACAAGCCCTAGATGTTGATGAATCCAACTAGGTTGTGATCCATCTATTACTTACTCCAGAAACCAATTAGAACCATGGAAAACCATAGAACCCCACAAACCTAATTATCATACTTGTTCTTTATTAAAAAAACATGTTCTTCAAAAGTTATTCTTTTAAAGTATATGTTAATTAATCATTAACCATGCCATATAGTGCTAAAACCAACCACTATTCATTACAAGTTAGGATTATACCCAATATTACTGTTGTGTGCTATTAGTGTTATTATTATGATATATTACAACACCTGTTTATGATACCAAGCAACCAATCCTGAATAAGAATCTTGTTAGTGAATCACTCTAAAAGTGCAACATACCCTAAACTAATCATTACAACTCACTAATCCTAAATCATTGGGGTTAGGTCACGTTTAGAGCGATTGCATCTCATACCTATGCATTATTGCATCTTTGCCAATCTTTTAAACATCGTCCTTACCGGACGATGATGCTATTTCAGAATTTGGAGTTATTGCGTATCAAAGACCTTGTCTGCATAATCTTGCAGTCAAGAAAGGCAAGTTCATCACTTGCTCATGTCATTTGAGTATTTTTACCAAATTACTTGCAAAGTACTATGTTTATCACTATTGCATAAAAAGCAAAACCACTATTTTCATAACTATGAATATGACTATGTGGTGGGCAATGGAACCATGGATTGTGTTGATATGGTGGAGGTTCCATTGCAAGGGTTTATATCCATCTAGGATTAAACAACAAATGTCATCCAGTGATTCTTGTGTCGTAGTACCCGTGTTAACCATAAGATCTGGAGTGGGACGGAATAGTCAATCGTATTTCCACCTCTTGTACATCAACGGACGCGCTTTACCGTAGACACTTGTCATCTGTCAGGGGCAAGCGGTAGGCTGGGGAAGCCTAAAGTTCCCCACGGCTTTGTACGTAGTACACTTGTCGCCCGAAGAGCAAGTGGTAGGCTGGGGAAGCCTAAAGTTCCCCACGGTATTGCGGTCTATGATGGGTTGCAGCTACCGGCGAAGGAGTTTATGGTATGAGCCCAGAACTGTCGTCGTGGTCGGGGTCCACCCTAACATGGGAATAATGGGACCGACGAGGACCCAGGGTCGGGGTATGCAACAAAGGGTGGGTGTGCGAGGTAGCGGAGGAATATGATTGGCTATGACCTTATACCGGGCCTCACACCAAAGGAAGTGTGGACGAGCTCGCGGCTCGGTTGGCACCAAGGTTAAGATCTCTTATGGGTAAAGCAACACACCTCTGCAGAGTGTAATTAATCGTGACCTATCACTCCCTGTTCCGGGAGATGGAACTGCGAACGCGGCCGAAAAGGAACTCCATGAAGTTCTAGTAAACCGGTGAAGGCTGACGGACATAGTTCTTCTGAATAAAAGCAACCTTTTGAAGAAATGGTTATGAAAACCTGCATTGGTATTAGACTTCCTGGTCTAATGTTGTAGCTAGTGCATTAAACACCTCTTTCCTATAATGAACTTGTTGAGTACGCTCGTACTCATCCCACTCTTAAATCCCCTGCTTAGATACGGAGGCATCGAAGGAGGATCTACAGTGCAACTCGAAGACCGAGGAAATCAACAACTACTTCAAGGGACATGAACCTGTCAGAGGAGTCAAACACCACATCCAACAAGGAGACAACCTAGATTAGCAATAGAAGGGAACTAGCTTCCTAAACTTAGCTCCTATTTAACTAGAATCTATTCATAGCCTCTGTAGCTAGTTAAATACTCTACAAATAGAGTTCGTGTTAATATTAGACTACGAGTCGATCTTCTGGAGTTTATCTGCAGTTTTACCTCATTGTAAAGTAGGAGGCTATGATGATCTTATGTAACAGAGTCTATGTGTAATTCTATAGACATGCCTTGGACCCGCATATGATTCTGTTGTACCACTCTGAGCGATATAATACTAGTGGAACGATGTTTCACTGGTGCTATATCAGACTTGCATACTACACCATGCAGTGGTATGCCGGGTCACCATAGTCATGTCTTGGGTAGTAGACGAAGCGAGTGTTTCTGATCTTGTTCTCATTTTGTCCACACATACGGGCAATTGCTTCTTGCATAGTTCTTACTAGTCCTTCCTTCCAAGTGTTTCCCGTTACAGAAAACCAAAAGGTTTCCCATATTGGGGCTCCAGGCTTTCTTCGCAGATCTGCAGTAACTTCCCACCGAGGTGGTCCTCCGGAGTGATTATTGAGGGGTATTCCGAAGAACTCGTGGTACGGGCGTCCTAGATATTCAACTAGTTGCTTCAAATCCTTCTCGAACATTAGGTTTCCTCTGTGGCCAAGCTGATAGGTCTTGCAGGTGTACTCCATCTGTGAGCAATTAGGATGAGTAAGTTAAAGAAGTAGTCAAGTGTGCAAAATTTTATGTAGGCTTGCAAAGAAAAGTAGAGCATAGATTTCTCATTTTTGAAAAAGATCTCAAGGATAAGAGTGAGAATAAGTTTTCACAAATATTCACTTCATTGGTTTTTGAAACTAAGTTTTTCAGACGTCCATTCTAACTAGGGTCTCCTAAGGTCAAACAATGGCTCTGATACCAACTTGTCAACACCCGGATTTTTAAGTCCAGATGCCTGTTATGCCATACATCACAATCCCAGGAATATTGTTGTTGCGAGACATAACAGTTGAATATCATAAGTCATCATTCATTACATACCATAGTCGTCTTACAAATAGAGATCACATGATCCAAAATTACACAAGTAGTTGATCTAACTGACCAACGAACATATTACATGGCGGAAGCGTAACGGAAGTGGACTATCTAATCCACAGGCCAACGTCTGACGTCAGAAGATTCCCTAGTTGTCGTAGGCGTCTTGCTGTCCGTCCTCCTGATACTGCTGCTCTTCTTCATAGTCTGGCCATTTGAATAGCCAGGAACACAGCCGTGAGTACTTTAAAGTACTCGCAAACTAATACTAGTATAAGTACTATTAATTCTAGTAAGGGGTTGCTAAGCTCTAGTCTATTTTGCATAAAGCCAATTTTAGTTCACAAGTATTTGATAAAAGACTTCTTCATGTGCTAACTAACTCAAGTGGGAACATTAGTGTCATTCCCACAACTCAGTTGTGATTCAAAAACAAGTCACCATTCACTTCACCAACATTTTCAAGAATCCGACACCGAAACCGTATGGCCTTTCCAACCGTCCGTAACCGTGGACACGGCTATTCGAATAGATTTACGCTCCGCAGAGGTTGCACACTTGTGCCACAACATTTGATTTCATCCGTCGGGATAACCCCGAATCATCGTAACACAAGTACGCGGATCATCAACCATAACCTTTCATTTACAAACCCTAGTATGAGCACCTCTCCCCATGAGCTTGGCCTCCCAGTGAAGACCAACTCGTCAACCCGGGAACCGCACAGGGCTTGGCCGTACAATTCACCTCAATTCACATCATTTCTCAACAACGGAGGCAGCCTCGGCATAACCCCTATGATGTGTGTTCAGAGGGAACCCATACTAAGATGCATAAATTTCCAGTTAAGCCCTACCCATAATCAGGTATTGTGGGGGTACTCAAAAATTGTAAAGGTATCGCATTCAAACCAATATCAGTTTTTAATCAAAAATCACCATCTTCTCCAAGTCATATTCACCTTCAAAAATCATTCAATGGAATGACTATCATTCCAAGGTTTAAAAATCATTTCAAGTCACAAGTTCCCATCTAGAGTAGTCAAGTTTTAGTATTAGCACTAGCACTAACATGAGGGGTGCTATCTTGCTTGGCTAGCTTTGAGACTAACTTTGCTACACTAGTACTACTCTTAACTTAGACCAAAGTTAACTATAAAAGTAACTTCTTAGTAAACCAAGTAAAAACTCGTAAGGTAAAACTTGGGATATGATCATTGTAAGTAAGATAAGACTAATGGTGCCTTGCCCCAAAGGGCTTTGCACTTTGCAAGAATATTAGCTTGCCTTGGTAGTTCTCAAAGTTCTCCTCTTCTTCTGGGTAGAATCCTTCCTCTTCCTGGTATTCTCCGGTACTAGCGTCTATACACGAATACGAGGATACAATCACCAAACAATACTTAAGTAGCCTTAATTAGCCTTAATGGCTCACTCCAAATGATCTAGCATCATCACTTAGCATTGCTACCAAAAATTGTTCTAGGGTTTTCTTACTTAGTGTTAGAGAAATAATTTCCTCTCATTACATATGTAAATGATAGTTTCCATTTAGTTTTTGAGGAATAATTTCCTCTCATTGAATCTTCTTAAGATTTAACTTCCTCAAACAATCATACATGAAATCAGGTTGACCTAAGTCAACCATTCATCATCATCATTTGAGAAAACGATTTAAATGAGGTAGAATACCTCATACAATTTAACCATGCTATTTATGATTTAATATCAACAAGTAATTCATGTGAGAGTAAATGGACCAGGGTCTAAACCTCATATGAAAGTGCTTGGGACAAGATTTAAATGAAGTAAAACACTTCATATGATTTGCATAATAGTTTTGGACAATATCACTTAACTAAAATAGCCATATAGTAATTTATTTAATTTGGGCCATGATCACTCAAAGTAACCCTGCCATATTTTTTCATAAACAATTAGTGTAAGTGCAATGTGAGCTAGGAGAGTTGAAATCAACTCAATATCATTTTTGGTTGATTTTTAAGATTTATTTTAAGTTGAAAAGTCTTTGTCTTGTTCTTTCTATCACATTAATTCTACAATAGATTTCAAAGTGAGACCAGTGTGGTTGGATAGAGCTTTTCATAAGCTTTCCAACAATATAAAATTCATCAATTTTGGTTGGGTAGATTTGAAACTATTTGAATTCTAACACAAAGCCAGTATTTGAATTCATACTAAAAACATTTAACAAGATTTGAATTTTGGGCCTAGGCGGGAAAATAGGTGGGCTGCGCAGCAGGAGAAGGATTGGGCCGGCCCAGCTAGCGCTGCGGGCCAGCTGACAGTGGGGCCCAGAGGTTAGTGACTGTAACTTACCGAAACGGTACCTGTCGCTGGGAGTCGTAGGATCAGAATCTAATCGAACGGCTGTGCATCGTCGTCGTCGTCGTCGACGCGAGAGGGTTGCTGCCGCGGCGGAGGTAGGGGGTCGGCGGCGAGCTGGGGCTCCGGCGAGGGTCGGCGACGATGCACGGCGGCGTTGTCGACGATGGGGAAGCCAATGGTGGTCGCGGCAGCGTCGGGGGTAGACGAATTCGACGACGTCTTCTGCTCCTGCTCCGGCGGACTCCGGCGATCAATTGGCACTCTACGGGTGAAATTGGGAGGTGGCTGAGCTCGAGCAGGCTTAAGGAGATGAGAGGAGGCGAGTGGAGTGAGGATTGGAGGCGCGGGGGTTCTCCTTTTATAGGGGCGTGAGGTGACCGTGGGTCTGCGGCGAGGGTGACAGCTGCGCGGCGATTCCGGCGAGGGAGAGGGGTAGGCAAGGGCAGCGCTAGGTAGACGACGTCCATGCGGCGCTAGGGAGCCTGCTGGCGAGGTGGGGGATGGCCTGGCGAGCGCTGGCGATGGCGAGGTCTGGCGGCACGGTAGCGGGAAAACGGCGACGATGTCGACGGCGGCAGGCTGCGCGAGGGCACGGGCGCGTGTCTGGTGGGTTGGTGCTGCGGCGGCGATGCTCAAGGTGCAGCGAGGGGGTCCGGAGGTGGCGTCGAGCGGCGAGGCGACATGTGCTCTGCGCGCGTCCATGGGCGCGTGCACGACATCCTCGGCATGGCCCTGGGCGTGACGCGTGCCAACACTGTGGGCTTCTCCTCCGGCAATGGCGGGCACAGGCGGGTGTAAGGGAGCGAGGTGGAGCTCCAGGACATGGTGGCCAGGGTTGAGGAGGTGAGGAGAGGAGGGGAGCATGCCAAGTGTGACATGGCCGGCATGGCCATGTCCATGGCTAGGTGTGGCCTCCTCTTAGGGTTTCTATGCTTAGAGTAGGGAGAAAGGGGACAGGGGAACAAGTTGGGGTCAAGTGGTGGTAGTTTAGAGTTGGGAAAACACTATTTCAAATAGTGTTTGAATTGATGCCTATTTGCAAATTGCAAATTCTTGCCAAATTTGGTTTGGGTCTTAGGGTTCCAAGATTTGAAAATGGTGCATTTGGATAAGTTGCAAATGACCAGATACAAATACAAGTGGTGGTGGAATTTTAAAAATAAAAGAATTGCAAAATTGCAATGTGTGAGATTGTTGCATTTGATAAAAAGTCCCAACTTTGCATGAGCATAGTTTTTGATCCAAGCTGAATTTGATATGGTGGTATTTACAAAAGTTGTTCACCTTGATGTGCTCTTGGATGAGGTGCAAAGAATTGGGAAAGTTTAGTTTGAAAAACTTGAAATCCAGGGGCTCAAAGTAGTGACCAGAATATAAATGACAGATTTGACCATTATCATATGTGATCACAATTTGAGTTTGAATTTGATTTGATTTGAGTTTCTTTGATTCCAAAAGTTGTAATAAGTGTTTAGTCACATAATACAACTAATGGTGAAGGCCAAATTGGTCTAGGTCAAAGATTTGGAAAAATGGCATAAACCATAGGTGAGGGTTTTGTGATTTTCTACTTTTTATTCTTTTCTTTTTCTTTGCTTATCTTTGACAAGGGTGAGGTTTATTTGGTGTTATATTGAGTTGGGTAAAAGGTTCAAAACATTTTGGGGCAATGGGGGTGCCTAGGTCAAGATTTGATATTTTGGCTAAGTGCCACATATGCCTCTATGCATGTGCTTTATTTGTTTTTTGTTTTCTTTTTGGTTTCACCAAGATTTGAGTGGTAAGCCTTAAATTAGGTTTGTTGAGGTATTTCCAAACCATCTACCAAGGTAGACAAAGCAAAGTTTAGTATTTGCAAAAAGTAGCCATAGGCTTGCATATGCCTTTTTCTTATTTAAGATATTTTCTTTTTATTTTGTTTTTCAAAGGTTGGTGAAAAGAGGGATGAGGTTTAGGGTTTAGTGGGGTTCACCATGGTTCGATCACGACCATTTAGCAAAATAAGAAAGGTAGGGTTCAAGATTTACATATTAGGGCTATATGCCCACATATGTCCTTTTTTTCTTTTAATTTGGTTTCTCAAAGTTGACCCACTTTGTTTTTGAGATGGTTAGGGTTTTAGGGTTTTGGAAATAGGTTCAAAGTAATAAACACACAATCATGGCAAAACACAAGTATTAGGTAGGAGCACTAGGCATAGCACTCTATTTAATAAAAGTTTTTGTTGGTTCTCATTTTTTAAAAAGGGAAATTCATTTTCTCTTTGTTTTTAAAAATTTGGGATGTTACAAACCCTTCTCCTTAAACAAATCTCGTCCCGAGATTTTAAGAAAAGTTAGGTTCCTAAGAGAGATTGGGCGATATGATTTAACAGGGAAACATACTTGGCATGGCCTCGAGGTGCTTCTTGGGCTTCGTTGCAGCTCATGTTGTAGAGGCGGCCGTTGTTGTTGTTCTCGGTTCCTTCTTGCGGCAATGCGGCGCTGGTTCTGAGCAGGTGCAGCGGTGTTGGCGGCAATCTTGGCTAACCTTTTGGGGCACTCGTTGGAGTAATGCCCAACCACTCCACACTCATAGAAAGTGATGGTGGCCTTGTCCTTGGTGGCGACGGGGATGGCGTTGTTCCCGTTGTTGTTGTTGTTGCTGGTGTGATTGTTGTTCTTGTTGCCTCCGGGCTTCGGGGGTCCTCCATGGTTATTGGTGTAGTTTGGGCGGTAAGTCTGGGCAGTGGGCTTGTTGTATCTTGGAGCAAATCCTCCAGATGAGTTGTTGCGGTACTTCTGGGTATTGCTGGACCCATGCTGGTTCATCATCCGGCGTTTGCGGTTCTCGTTGGTTGGGTGAAGCTTTCCTTCCATCTGGATGGCGGAGTCCACTAGGGCTTCTAGGTCAGCAAAGGGAATGTTGACCAGGACAGTCTGCATCTCATCATGCAGTCCATTCAAGAATCTCTCCTGCCTCTTCTCGGTGGTGTCGGTCTCGTCGGGGGCGTACCTTGACAATGTAAGGAATCTGTCGCGGTATTCTACCACCGTCATGCGTCCTTGCTTGAGTTCGCGGAACTCATCTCTCATCTTTTTAATTAGTCCTTGGGGCACATGGTATTTGCTAAACTTGATCTTGAAGTCCTCCCAGGTCATCATCTGTCCCGCATTCATTGCGCGGGCGCTGGTCCACCGTGCTCTTGCGTGTCCCGACAGTGTAGTGGGTGGCGAACAGTACTTTCTCTCGCGGCTTCAACTCCCGCAACTTCCAGAGTTGTTCTCCATTGTCCGGAGCCGCTCATCCGTGTCGAGGGGCTCTTCGGTCTTGCTGAAAATAGGTGGATTGGTGTTTTGAAAGTTCTTCAGTTTTGACCCAGGGTGGTTGTGGTTTCCATGGCCGTTGTTGTTCTGAGCGATCTGCTGTAGTGCAACAATGTTGGCTTGGCGTTCATACTAATATTACTACCAGCATGCAAAGAAGATTTCATAGGTTTTTTAATTTTCGCATCAAACAATCCATGTTTTAAATCAGGAAATAGAATAAGAAGCTCACTCTTGTACATTATGCCAAACTAGTGTAAACAAGAAACAAAAAGATGCAATTGCAGGATCTAAAGGAAATAGCTTCGAGCACACACACGACGGCGCCGTAAAAATACTTTACCCGGGACCGTAGTATGAGAGCCTTTTACCTTTCCTCCCAGGCAACGGCGCCGTAAAAGTGCTTGATGTCTACGTTCCCCCTCCTTTCCGTAGACGAGTGTTGGGCCTCCAAGAGCAGAGGTTTGTAGAACAGCAGCAAGTTTCCCTTAAGTGGATACCCAAGGTTTATCGAACTCGGGGAGGAAGAGGTCAAAGATATCCCTCTCATGCAACCCTGCAACCACAAAGCAAGAAGTCTCTTGTGTCCCCAACACACCTAATAGGTGCACTAGTTCGGCGAAGAGATAGTGAAATACAGGTGGTATAAATAAGTATGAGCAAGTAGCAACGGTGCTGTAAAAGTGCTTGGCGTGTAGTTGATGGTGGTGGTATTGCAGCAGAGTAGTAACGCAAGAAAACAAGAACAA
This sequence comes from Lolium rigidum, assembly GCF_022539505.1. Taxonomy (NCBI): domain Eukaryota; kingdom Viridiplantae; phylum Streptophyta; class Magnoliopsida; order Poales; family Poaceae; genus Lolium; species Lolium rigidum. Next base: position 238,169,054 of record NC_061514.1, read on the forward strand.
GCAAGTAGTAACTCAGACAGAGTAACGCAGTGAAGTAGTAAACAAGCAGTAGTAACTCAGCAGCATTTAGGAACAAGGCCTAGGGATTACACTTTCACTAGTGGACACTCTCAACATTGATCACATAACAGAACAGTATAAATGCATACTCTACACTTTTGTTGGATGATGAACACATTGCGTAGGATTACACGAACCCTCAATGCCGGAGTTAACAAGCTCCACAATAATGCTCATGTTTAAGTAACCTTTAGTGTAAGATAGATCAACGCTACTAAACCAAGTACTAGCATAGCATGCACACTCGTCACCTTCATGCATATGTAGGAGGAATAGATCACATCAATATTATCATAGCAATAGTTAACTCCATAATCTACAAGAGATCATGATCATAGCATAAACCAAGTACTAACACGGTGCACGCACCGTCACCTTTGCACACATGCAGGAGGAATAAAACTACTTTAATAACACATCACTAGAGTAGCACATAGATAAATTGTGATACAAACATGCTGCAATCATAAAGAGATATAAATAAGCACCTCACTATGCCATTCAACGGTGAATAAGTATTCTGTGAAATCTAGCCTAAGAGACCCACACGGTGCACACACTGTCACCTTTACACACGTGGGACTAGGAGTCTCCGGAGATCACATAAGTAAAACTCACTAGACTAGCATAATGACATCTAGATTACAAGCATCATCATATGAATCTCAATCATGTAGGGCAGCTCATGAGATTATTGTATTGAAACACATAGGAGAGAGATGAACCACATAGCTACCGGTACAGCCCCGAGCCTCGATGGAGAACTACTCCCTCCTCATGGGAGCAACGAGCGGTGATGAAGATGGCGGTGGAGATGGCAGCGGTGTCGATGGAGAAGCCTTCCGGGGCACTTCCCCGCTCCGGCAGGGTGCCGGAACGGAGATCCTGTCCCCCGGATCTTGGCTTCGCGATGGCGGCGGCTCGGCAGGTTTCGTGGGTTTCGTTAATTGGTATCGGGTTTTCTGATCCAGGGGCTTTATATAGGCGAAGAGGCGGCGCGAGAGGGCTGACAGGGGGCCACACCATAGGGCGGCGCGGCCCCCTCTCCGGCCGCGCCAGCCTAGGGTTTGGTGGCCCCGTGGCCCCCCTCCGGTCCTTCCCGGTGTTCCGGATGCTTCCGATGAAAATAGGAACTTTGGCGTTGATTTCGTCCGATTCCGAGAATATTTCGTTACTAGGATTTCCGAAACCAAAAACAGCAGAAAACGAGAACCGGCACTTCGGCATCTTGTTAATAGGTTAGTTCCGTAAAATGCACGAATATGACATAAAGTGTGCATAAAACATGTAGATAACATCAATAATGTGGCATGGAACACAAGAAATTATCGATACGTTGGAGACGTATCAAGGGGTTGCTAAGCTCTAGTCTATTTTGCATAAAGCCAATTTTAGTTCACAAGTATTTGATAAAAGACTTCTTCATGTGCTAACTAACTCAAGTGGGAACATTAGTGTCATTCCCACAACTCAGTTGTGATTCAAAAACAAGTCACCATTCACTTCACCAACATTTTCAAGAATCTGACACCGGAAACTGTATGGCCTTTCCAACCGGCCGTAACCGTGGACACGGCTATTCGAATAGATTTACGCTCTGCAGAGGTTGCACACTTGTGCCACAACATTTGATTTCATCCGTCGGGATAACCTCGAATCATCGTAACACAGTACGCGGATCATCAACCATAACCTTTCATTTACAAACCCTAGTATGAGCACCTCTCCCCATGAGCTTGGCCTCCCAGATGAAGACCAACTCGTCAACCCGGGAACTGCACAGGGCTTGGCCGTACAATTCACCTCAATTCACATCATTTCTCAACAACGGAGGCAGCCTCGGCATAACCCCTATGATGTGTGTTCAGAGGGAACCCATACTAAGATGCATAAATTTCCAGCTAAGCCCTACCCATAATCAGGTATTGTGGGGGTACTCAAAATTTGGAAAGGTATCGCATTCAAACCAATATCAGTTTTTAATCAAAAATCACCATCTTCTCCAAGTCATATTCACCTTCAAAAATCATTCAATGGAATGACTATCATTCCAAGGTTTAAAAGTCATTTCAAGTCACAATTTCCCATCTAGAGTAGTCAAGTTTTAGTACTAGCACTAGCACTAACATGAGGGGTGCTATCTTGCTTGGCTAGCTTTGAGACTAACTTTGCTACACTTGTACTACTCTTAACTTAGACCAAAGTTAACTATAAAAGTAACTTCTTAGTAAACCAAGTAAAAACTCGTAAGGTAAAACTTGGGATAGGATCATTGTAAGTAAGATAATACTAATGGTGCCTTGCCCCAAAGGGCTTTGCACTTTGCAAGAATATTAGCTTGCCTTGGTAGTTCTCAAAGTTCTCCTCTTCTTCTGGGTAGAATCCTTCCTCTTCCTGGTATTCTCTCGGTACTAGCGTCTATACACGAATACGAGGATACAATCACCAAACAATACTTAAGTAGCCTTAATTAGCCTTAATGGCTCACTCCAAATGATCTAGCATCATCACTTAGCATTGCTACCAAAAATTGTTCTAGGGTTTTCTTACTTAGTGTTAGAGAAATAATTTCCTCTCATTACATATGTAAATGATAGTTTCCATTTAGTTTTTGAGGAATAATTTCCTCTCATTGAATCTTCTTAAGATTTAACTTCCTCAAACAATCATACATGAAATCAGGTTGACCTAAGTCAACCATTCATCATCATCATTTGAGAAAATGATTTAAATGAGGTAGAATACCACATACAATTTAACCATGCTATTTATGATTTAATATCACCAAGTATTTCATGTGAGAGTAAATGGACCAGGGTCTAAACCTCATATGAAAGTGCTTGGGACAAGATTTAAATGAAGTAAAACACTTCATATGATTTGCATAATAGTTTTGGACAATATCACTTAACTAAAATAGCCATATAGTCCTTTATTTAATTTGGGCCATGATCACTCAAAGTAACCCTGCCATATTTTTGCATAAACAATTAGTGTAAGTGAAATGTGAGCTAGGAGAGTTGAAATCAACTCAATATCATTTTTGGTTGATTTTTAAGATTTATTTGAATTTGAAAAAGTCTTTGTCTTGTTCTTTCTATCACATTAATTCTACAAAAGATTTCAAAGTGAGACCAGTGTGGTTGGATAGAGCTTTTCATAAGCTTTCCAACAATATAAAATTCATCAATTTTGGTTGGGTAGATTTGAAACTATTTGAATTCTAACATAGAGCCAGTATTTGAATTCATACTAAAAACATTTAACAGGATTTGAATTTTGGGCCTAGGCGGGAAAATAGGTGGGCTGCGCAGCAGGAGAAGGATTGGGCCGCCCCAGCTAGCGCTGCGGGCCAGCCGACAGGTGGGGCCCAGAGGTTAGTGACTGTAACTTACCGAAACGGTACCTGTCGCTGGGAGTCGTAGGATCAGAATCTAATCGAACGGCTGTGCGTCATCGTTGTCGACGCGAGAGGGTTGCTGCCGTGGCGGAGGTAGGGGGTCGGCAGCGAGCTGGGGCTCCGGCGAGGGTCGGCGACGATGCACGTCGGCGTTGTCGATGATGGGGAAGCCAATGGTGGTCGCGGCAGCGTCGGGGTAGACGAATTCGACGACGTCTTCTGCTCCTGCTCCGGCGGACTCCGGCGATCAATTGGCACTCTACAGGTGAAATTGGGAGGTGGCTGAGCTCGAGCAGGCTTAAGGAGATGAGAGGAGGCGAGTGGAGTGAGGATTGGAGGTGCGGGGGTTCTCCTTTTATAGGGGCGTGAGGTGACCGTGGGTCTGCGGCGAGGGTGACAGCTGCGCGGCGATTCCGGCGAGGGAGAGGGGTAGGCAAGGGCAGCGCTAGGTAGACGACGTCCATGCGGGAGCCTGCTGGCGAGGTGGGGGACGGCCTGGCGAGCGCTGGCGATGGCGAGGTCTGGCGGCACGGTTGCGGGAAAACGGCGACGATGTCGACGGTGGCAGGCTGCGCGAGGGCACGGGCGCGTGTCTGGTGGGTTGGTGCTGCGGCGGCGATGCTCAAGGTGCAGCGAGGGGGTCCGGAGGTGGCGTCGAGCGGCGAGGCAACATGTGATCTGCGCGCGTCCATGGGCACGTGCACGACGTCCTCGGCATGGCCCTGGGCGCGACGCGTGCCAGCACTGTGGTCTTCTCCTCCGGCAATGGCGGGCACAGGCGGGTGTAAGGGAGCGAGGTGGAGCTCCAGGACATGGTGGCCAGGGTTGAGGAGGTGAGGAGAGGAGGGGAGCATGCCAAGTGTGACATGGCCGGCATGGCCATGTCCATGGCTAGGTGTGGCCTCCTCTTAGGGTTTCTATGCTTAGAGTAGGGAGAAAGGGGACAGGGGAACAAGTAGGGGTCAAGTGGTGGTAGTTTAGAGTTGGGAAAACACTATTTCAAATAGTGTTTGAATTGATGCCTATTTGCAAATTGCAAATTCTTGCCAAATTTGGTTTGGGTCTTAGGGTTCCAAGATTTGAAAATGGTGCATTTGGATAAGTTGCAAATGACCAGATACAAATACAAGTGGTGGTGGAATTTTAAAAATAAAAGAATTGCAAAATTGCAATGTGTGAGATTGTTGCATTTGATAAAAAGTCCCAACTTTGCATGAGCATAGTTTTTGATCCAAGCTGAATTTGATATAGTGGTCTTTACAAAAGTTGTTCACCTTGATGTGCTCTTGGATGAGGTGCAAAGAATTGTGAAAGTTTAGTTTGAAAAACTTGAAATCCAGGGGCTCAAAGTAGTGACCGAATATAAATGGCAGATTTGACCATTATCATATGTGATCACAATTTGAGTTTGAATTTGATTTGATTTGAGTTTCTTTGATTCCAAAAGTTGTAATAAGTGTTTAGTCACATAATACAACTAATGGTGAATGCCAAATTGGTCTAGGTCAAAGATTTGGAAAAATGGCATAAACCATAGGTGAGGGTTTTGTGATTTTCTACTTTTTATTTTTTTCTTTTTCTTTGCTTATCTTTGACAAGGGTGAGGTTTATTTGGTGTTATATTGAGTTGGGTAAAAGGTTCAAAACTCTTTGGGGCAATGGGGGTGCCTAGGTCAAGATTTGATATTTTGGCTAAGTGCCACATATGCCTCTATGCATATGCTTTATTTGATTTTTGTTTTCTTTTTGGTTTCACCAAGATTTGAGTGGTAAGCCTTAAATTAGGTTTGTTGAGGTATTTCCAAACCATCTACCAAGGTAGACAAAGCAAAGTTTAGTATTTGCAAAAAGTAGCCATAGGCTTGCATATGCTTTTTTCTTATTTAAGATCTTTTCTTTTTATTTTGTTTTTCAAAGGTTGGTGACAAGAGGGATGAGGTTTAGGGTTTAGTGGGGTTCACCATGGTTCACCACCATTTAGCAAAATAAGAAAGGTAGGGTTCAAGATTTACATATTAGGGCTATATGCCCACAAATGTCCTTTTTTTCTTTTATTTTGGTTTCTCAAAGTTGACCCACTTTGTTTTTGAGATGGTTAGGGTTTTAGGGTTTTGGAAATAGGTTCAAAGTAATAAACACACAATCATGGCAAAACACAAGTATTAGGTAGGAGCACTAGGAATAGCACTCTATTTAATAAAAGTTTTTGTTGGTTCTCATTTTTTAAAAAGGGAAATTCATTTTCTCTTTGTTTTTAAAAATTTGGGATGTTACAATTTGGTACCCCCGAATCACAAATTCACAACAATCAAGTTAATCCAGTTAATCACACAAACAACACTGCAAGCAAGCACTGCAAACACAAATTTAACAAGCAATAAGAAACAACAATAAAGAAATTTAACAGCAGATCAATCATATAAATAGGTGACCAAGAGCAAGAACCGATAATTTTTTTGGCTTTTAGCTTACACACTTTAAAGTAAAAAGTCATCACCAATATTTTTAATTAATAGTTATAAGGAAATATTTTACCTTGGTTTAAAAAAGAAGTCATCACCAATAAGCCTAATCAGTACACTCTAAGCTTGCTAAAAAAGAGTGGTCAGCAGAACTGAAGCATAGATATGGCAAAAAGTTGGCGATTCTGCGGTAGGTTGAAAAGTCATTAGTTTAAAGTACTGTGCCGTGACTAAAGTTTTTCTTTTGATAAAGGATGCTTTATTACTATAGGAAGCAGCATAATCAAGATGCACATAGCCGTTTTGTTGTCTCAAGTCAAAAAAGATATATAAAGAAAACTACGCGAGATACATATCGGAACGATGAATCATATGACGCCTAAGGTGTAGGTGGGGCTTCTATCCATAGACTATGTTGCCACCCATGTAGGGAAAAAGTATCCCTCGCCGTAGCCTCCAACCGTGTATAGACCTCCGTAAATAGGTCTCGGTTCTCCACTCGCTGAAGAGGTAACCACGAACGGAGAATACCTATACATCTGTAGATGGTCTGCAACAAAGAGCAATTTTTGTCATTAAAGATCTTGTCATTTCTACATAGCCAAAGCGCCCAGATAACTGCTAGCGCCCCCACCCTAAGAAGCAACTTAAACCTTGAATCGATATCATGAAGCCAATTGCCAAAGACATTGGCGACACTAGTCAGAGGATACATGGTAGACGCTACTTGGATGACTGACCATATATATCTCGCAAACTGGCACTGGAAGAATAAATGTTTGATGGTTTCATCCTGATGACAAAAAACACACCGTGTACTTCCGTGCCAATTCCGCTTAACAAGATTATCTTTGGTGAGAATAACCCCGCAACGAAGATACCATCCAATTTTTTTAATTTTTAATGGTACCTTAATCTTCCAAATCTTCTTATTGTTATCAACTGGTAAATCAGAAAGAAGGATCGCATTGTATAAGGATTTTACAGAAAAGGTACCATCTACATGAAGATTCCATCTAAATTCGTCTGGCTCCGGCGATAAATGAATATCTCCGAGCCGGTGAATTAGGGTATTCCATGCCACAAGTCTTTGTTCAAGTAAAACCCGTCTGAACGTCAGATTCGGAGGTGAGGTAGCCATTACAGTGGCAATGGTATCACCTTGGCGACGAACAATCCTATACAAAGCGGGATACTGTTCACTTAAGGGTGCATTGTCTAGCCAAGCATCTTACAGTGGCAATGGTATCACCTTGGCGACGAACAATCCTATACAAAGCGGGATACTATTCACTTAAGGGTGCATTGTCTAGCCAAGCATCTTCCCAGAATCGTATCTGTGCTCCATTCTTGATCGAGAAAGTCCCATGGCGAAAAAAGACATTTTTTATCGCCATAAGATCAGCCCAGAAGTGTGAATCCCCAGGTTTCCAAACCACTAGACATGTGAAAGTATAGACATGAAATTGGAATCGTCATTTTAATTTAAAATTCCAGGAATTGGTATTGTATGTTATGTCAATTCTTGTCCCTAACCCTGTCATAACATGATTTTTAGCTCGGAGTTCCGAACTGACAAATGAAATGAAAGTACCAGTATCATGTTAGGTAATTGTCTTAAATCAGAAAAGTGCTAATTGTGACTGCAATTGTAAGTTTGTAAGGCCATGTACAGTGCAGGTGCTTGGACTGGGTGCTTAAGGGAAAAAAACCGTTTATGTTTTACCACGTCCACTGGGTGCTTGAGGAAGGAAAGATTGCCTAGTTTGCCTTCCATGCCGGATCGATGCTAAAGAAATAAGGGAGAAGTCCAATTTACCTCCTTAAATTTGTCTCAAAGTTTAGCTTAAAACGCTGAACTTTATTTTGGTTCAACTTTCAATCCTGAATTCTAAAAACGGTTCAGAATCACCCCTTGCATTGTCTTAAGCCGGATTTTCTTGTCACGTAATGTATTGTATTAGTAAAATAGTGCGTACATGTATTTTATGTCTATAACTCTTCATCTTCAAATCTATGCTTCATCTTCAACTCTTCACCCGCCGGAATAAAAATGTCTCCCCCGCGGCTCGCTGCGCTGCGTGGTGGTTGCCCCATGCTGGCGGAAGGCTGGGCACGGCATGTGATGTGTAGAGAGCAGACACCGGGTGTTATTGTCCGATGGAGGCACCCCTCTGTGGTCGGCATGGCCTCGTTCCAGGGAGGAAGACGATCATGATGAGGCATGAGGTGATCATGCGATATGGAGAGAGAGGAAGTACATGTACCGTGTATGTTTTATGTTGATGAGTTGGCACAATATATAGGGAGAAAACCCGGTTCAAAACTTATCAAAAAGGGTAGAAGGTTCAATTCCGAACGGTTTATAGAATTCAGGGTTAAAGATTGAACCAAAGTAAAGTTAAGGGTTGTAATCTGAACTTTGAGACGAGATTAGGTGGGTAAATTAAACTTCTCTCGAGAAATAACTGCTCCATTTTGACGTACAAGACTGGAACAACGCCTCCTGCTTGTGTTTCTTCTTCCAACAAATAAATTATGCACTTGTCCCGTGAGAAGATCGGATTCTTCTACTTACTCCGGTTTAAAATAATTGCCTAAAAAAATGTATCTAGATGCGTGACCCGTGAGGAGCTGCAGAAGTAAGAGCATGGCAGAGGTGTAGCTTTACATGATACCAAAACTGAATGAAATCGAGTGGATTGCTAACGATTGGAAAGAAGGGTTGGCTGAGCTGGGTGATAGCAGACAGACCACGATTTCAAATCAACTAGCAAAAGTGCCCGTGCGTTGCATTGGGAGGAATAAATACTAAACACTTAAGCAAACCATTTGTCTAGATGCTTCTCCTCTTAATCACCATCCATTTTGTGATAAAGAAAATATACTAATACCGGAAAGATATCAATTACACCCCGCCTATACAACGTAGTGTCCTAGTAGCAATACAGATGCACACATAAAAAAAAGTCATGCTAGAGTGATCAATCCCTTAAAGCAGCAAACCAAACACACCAAAACAACAGCAAAAAATCCATTTTCTAGTGAGCATTCATGTTCATACTACTCTTCTTAGTCACCATCGTCGATGTTGATCAGGTTTTTTTCTATTGATAACAAACACAATTAATTTTAAAAATATTAGATGCGAGCCCCTCGTTTGATCGACTTGTAAAACCGCAGATTTTTAATGATGGTGGTCGTCACCCTTTAATTTATTAAGGTATAAATCTAAATGAATTTACAGCTAGAATTGATTTTTATTCGCTGGCACCACCATGTTTGACTATAAGGATTTTTCCACTTCACGGGCCGCTGCTTGCACTCGTGTGTGTGTGTGTGGGACAGAGAGGCAGAGCATTATCGTTTTTGGCTAAGATTTTTGCACTTCATAGTCGAGTGGTACTGAAAGACACCCAACCGGCCAGCCCAGCAAGGCCCAGCCGGCCAAACCTAGCCCAGCCTAGACAAAAACCCTAGCAATCCCAACTGGTGCACTGGCCGTTTTGCATACCCACCCCCGCCGCCGGGTTGTTTCCAGAAAACCTATCTACTTCTTTCTTTTCACGTTTAAGTCCTCCCACCTCTTCACTCTCTCCTCCTGTACGCATCTTGGCTTTTCCTCTCTGCGCTTCCTCGCTCGAGCCCCAGAGCCCGTGTCCATGCCTCGCAGGCTCGACCAGTCGAGCTCCAACCTCGCGCGCCTGGTCCCGGCGCCGGCCGGTGAGGCTCCGCCGTCCTCCTCTGCGCGCTCTTCCCTGACCTGGCGCCCGCATCTCCTTCGTTCCCGGCGCCTCCAGCCACCGCATCCGCTGGCCCCGTCGACAAGGACGCCGCCGCATCGGCCTCATTTTTTCTCGCCGGCAGGACCAGCGCCTCGCCTCCCCTTCCTGAGATTTCCAGGCGGAACACCTCTTTTTCCAAATTCGTTGATCTTTTCTCCCGCTCCAGGAGCGTGACTTTCCTGCGCTCCAGATTTGATGCTGCTTGCTGCTCGTGCGCATATCTCCACTTCCAGCCGCCGTTCATCGCGCCTGACGATCCACCACTGCCTTAATTCCTTCTTAATCCAATCTTAGTGTTGCGGCTTGTTGATTTCAGTAAAGTTGAAGTATATAAACCGGCCGATTTCGTTATAATGGAGCGAGGTGGGATTATTAAGCACAAAATGTTCTCGCATCAGGTGGATAATTAAGCATTTGGACGGGACGGACATGGCTTGCGGCCCATTAATTGATCTACGTGCGGCCTTTGCAGGGCGACGGACAACGAAAGCAGCGCGAGGGGGTCAATTGGAGCGAACCGTTACCTTACATAAGCGGTGGCATTACCGGTAAAACGGACGAAACGTTTGACGCCGTGGCGCTTGCTCCTGAACCAGGCCATACGATAGGAAGAAAGACGACTCGGGGAGGGGAGAAACAGAAAAAACGAACCGGTACGTGGCATTGTGTGTTACATGTGATTTGGAGGGAGGGCAAAACCGTCCAAAAAAAAACGTTGACGAAACTTTTTTGCAGAAACCTTAGCTCCTTTATTATTAGGTATAGACTAGCAAAAGTGCCCGTGCGTTGCACCGGGAAAACAAATACTAAACCATCATTATAGCAAACGATTCGCGTTAATACACACATAATATTTTGCTGACGGTTCAGAAATCTAGGATTCAAAACATCCGTACTACCCAATTTTTTCTGACAATGTAGCTGACAGAGCACTGTAACCCTTGTCTTACTTTTTTCCTTTTCCCATTTTCTCCTTCAGTATATCATGGGAGGAAAATGATATCTCTATATATCCACGTATATAGTCTCTAAATATGATTAGGTTTGCATTAATGGACTTTCTAAGTGACAATCTATTTAAGTGCTATATATAACATATCAATCCAAACATTATTTACCTCGTCGCTAGGCGGCAACCAGCTCCACTATATCTGTCGCCCCACAAGGGCCAAGACGCCCCCTTGCCAGGGCCGCTCGGTTGGCACGTCGCCGCTTTTCCTCTTGCATGTGTGCCCCTGCTTCACCCCTGCTTCACTGGTAGTGCCATTTTTTCTACTGCAAAAGACAGACCAGTATGGATCATGCATTAACTTAGAAAGGAGAGAGATATAGGAATATACCTTTTGTATGGCTATCACAGCCACCACATAGACCATGCATTAATTTAAGGAAATGAGAGAGAGGTCAGGCAGACCATGTGACTGACACATGTATGCACGAAGAGTGTTCACCAGGACGCAAAACCTCTCAAAGTTTAGTTCAAGAATGGGTCCGCACAAATATACTGGTCACTATGCGAGTTCAGCTGGTGGGCTGGAGGCAGACCTATCTTTTATCCGCCAAGATCAAAACGGACATTTTTGTGTCCGTTTGCTTCAGGCCATAGGAGATTATCTAAGGATTTTTTTTTTCAACTTTGGTGTATTTCAAAAAATGCTGTCGAAAATGTTTGCTCTTTTCTTTTTCCCCAAACATCTTTTTCATTCCTCTTATTTTTGAGGGGCAAAACATCCGTCACTTTAAATGGGAATGCTCATTGGAAATTAACAAGGCAAACGAGCCGTCTGCTTTTTTGTGGAAAAAGGGGGGAAAAAACAAGGACGAAGAGACTTGCGGCCCATGGATGCAGATCATGCACACCAACACAGCAAATAAGATTTCTTCATCTGAAACGCCGCCGCTCACGCTGTGCCTTCTACTACTCCGGCCTACTTCAATCGCCAGCTCGAGCTTGATGAACGCTTCCTCTCTCGTAGAGACACACCCTCATCTTCGTCTCTTTCCGCACGCCCTCTTGTTCCTGAGGTAAGATTTCTTCATCTGAAACGCCGCCGCTCACGCTGTGCCTTCTACTACTCCGGCCTACTTCAATCGCCAGCTCGAGCTTGATGAACGCTTCCTCTCTCGTAGAGACACACCCTCATCTTCGTCTCTTTCCGCACGCCCTCTTGTTCCTGAGGTACTCCGCTTCCGCTTCTGTCGGTCCCGCCCCACCAGGGCTCCAGCTTTTTTCCGAGATTTCCTCACGTTCCTTCCCTTTTTTCCATCTATTGCCTTCCTTTGCTCGCTCGAGGGTCACGGTCACCAACCAGTAATTTCTTTCTAATCAGATTTTAGTGAGGTGGCTTGTTGATTCCAGAAAACTGGACGTATTTAAACCGGCCGAACTTGTTATCGTGTACCGAGGTGGGACTATTGAGCACTGATGCAGCCTTTGATGGAACGGACTTGAGGAGACTTGCGGCCCATGGATGCAGACCATGCCCACCAACACAGCAACGTGGCCCAAGCAGAATCGAGAACAGTTCGCAGCACGACGGACCGATGAATCCCCAGCTCTACCGATCTGTACGATCAAATATACGCCCCCTCCTGCTGCAAAAAAAAAAAAAAATACGCCCCCTCCATCTGTAAACGCTCAGTCGTGCTCGCAATGGAGGCGAGCTCGCGGCTGCGGCTTGGCAACGAACGTGGTCGCAACATCTCCTCCTCCGGGTCGACGTGTAGCAATTAACCCGGCGTGTTGTCGTTCCAGCTTATACTGTATTGATTGCCTTGCGGCTTGTGACGTTCGCCCTGTGCTCTCCACCGGCAGCAGCCACTGAACTCGCGACGGCCCGTCCTCTTTCCTGCAACTGCATGGTACCCAGACGGCCGTGACCCGTGAGCACGCCGCCACCGCTCCAACGGCGCCGTCTGCCGCTCGCGAGGCAAGGGATGAGGAGGCCACACCCGGTTGACCTCGAGGCAGAGAGGAGGGTACCTCCGGTAACGAGGACCCCGGCCGTAGGAGGAGAACGGAAGGGCGGCGGACGGCCGGAGGAGGAGGAGGACGGGAGGGCGACGGCGGCTTTTCACTCGTTCGCAGGCCTATGGTAGGCCGCCGCGGTTCTGTTCGACAGCCGTCGTGGTGGCCGGTGTGCGTGCCCGCGACGGATGAGAAAAATTGAACCGGTTTTTGGCTTAACGGTGGCATTGTGTGTATTATGGAATTTGGTGGGAGGGTAAAACGGTCCTAAAAAAGCGTTGACGAAACTTTTTGGCAGAAACCTTAGATCATACGGACCAAACCGAGGAAACCTTAGCTCCTTTATTATTAGGTACTAGTTGAATGCCCGTGCGTTGCTACGGTCCATACTTTTTTTGCAACAATACAGTAGAGGTATGAATACTCACATATATATAAAAGAGTGTTGGTGCATTTCAATAAATAGTTGCAAAAATTTATCATAAATGCATCATCAAAATGCCCTTGATACTTCAATGGATCCTTCATTGTGTCAGATATTTCTTAATCATCAATCTCCTCTATATCCATGTCATTGGCTTCAAGTTATCCCCTAATTCGCACACCTAATTATATGTCTATGATTTCCCTAGAATTTGGTCAACTGACTTGCCTTGAAGACACTTTGTGAACTAAATCCCAACAAGAACACAATCCTACATAAGATGATTTGGTATGAAATGATTGTGTCGTTGCATGCGCCTGGGTTGACGGCCGCTGGCCAGCTTCTTCGGGCTGCATGTGCGGGTTTGCAAGGCGGGTGGACGGTGAGATCCAGGATCCAACCTTGTTGGAGCCGACGATGATGACGTCCTTGAAAATCATCACCTTGTTGAAGGCGTCAAGGCCGCATATCTCTCGCCTTCTGTCACATGTATCAGGGGTAAACCTAGATCCGGGTCTCCTGGAATGGACGATGACGGCGTCGCTTAACCTCTATTGGCATCGTCTTGGAACTCGTCATGCCAGGGTGGAGCGGTGTTTCATCTACAACGTTGATGGCGGCAAATCTCGGTGGTGTTGCGCAGTGGGGCCTCGACGACTACATGTGACGGTCGACGCACGCAGGGAGGTTGCCCTCTCTGGCGTCATGGAAGCATCGTTAGCAAGAACAACGAAGATTGTGTTGATTTTTATCCTCAAGATTTCTTGGTGATTCGATGAAGGCGGCGGCTTTTGTAACGTGTGCATGCGACACTTATTAAGAGTCTGCTAGACCAGATGAGTGCTCCCGTTTCGTTCAATGTTTCCGGTTTCTAGTTGATAAGGGGTCTTCGCGTTTTCAGGGTCGTTGGCATGTTTTCCACTCATTGTACCTTTGTTGAATAAAATAATAAAGACGATCATATGCATCGATTGATCGCCTCTAGTTCGAAAAATAAACACATGAGACACAAACATCACATTCCACGATACATAACACAAATATTTACCGTACTCATCCAAATATGCTTTATAAATATATAAAGTAGTCAAATCTATCATTTTTTAATCAGCTAATAAAGCATGCGCCCTCCACATAAGCAAATACCATTATTGTATAACACATTTGCACGAACAAATATATGAAATCAGGTATCTTTCAAGTATAGTTAAATACATGTGCATTGGTAAGGAACTAAGGATAACTGCTACGGATAGCCATTAACAAATTAGCCAGCATGGCGAGCAACTGTACTCTAGACCTCATTTCGCCATGGATTGCTGCAAGAGCGCCCCTTACCCGCACGCACAAGAGAGGTTCTTACCTGCATGCCAAGTATACTCCAGTTGCGCACACAAGATTTCCTTCATGCAGTCTGTCATCACTGAAGTATGAAGTGATGGGAAATCCTGCTCGACCAGTTTTGCAGTCTTGTGGCACGGCAGTCGATGGCACAACAACAACAACTGGCTTGGCTTGTGTCCGCAGGGAGAGGCCAATCAAGGCGTATTATAACCTTCCCGTATGGCGAACCATTTCTGTTGAAGTCTAGAATGCAGCAGGCTTCCAAAGAAAGCGAAGGCATCATGCATTGCAAGCACCAAAGAATAGGCAGCCAACGAGCATTTGATTTCTTTGAATCGAGGCCCCCTTATTTGCTCTCATCCCCATATTATTAACAAAAAGAAGTGCTGAAATGTGAGGGAAAGGAACGCCGAAACCAAGAAGATATAGTATCCTTACATTATTTTCTGGTAGTAGTGGCTCACCTGGCAATGGGCAAGCTTCTCTCTAGTTGTGGGCAAAGGTTCTGAAAGACAGAGACCGGGATCACATCAGAGCACAACAAATAGATCAGGAAGCATCCCCTCCTTGTTGAATTCGTGGTAATACACCAATCCCGTATGGGACGCCCTTCTTGTGAAATGTGATAGCATATATTCCTGTGAATCACGAAGAGGCACGCAAACATGTTACCGTCAGCTTAGCATATGTAAGAGGCTTACTACTTCACAAGTAATTGTCCATTTATTTATCATGCTATTGGTCAACAATTGAATCTAAACAGTGAAGCTAAGCCTTATAATAACATATGATTTACAACTTAGGAATCATCAGGAAGTTTCAGTCTAAAGACCAGGCAAAAAATGAAACACTAATTTAGAAGCTTGTCGGCACAATATCTATTTGGTATAAACAGAATGTCAAAACTAAAAAACATCTGATTGGAGTGTAAGTGTGTAACCTGTATTGGATCGAACTTGGTAATAAAAGATAGCTTTGGATGACAACTTACCAACAGAGAAAAAATAATGAAAAACGCTCAAACAAATAGGAAAAGTCAAGAAACATTTGAACAGAACGCTACATCGGTGTTGGTTTTCAAACTTGAACCTCCTAGCCCAACGTGTACACCAGGATCTCGACGCAAAATTCTAGATGGGCTTTGAAACCTGCATGTAATAAATAAGAAAATCATGAGTTACAACATCATCAGTAACCATTTAGTCACGTTGGAAAATCATGAGTTTACAGCATAAGCAATAACCATTTAGTGGCATTGATACTGTCCTATGAATGGTATATCGGGTTAAGTGTTGTTTTCCAAGAACATTCAGTGTTGTTGAGTGAACCTCGGTCAAAATGTTATAGCTATGAAGAATCCGTAAAACAAAACAAAAAACAATAATAACATGAGATATCATGTAGGCATGTAGGCATGTATAAATTGGAAGACCAACACTACAAGATAGGCTCCCCCTTTTGGCTATATTCAGCATGCGGACAACTAAGATAAGACATACGGGTGGCCAAGAGCCCAAAACCTCATCTACTTATGACAAAGTCGGACATACAAGAATAGATACAGCCTGGACTGAATTGAACAATTGGATATATAGTATTAAGGGCACAACAACACATAGGGTGTTTCAACGCTAATTAGTCATTCAATTGAGCATTTGACTTTGACTTGCCAGGCTACATCATTGGAAAAGAGTAAAATGAACTTCAGTATCACAACAATGTCAGTAAAGAACTTTTTTCTCCACATGCCAAGTGTTAAAACATAAAATCAAGCGTGCAAATATATATGTACACGTACTTCGGGAGACTTTACCAGTTGGCTTTGCAGCAACAAGCTCGATTTATGTAATTGCAATCTGGTTCAATGAAAACACCAAAGCACAACAGTCAGTAAAAGTGTGCAGCTGAACCTGTCATGGATTGATGATACTTTAGTATGTAGTAGCTTTCACAGGAACCTAATGAAAATAATTGTTAAACTGAACCATCCATTCTGTAGAATATGTATTTTCATTTATTTCAAATTTCCAAACGAAACAACATTTGATTGCTCTTAAGTCTACAACGAATGAAACAGCTACCTGTTTACAGTCCTATGGCTAAATACCACTCTCTGTAAGCTAGTCAAAACAGATGAGATAAATATAAAATGTCATGGTTCAAGACTACAGTGATACCCTAAGAAGCTGTGTGTGAGGAATTGAATAGTGGACATGGTTCAGAAAAGGTTGCAATAACATAATTCATCAACCTAGTAAACATCAAGGAAAATTATACAAGTAATATCCCATCATCAATCTTGGATCAGTTACAAAAAGTTTGGTAGTCAAAGTTTTATCGTGCCAATTCCTTGAGTTGGACCGCTGCAATTTGTCAGCACAGCAAGAGTACAAAGATCCAGACATCTTATCCAAGATAAGATATCTAGACCTGCAACATCATGCAACATATCCTGCAGGGATGGAGTTCACAGTTAATGCCTTGATGGCATCATGACAGATTGAGATACCTGGATTGAGAATTAAATGCCGCAACTTAGTAAGACCTCCAGATGCAAGAAAATGATTGCACCTGCATCAACAACAAATGTGTCTTGAAGTTATTTTGCATGAACCAAACGATGAGCTTGCAAAAGAGAATATGTTTGTTATACACATAAGATAAAATATTCTTAACTGAAATACTAAGTAAATGAGGCTTTAACTGAAAAAAAGCAATTAATTTATCTAGTAGCATATATCAACAGGGATGGGGAATTCATTTTTCTCACAATTTGTATGTCCAACATCTAAATCAGCACATAAATGATAAATGCACATCATGACCTCAAGATGCCAAGGTACATAAGATACTGGATTTTCCACAATAACCATACTTCCAATAGGGCCCAAAATTTCAAAAATAATTCATGGATTCACTAACTCTGCCCTGAAGTAGGTTACTATCCTGAGTCAACGACCATTCAACCAAGCAAACTCAGAATAAAATGATTAAAAGAATTTCACCAGGAGTAAAAAAGAATCGATACTAAACAAAATAGTGATTAACAAGATCCCACATCTTCCTCGTACCATTGTTCCGTAGGTGAGCCGGCAGGTTACCAAATGAAGGATTGTTGATGTACTTGGATAACAGTATAAGAAAAAAAAACTTACAGTAGATGATAAGTAACTGCAGTGGAAAGTCATGGGCTCATGGCTACCTGCACAGATGAAAACCATCGTTGGAAAAAAACGAGAATCAGCAATGGGAAATCAGCTACGTAGGTATTGAAGTATGTGGAGAAAAACTCATAGCCAGGATCAGTAACTTGCTAAGCCTCCTCACGTCCATGTGTGCCTCTGCCGCGATAGACGCGATGAGTCCGGCGGCCAACGAATCGGCGGTCAACATCATCAACAACCTGTGCGCTGAATCGGTTGGTTCGTGGGGCGAGTGTCCTCAATGTACGGAGGGACGGGCGTGCGCGACGCGCGGATGGAAGGCTGAGGCGGCGACCCCGGTTCTCTCTACCGCGGATCTCGACGGCGCGCGGAGGGGAATCTGAGCATAGATCCTGCAGGACGCGACGGGGAAATACGCATCCTCCGTCAGGGCGGTGGTTCCTCACCCGAATGGGAGAGCCGAGAGGTGGTGGTCGTGGGAAAGAGGGCAGCGGTGGAGGTTTAGAAGTCGTGTGCGCAATTCCCGTCGGATTTCTATCGTGCGTGGTAGCTGAATAGGTGGAAGTAAACGGGATGGGAAGAGGATGTACGAAGGAAATGCTATTATTCCTAATTGAATGAGAATCTCTCGAGTGATCTGTCATACCTATGGCTTGCCTTATTAGTCTATTTAGAGAAAGGAAGTGCTATTATGCCTAATTGAATGAGAATCCGTTTGAGTTTCGCGGAGACGTTAGATTAGATCGAAAGGCCCGGATGCTCCCAATCTCCTTCACCAAATGCGTTGTATGACGTACGACCAACTGCAATATAATAGTAAAGATAGATAACCAGCTACAACCAGGTGAATATCGAGCAAATTCAAATGCAGCGGGAAGAGGCAGATCTCTAGGTTCCAACTACTGGCATATCGTATGCCTGAATTTCAAGTGGATACGGTAGACATCGTAATCTGGGATTGCAACCATAAACAAAACATAATCTGGGGGTAACATAGGACTTATTAGTTTGCAAAAATTCCAATATATATATATTCAATACACCATAGAAAAAACACAGACTTGGGCTGACTGCAACAAGATGGGCAACAGAAATATAAGTTGAAACATAAACCAATCGCTAACTCTAATACTCAGCTCGAGCAATGGGAGTTCACAGTGCCAACCCAACTATACACTGTTGCTAGCTTAGGCCACTGACAAAATACTAGAAACTCGTAAAAACGGATCTTCCAACGGAAATGGTTCTTGTTCATTGACTCGGATCATGGACTCACTGCTGTAAGACAATCAATCCTCCTTTGACTGAGAGAGGAGCAGTACTGTAGATGTTGTTTGATGGGCATGTGGGTCTTGACATCATGAGCTGCGAATGTTAGGGACTGGAGCTAACAACTGCATCCCCCAGCCTGTGCCTGTGACTGGGATGAGTTCGCGTTGCCGGACTTCAGGTTAACATCAACCATATCTTCTTGCTTTGCTGATGAAAGGGTCTCCATTCCAGGAAGTGCAGCAGCAATCTTGCGGAACAGAGCCTGTTCAAAATTTTGTGGTGGTTAATATCAAGCAGAAAGGAATGGCACAGTGATCCGTTCACTAGATAAACCATTTTTCACACTTCCAATGGGAAAGGGGCTGCATTTGAGTTTGAGAAAAAATAACTATCTCCAACATGAAGCCAGCTTTTACTACTCCCTTCGATCCATAATAAGTGTCGGTGGTTTACAAAGTTGTACTAAATCGACGGCACTTAGTATGGATGGAGGAAGTAAATGAAATACAGAATAATAAATATCTATTTCTAAAGCACACCTTAATGTTAAAACCAGCTTTAGCACTTGTTTCAATAAACATCACACCCAGGTCTTTTGCCTTGGCTTCCCCTTCCTCAATGGAAACTTGCCTGTTGCATCACAAAACACAGAAATTCAGCAAGATATGTGAGCATACCATTTGACAGATCATATTAGGACCTTAATAACAAAGGAAATCCTTTATAATTTAACTAATGCAGCTAAGAAAAAAGTAGGGTGTCTGCCAAATCGTCTGCTCATGCGGCATCCGAATCAACCCCACATCAGCACGTTAAAGTGACACTTTTTAAAATTAACTGATCGACTCCTGTATAAGGTAGTTTGCTACCAGTATACGAAGTTCGTTTTGGATTCCTCTGGGATTTGAGGGGGCATATTGGACACTTACATAAGAACACTTGCTAAGATTCAAATATCACCTTGTCCAGTTTAACCTAACATGAAAAGGGGGTTACAGAGCACTTAATCTGTAGCCATGAACTTTGAGGTTCTGACCATATGCCCCGCGTTAATAAAATGAGACACCAAGATGTGACTGAAGAAACAAAAAGGCTGCTCGCTTAAAAACTGACATGTGGATCAGTCCATCTGTCAAACTCAAAGTGTGGCACTTTTCAGATGACGGTCACTGAACTCTGGGGTGAGATCCGGCAAACTAATTGCAAAGCAAAGCAATCAGGGTGGTGCTACTTATTTTTGGTTCACGTATTTGTTGTGCTGAATAAATCTAGTAATCAATGATAGCATTGATTAACGGGTTATACAAAACAATCGAACTGCAAATTTTGGTAAACATAGGGCTAACAACACAAGACATCTCGAGAAGCACATCTAGCATCACTTGTGACTAAATGGTGTTGAACTACTAAATAAAGCACACTCATTAAATGTATAGCAATGTGAATCAGACTCACCTCTTGTCAACAAGGTCAGTTTTGTTCCCAACAAGCACAATGATGACATCACTGCCTCTCTCTGTCCGGACTTCCTCTATCCACTTCGACGTGTTCAAGAAAGACTGCCTGCCTAAAAGCATGGAAGGAAAAATAAGGGAGAAAGAAACAAAACATTTAATCTGGTACTGCACACAAGTATGTTGCCAGTAATTTGCAATTTTTGCACATCAGACATCATTATCTGCTGAAGAAATTCAGAGAGAGAGAGAGCATACTTGCAACATCGAATACAATAACAGCAACTGAAGAATCTCTGATGTAGCTTGGAATTAAACTCCTGAATCTTTCCTGACCAGCTGTATCCCTGAAAACGGACAAATAAAATACATATGATGATGATCGGCACTGGGTACTTCTCCAATGGACAGAACGGGCAGTCGATAATGCGGTATAAGATGTGGCCTTACCAGAGTTGGAGTCTCACAGTTCTGTCTTCAAGATACATTGTCTTCGACAGGAAGTCAATACCAATCGTGGCCTGTTCAGGGAAGAACAAAACATAAGACAATAAACTTATAAACATTATTATAACCAAACATCTCATTCTCAAAGCGTGTCCAATGAAAACAAGAACCAGAGCATGATCATCATCAATCCCACAACAATACAGTGCAGTGCTAACAGCCATATCAGTGTCCACCACGAAAAAAAAAGTCTATTGGAGGTACACCAATATACATATGAAGAATTTGAATGGGTGTTCAGACTTCAGATTGTGCATCTATTCTACACTGGCTTGAAGGTCTGTAGGTCACAAACAATTCTGTAGAAGCAGGGATAACGTTATGTCCATGCTTAAGATGGCGAACGCCTAGAAATGTCAAAGGTTCCAAATCAAATAGGGATCACATGTGTCAGGTGAACGCTTAGAAACGGCCAAGGTTCCTATCAAACTGGGATCTCAGCTCAGATGCCAGCTTGCAAAGAGGTCATTGAAACAGCTATTAGCTACCATTCCCAACAGTACACAGGCCAGAATTCTCCAGCAAGGCATTAGCCAATGGACACACGAGCCCCCGGGGATATTTGTCACTGAACAAGGCTGTGATCCTCCAATGCCACCATTGCCGTCTACATGATTTCTGACGCCCTAAATTCCAAAATACACTGCAGTGATCACAGACGAAACGCCAATTCATCTTCCTCGACTAGGGATCATGAACATGCCGTCACCCCGTGATACACCCCAGGCAGAAAGATGTATATGTAACAAAAAAAATGCACAGGTCCCAATCTTCGTATCGACAGATCCAATCACATGTTCACAGGAGGAGATCGAACGAACCGGCCGGCCCGCGCGCTCGAGCCGGATCCGCCCCGATCAGATCGACAGATCCAACCACCCCGGGTCGAGGAGACGAGCAAACGGCAGAAATCAAAGAAGCACAAGGGGCGGGTGATCGATGGAGGATGGGGGGGGGGCATGCCTGGTAGGTGTTGTCGAACTTGTCGTACATGAACCGGGTGATGATGCTGGTCTTGCCGACGGACTGGTCGCCGAGGAAGACCAGCTTGTACTTGGCCAGGGCCGAGACGGGGGCCATGGTGTCCGGCGGCGAGATCAGATCGGGATCGGGATCGGGTCCGGCGGGGCGGGGTGGATGGAGAAGGGGGGAGGCGGGATCTCGCTCGCTCGCTCGGTGGCGCGGTATGGGTGGGAGTCTCCCCGAACCTCTCGCCCTGCCCCTCCTTGCTCTCTCTCTCTCTCTCTCTCTCTCTCGCTCCCCCACGTTGCGCCACCCCGAGATTAGTGCCTGCCGTTTATTAGCGAGCCTGGAACACCTCACCGTTTATTTTTTTGGAGTCCATTTTTCTAATTAAACACATGTACAAATCCATCTATGTTCACAACCGGTGCTTACCACCGGTAGGACCCAATTGTTTTCCCAGTGCCGAGAAAAATGGGCTAGAATCATTGACTCGGTCCACATGGCAAGTGGCACATAGTAAGTCACCAAGGTAGTAGTAGATCTTGTAAAGATAGCATTAGAGCTTGCAAGTTAACTAGTACAAATGCCCGTGCGTTGCCACGGGACGCAAATTTCATTTCTAATGGCACATATATAAGGGATACATATTTCCTTACAGAATACACATTTATTCTAGCAAAGAACTTCAATGGAATCAACTTTGTTCACTATAGTTTAACTCTAATCATCGACTCATTGTAGGCACACATGTTCACAAAAGATGCAAGAAACTTGAAATTCAGCGATAAAGCGAAAATACTGTTATATTTTTCGACCAAGTAGTCACATAAAAATCATTCCTTGCATAAATCTATCAATTAAAAAGCAACACTAACAAGACTCCTCTTACTTCTATCACTGCACGCGCCATGGAGGGCTCCGCTGCTGCTTCCAGAGTGGATGGTCGATCCCCTCGCCACTTTGCCTGCAGATGGAGGAGGCAATCTTCGGGCCATGGCCCGAGTGGGTGTCGTTCTGGCCCGGAAACTCCTGCTCGGTGCCATCCCAGCCCGCTTGCGCCGACCTGAGCATCCTCGAGTTCGGCGCGGAGGGATTGGGGTGCTGCCATCCCACGGGTTCGTCGGCAACAAGGAGTGATGCCAGTCCGCCCACGCTCCTGCAATAAGGAGCGCCGCTGCGACCACCGATGGGTACCCCTGCTCGGCATACTTCGTCGATGGTGAGGAATTCGAAATCCCCATTTGGATAGTTTCAGACATAAAATGTGTCCAAATATTGGGAAAATTGGGTCTATACCATTAAAAGATCCGCTCTTTTGGTTTATACCATCAAAAACTTCTTGTTAGGTTTGTACCACCCAAAGATTGCAACATTATTGGTTTCAGCCATTCCGTCTGCTTCCATTAGGGCATCTCCAACGGGGCGACGCATATCGGACGCCCAAAAGTGGTCGCGAGCGTCCGTTTGCGTCGCCCCGCGGCCGCACATCCGTTCTTTAGATTTGCAACATATTTAGAAAGCATAGAAAGTAGTACATTCAAACTATACAAAGTAGTTCTAGAAGCCTAGACTACTTGCTGCCTGACGGGCCGACCCCGTCGTTGCGTCCCTCCCTCGTCTGCTTCTCCGCCGCCTCCCGTGTGGCCGCTAGGGCTCGGTGCGCCGCCGCGTCCTCTAGCAGGCACTGCCGCAGCCTCGCGTTGGCGGCGTCGTCCTTGAGTGTCTCGAAGGACTCGACTAACGCTCTCTGCTCCACCGCCTTCTCCTCCGGGGAAGGCACATCAGGGTCATCGGAAGACCATGAGATCTCGGAGTCGGAGTCCTCTGCGGCTGTGACGGCCGCCACCCTGCGGCGTTCCATATCGGCGTCGAACGCCGCGTGGGCCGCCCGCTCCTCCTCTGCTTCCTTCTTCGCTTCAGCCAGGGCCTTGGCATTGACCGGGTCGAGGAGGTCGTCGGTGCTGTCGTCGTCGTCGAACTCCTCGTCGGAGCTCGAGGCCGGGGGAGGTGGAGTGGGAGGTGGAGGTGGAGGCGCGGTAGCCTGGCCGCGGCCGCCACTCTCATGGTGGCTCCGGTGGAGGCTGAGCGGCAGCAGTGCTACGGTGGAGGTTGTGCGGCCGCTAGGGTTTAGTAAGGAGGAGATGAGATGCTCGCTCCCCTGTTTATATAGGTCGGATGCATTACTTCGTGCGCAGAGGTAGGCGACGGTCGCGCTCCACGTGAGGCATCACCATTTATGCGGCCGCAGACTGCCGAAGCGACGCCTCGGCGCCGCATACTGGCGCCGCTAAGAAGACGCACGACGCTGGGTCACTGCTAGGCGGGCCCGACGAAACGTCCGCCAGACGCGAGCGGACACTTTGCGCGTTCGCACAACGTCCACCGCGACGCAGCCGAGGCGCATATTGCGTCGCCGCGGACGGCACGGTCACTTTGCGTCGCCCCGCTGGAGGTGGTACCAGACGCATTTTTCGACCCGACGGACGCTAACGGTCACTCGGCGTCCATTTGCGTCGCCCGTTGGAGATGCCCTTAGAAAGATTTTTATTTTGGCCGGTTAATTAATTTAACTACCCCCGTGGCCAAAACCAATGAACTGAATGATTCCTTAGCTCTGTTCTTCACCGTGAACTGAACTCACGAGCAGAGTTCACAGGAGAAACCCCGGCCACCCCATAGCCTTCCCGACGGTGACTACCACATCCCCGGAGCCCGGCGGAGGATCTCCTCGGTGGCATGCCTCCATCCCTACCGAATCGCGGTCACGGAGGCATGGAACTAAGCGGCCTGTCCAGCCGCCCGAAACCCTAGCTGGAGCGGGCTGCGAGCTCGCCGACGCGGGCGGCCGCCGCCACCGCACTTCGTTCGGCCGAGCGCTTTTTCCGTCTGCGGCACGACCCCAAAGCCCGCGACGCCCGGCCTCACCGTGCTCGTCCCCGACTGCCCCCTGCCTATTCTTGCTGCTCGCTGGGATGGACCCTCGCTCAACGTGGGTAATGTTCTGTTACCTGTATAAATACTTGTGTTTGCGTATGAGCACATGACCTACGATTTGTTGTGAGGAGTTCCTAATTTTTGTTCTTTGTTCCATGTGTTTCTATCTAGTGTAGGATTGAACCCAAAAAAAGCCGGTCGATTAGAGATTTTCATGATGAAAGGGTACCGTGGTCATCATTAACGGAGACTTCGCAGAGTTGGTAAGAATCAAAAGGATTGCAACCTTTGGGTGGTACAAACCTAAACAAGAAGTTTTTGATGTTATAAACCTAAAGATTGGATCTTTTAATGGTGCAGACCCAATTTCCCCCAAATATTATTGAACTTTGAATGATCCTTTACATCTTCAGGTGCTTCTCTTGTATTTTTTCGGGTCTAAAGTGTTGCGCTAGCATGATCATCAGAACATAGGTGTGATCTGAAAGAATAACAATCTTGTTTATATTTCATCATGGAAACTCTACATTCTGCAAATATAGCTCTGGATGCTATTTTTCTTCACTGGTCTTTTCTTATTTCCGAGGAATGATGAGAATATTTCCGTGGAAAATGTCTTCTTACAGCTACAACTTGAGGAGTTAGACATTAATATTAGCATGCTCTCCACACATTTGTTATTTTAAGCCCTAGGTGAAGGTCTGCATGAATATTGAGGAGCCTGATGAACATTGAGAAGAATTCAGTTGGTTGTTTCCCAACAGGAGTCACACTCCTGTATAAAGGTTGATGCACCTTCCAGGTGTATTCTCGAAAACAAATCTGTCAGATACCCATGACCCAGTGACTAATTGAAGGCTTATTGGATTAGGATTAGTGCACTTACCAAATATTATGAACCTAGTACATCAATAGTAGTAAAACACTTCTTTAGGAAATTTTGTAGCATCGCCCTTGACCCAGTATGGAATAGAACCATAATAGGCTAATAGCTCATGCAGCTTTGGAGTAGCTGGTGCCTTGACCGGTTTGGAGTCCTCCAAGCAGACCAAGCTTTGGAGTACTCCAAGCATATGCAAATTTGGAGTAGCTGGTATCTTGATCCAAAACTGACAAAAGATGGCATTTATATTTCCTTTACCAGAGCAACACACAAGTAGTGACTTCAAATAAATAATAATATGTAGTGATCTTCAAATAAATAATATGTAATATGTACACTAAGAATCGTTTATTACACTTGGAGAATTATTTTTGTCCAGACCAGCATGTAATACATCGGAACAAAAACTCAATAGTCGAGAAAAAAGTTTTTTTTAAATCATTTATCCTGCTCTCCATCTGGTCCTTGAATAAGTGTGAAGATCATCCTTTCATCATGCACAAAATAGTCTCGTGGAAGTACAACACATTGACTGCTGGCTAACACATACATGGAGGAGAGGCTAAATATCTGCACATGCAACAGAAATTACAAAGTTTTATTAGAAGTTCTTGAATAAATATGTTCCGCCTCTCACAAAAAGTTATACTGTGAGGAGAACCAAAATTTGATCAAGCTCTAAGTACTACTTGGAAAAGGAAGGTTTCTGTTGGTGTGAACAATCCAAATGGTGGTGGAGCCTCAGAAATCTGGAACCCCGCCCTTTTGAAATAATACACCTCACCGATATGAAGCTCAGTGTTGCAACGTTCTGCTAGCTGCCAATACGTTATCGCCTCCATCTTGTCTCCCTGTCAAATTGCAAAAGATAGACACTTATGAAATTATAGCCATTTTGCAAAAGATAACAATCTACATGTTGACCTCTTCTTTAGTACACCAATAATTATGCATGCAATACCAGTAAGTACCACACATTCCTGTTAAAATGGCACCTTTGCACTACTGGGTATGAAAGAATAGATGTATTTCTGTTAAACTTGTATGGGAACCTGGACATCACATAATTATGGGAACCTGGGCTAAAATCATTTTATTCTGAAGCTTGGGCGCTGCTATACTGCCTTACTCATGCTCCTTATTTGCATCCTATTTTCAGGAATGTCTACCTGGACTGCTTTATTTATATTATGAAATGCTCCTTACATCCTAACGAATTGAAAGAAACGCATGCAGGTAATGTATGCAGCAAGGAGCATTTACATAGCATTGCGAGAAGAAAGTTGTAGCTACTGGATACCAAGAATGCATTAGAGGACTCACATTTGTGTCAGCTAGGATGGCGTGGTAAATAAGATCTCCCATCCGAGTCACTTTAATTCGCGCGGTCACAATTTTCGCGATCGTCACCCAACCATGACCGTATGTGTGCATGTCTTCAACAAATCGGAAACTAACATGCCTGAGAAATGAGAAGAACACATGTATCAGTCAAACTAACAAATGAAATCTTTGATGCAGTACTATAGTGTAGAAAGAAGAAGTTACAAGTGAGGATTTCAGGCGAAGCGAGAGTACGGCCTTGGTGGCATTATTCTCTTTGAGCAGGCGCGTCCAAAGCTAAGTTGTACTGCCATGGTTAGTTCGTAATGTTGAAGATTAGTTGCATCATATTCTGCTAATTTCTAGACCGGGTCCTGCTTTTGTACATCAAGTATTCTGCCTGGGTGCAATTCACGTCCTCATTAACCTTGATTCCATTTATCTTCATATTACCTTATGGGACGAGCTTGATTATGGAATGATCTTAATTATGGGGCGAAATTGATTCTGGGCGAGTTTGACTGGAGCGTGATTACATTCCTTTTGGGAATTATGGGACGATGTTGATTATATTACCTTATGGGACGAGCTTGATTATGGAATGATCTTGATTATGGAGCGAAATTGATTCTGGGCGAGTTTGACTGGGGCGTGATTACATTCCTTCTAGAAATTATGGGCGTGATTACATTCCTTTTGGGAATTCTGGGCGATTTCTGGTACGAGTTTTATTCTGGGCGAGATTACATTCCTTCTGGGCGAGATTGATTCTCGGCGATATTACATACGTTCTGCGATTTCTGGTGCGGCCCATTCGGTGCGGCCCATTTGGGTGACGACCAAAACTGGTTGTAGTGAGAGGTTGGCAGAATAGGGAACATGTTCCTCCTTTTTATTAAGTAGTGTAGAAAAGAGAAGAAGATACTAGCATTTAGAGCTTGAAGATGGAACGCAATACACCCATGGTGTCACTTGCAAACATGCAACAATACGTTGTCTTTTTTTTGAACGAGAACAATACGTTGTCTAATGTGCATTTGATGAAAATACAAACTTAAATGCAACAGACAATAAATTTCTCATGAATGTCTTTGCAACAACAACAAAAAACCTCTAGGGCCTCTTTGATTTAAAAGAGTAGCGAAGAACAAAAACATATGATGTGATTTTTTTCCTACAATGACACCATTCATCTATTTCATTCTCAAAGAAATGAGGCTTAAGAGGAAATTTTCCTTTGGTGTAGGCTTCAATTCAAAGGAAAACAAAAAAAAAAGAAATTTTACAATCCGGTGAAACCTCTTTCGTATATTATTACTATGCACAAAGAACAAGGCAAAGACTATAAGTTGCATAATAATCTTACCTTTTTATTTGTTTTGACCATGATTTGGTTATGGATATTAAGTTTTCTGTATTTTTACTATTCCACCAATCAAACACCAATTTTTAAATAATTTATGTGTTTTTCCCAGTCCTATGTATTACCCATGTAATCCTATTATATTCTAACACTTTTACTATTCCTACATTCCAAAGATCCTATGAATCAAAGAGACTCTGGACTTCCTGGTAGGGGAGGAATGCCCTTTAGTTGTGGTTTGAACTCAATGGAGATGATCAACATGTAGATGTCATCCTCATCGAATTGCATGTAGAACAACGACGGGTTGGAGAATCGTAAAAGTGACCAACCTTTGGAGGACGAATTTGCCCTCTCCGTCTCCTTGTGCTTGCTAGGACCATGATCTTTGTGCCCAAAAAACTGATGAACTCTGGACCCAAGGGCCAAGATGAAATTACGGAGTACCAAAGTCCTCTTCAATCTTGGAGGCCAGTTGCGCCTACATCAAGCAAGCTATAGTTAAGAGCATGCAAGTCAAAATTTATTCTACATCTAGCAACAGTCGGATACTAAAATGGTCACCAACATTGAATGTAGCATCATGGGAGCACAAATCCCCGAACCCAATCAAGCATCATGAAAAGCACAAATCCCCACCTAAACATGCACGCACGATAGATTTGAGGGACCCTAACCCCAATATAATATTCAAAACCGCCAACTATCGTAGGAGAAGATGGTTCCACCAGTAGAGAAGATGAAGGGTGATGACAAAACAGTGTACCAAATGGGGTAAAGACGAAATTCGCTAAGGGCGACCAAGCGATGGCCTTGGGTACGTGAGAAACCCCGATAACATGATTTCCATAGTAGATACCATGTTGTTGAAGCTCGTGAAGCTGTAAGTACAAAACGACCCCCCTCGATAGAGAACCCATGAGTTCGGTCTTGGTGGTTCATGAACAAGGAGAAGGAGGCGAGCGGTTAATGAAAGTGTGAATGGTGAGGGAGAGCGTGGATGATAGAGAGAGAGGCAACAATACTATAAGGGGTGTGTGGTCTCCCATACTTATCAACTTGGCCACCCCAAGTGCTCCTTTACACTAGCAAGGCTGACCTTGTGGGAATAGCCAAATCGAGCAATTAGAAGCCTTGATGAGTAGTGTTTTAAGCAGCGCGCGGACTTGCCCCAACTCCTCGTACAACGGTACAAGCCACCAGACGTACTGAGTGTACCATTTGGCGGATTTGGTTAGCCCTCATGCCCATAGCCAAATTGCATGCAAAGTCTTTGAATTGTAGTTTGATAACTATGAAATAATCATAGTAGAGGAGGTTAAAGCCACACCGGAAAATCCATGCGAGACAAAAGCTATTTTACAGTTGTCTTTGCGAATGTCTATGAACGTTAGCCATTGGCCCGTTAGATCTAGATTACTACTGCGTTCGTTCCAAATTAATTAAATGATACAAAACCGTTATATAGATAGAGATGTATCTTGATGCATTTCAATGCAGGTAAAGTTAATTTGAAACGGATGGAGTACATGCTAGCCAACTTTTTTTAAAATGTATTTCTAGTCGAGGGTGTACAAGGACTATTCTCAACCTACGGTTGGGTGGTTAGAAGAGTCCCAACCCACCAGAGTTCAAACTCAAGTATGACACTTTGGTGTCTCATCAAAAGCGTAATATTCTTCAGCGGAAGATGACGTTTCCGTCGACAGTGAGACGCATGTGATAACTTCGTCAATCTCAGGACGGAAGCAGTCTCGGAGGTGCTCATAGGGGTAGAGTGTGCGTGCGTTCATAGAGGTGAGTATATGCGCATATATGTGAACGTCTACATCTGTATTGTGTTTCGAAAAAAAAATCAACAAATGAAATTTACTTATGTTGTCGACTCAAAATAATGGGAAGGCCGGCCTGGATGTGCTTTTAGACGCGCTCAGACCGGTCGCGGTCGTGCCCAACGGCGTGAAAAGTCGTTCCGCGTTACGGACCCGCGGGCGCAAGGCAGATCGGGGCTCGTCTCCGCTGTGTCGGCGCCGATTGGGCAAGCAGATCGCCGCGTCGTCGTCTCGCCCAAATCGGAGAATAATTCCAACGCCTCACGCACCGCGCACACCAAAAGCTACGGAGTACTACTACGCGTCCCCTTCCCACTGGTAGGCAGGAAGGAGGAATCAGCAGCAGCAGCCACTGGGGACCAGCCGGCGATGGCGTCCATCTCGCGGAGCCTCCGGCGATCCCTCGCCCCCGACACCTGCCACCGCCTCCTCCTGCAGGCGCGGGGCTTCGTCACGGCCGAGTGCCACCGCCCCGTCGTCCTCCACAAGCGCGGCCCCGACATCCTCCACGACCCATGGTTCAACCGGGTACGTACGCACGCGCCTCGGCCTCGTCTCCTGCTCCGCCGTCTGGAGGCTGTGTTATTATCATGGCCCCCCTCTTCCCGCGGCGGTGGCCTGACGCGTGCGGGCCGTGCTGCCTCTGCAGGGCACGGCGTTCTCGATGACGGAGAGGGACCGCCTCGGCCTCCGCGGCCTGCTCCCGCCCAGCGTCGTCTCCTCGCAGCAGCAGATCGACCGATTCAGTACGACCCCACCGATTCCTTGCTTACTCACCTGTGTCTCGGTTGCTGCTGCCCCAAATTCAAATTGGATTGCTCCCTAGTGCGCAGGGATGTACTATTTTGGTTGACGGTGACCAGATCGATCCATTTTTAGGGGTCTGGAGGGTGGGTGACTTTAGTTACTAACTATTCCTCCAGTTGATAGGCACTGGAGTGGGAACGACACTAGTGTTGTCTACACGTTGCTTAATGCTGAGGATCTGCAGGATAAATTGTTGGTTTGGTCACTGCTGTGTTGCAAGTGTGTGTGCTTTGTGTCAGTCCCCAAGCTTGAGCAAATTCCATAACCAGTTTGTATGGGCTTTACAAGCCAGGTCAAATAACTTTTCTAAAACTTACTTACTATGTAGTATAGACAACTGCCTGATGTGTCAGTTAAAGTTCAAACATCCATGCGACCCCAATGCTGGAGCTGCAAGTTTCACTGGAATTTTGTATCAGGGTTTAGCACTAGGTTAGCCGAGGCACACACATGCTATTTGTGAGAAGCACCCTAGCTAATGGAATGGAAATATACATGACAATGTGTTCTGCAACTGTTGATCTACCTCTTATTTCACTTTACTTTGATAATAGTGGGCGACCTGAAACGGCTGGAGCAAAACGCGAGAGATGGGCCATCTGATACGTACCAACTCGCGAAATGGCGTATTCTCAACAGGCTGCATGACAGAAACGAAACAATGTACTACAAGGTGTGCAACTCCACAGCCCACACATTCTGTTAGGCACATGCTTATTTCTGTTGATGGTATT
This sequence comes from Lolium rigidum, assembly GCF_022539505.1. Lineage (NCBI taxonomy): Eukaryota > Viridiplantae > Streptophyta > Magnoliopsida > Poales > Poaceae > Lolium > Lolium rigidum. The sequence goes on from NC_061514.1 coordinate 238,200,736, forward strand.
TCTCTCAAGCACATCTAATATGCGCAGTATCGACCGCATACTCTCGATCTATGCTTATGCACCTGCTCTGTTAACTTTCTTGTTATTGCAGTCTCAGACGTAGGCACCCTTTCACACTGGTTACCTTATTTAACCCCTGTTTGATGCTTTGATAGGTCTTAATAGATAATATCGAGGAGTATGCACCTATTGTTTACACACCGACTGTTGGTGCTGTTTGCCAAAATTACAGTGGCTTATTTAGACGGCCTCGGGGAATGTATTTTAGTGCAGAAGATCGTGGGGAAATGATGTCCATGGTGTACAACTGGCCAGCTGATCAGGTATATGCATTGCTTCTTGTCCTTTTATTGAATTGATCTTGTGTAGTTGAGCTCTTTCGTCGTTTTAGAGGTATAGAGCAATTGCTAAGAACCTAAGACACGCTATCTTTGTACTCTCAAGATCCCTAGGTCTGGAAGAGAATATTGCTGACAAAAAGTTTCTTATATTTCAAATAAATATTTGTGGCTAATCTTTTGCAGGTTGATATGATAGTGGTGACTGATGGAAGCAGGATATTGGGCCTCGGTGATCTAGGGGTGCAAGGTATGGGGATTTCTATCGGAAAGCTGGATTTATATGTTGCTGCTGCTGGAATAAATCCCCAGAGGGTATGCTTTTATGTTCTTTTGAAAACTATTAGACTTACCTTATTCTCTATCTGCTATTTTTGACATCTCTAATTTCATGAAAATATGATTTTATATTTGACATCTATATGGATTTTATAAAAATGACGTTCTGCTACTTAATCTGATAATTTTCCATCATAATTCAGGGAGATAAAAAACCGCTTCTAGAATGTTACCAGTTTAGCTTACTTTTGTACCAAACCAAGATGAATGATGTTTACCGAGTTGTGAAATTGTTACTTCATATGGCGAAAGAGACAGCTTTAATATGAGACTGGGTGATCATGTTTGTGTGGAATCACCTTACAGTGCTGGTTTCTTAGATCTTATAAAGTTTCAAAGTGCTCTACTGCTATTTATTTACTACTCCATCTGTTTCTTTTTGTAGGCATATTTTGATTTGTTAAGACAAGGCTATGACCAGTATTTATTAATAGGTGGTTTATGTGATACAAAATCACAATCAGAAGCAAGTACTTTTGAATTATAATTAGAATCTAATGACACCAATTTATGTCACATAAATTGCTTAGTGATTGAATAATTGTTGGCCAAAACCTTCTCTCAAAATATAACCTACAAAAAGCAACGGATGTAGTGTTACTAAGTGTTAGTATAATTTATATTTCTGCTCACTTCCTAATTACACTATTATATTATTATAGGTTCTTCCAGTTATGATTGATGTGGGAACGAACAATGAGAAACTCCTCAAGGATCCTCTTTGTAAGATCTTTGACATTTCCTATTTTGGAGTTCCTCTATATAAAGTATACATTTGTCATTTAAGTGCATGGTCAAATTTATAGTTATGCACATTTGTCATCTAAATCCTACGATCGCCCTTATATTCTCTAGATGGAAAGAGAAATAGTTGTCATCATCAGTGTTACTGTTACCTACTCACCATTATGGTTGTCTTTTAGATTACTTGAGACATTGCAAGAAAGTTGAGTATGTGTCATGTTGTAATCTTCACTAGCTCTTGAGAACAGATTACCTTTTCTGTTTAGTTACTCTCAAGCAATATTCTATAATTTTCCTTTGAACCTGAAGCAGATAACGTCACCTTTTGAGTTTCTAAACTAGATACCCAACACGTAATGGAGTAGGTTTTTCTGCTATTATTTGTCTAAATATTTTTCTATACAGATCTTGGGCTACAGGAACACCGTCTTGAAGGAGAAGAATATGTTGAAATTATTGATGAATTCATGGAAGCTGTTTTTTCTCGTTGGCCCAATGTGATTGTACAGGTGCTCTTTCGTTTTTCAGAGTTTGCTCAACTTTTTTCCTGCATGTGACTTTACCTGGAACATTTGTGAAATTACTTTTCTTATGTCTTCTAGTTTGAAGATTTCCAAAGCAAGTGGGCATTCAGGTTGTTGCAGCGTTATAGGAACACATACCGCATGTTTAATGATGATGTGCAGGTAACTAGTTTGACTTATGCCGGTTTATATATTTTTCCACTATCTGTCTTGTGCTATGATATGCACATGCCTCCTTCTGATACACTGACAGTTTTCATTACTATAAGTTACCTAAAATATCCCCTCCCCTTTTATTCATATTGCTCACTACTCCCTCCATTACAAAATACAGGCCTATATGGCTATATTTGTTTGTTTGTTTTTTGGGGAAAAGGGGTTACTGTAGAATTAACGACCATTTCTTTATTTTGCCCTCATTTACCTGTCATCTCTCTTCACCATTTTTATTTATGGTTCAACAAACATATTAACTATCCTCTCTCCTATTGGCTATTGCCAACAACATTTCTACCATGGTAGTTTCCCTCTATTATTTAATGGCTTCCTTAATCGTCGTGCTGCACCAAAATACACCTTATAAAATTGAATGGAGGAAGTACTGTTTATGCTCATGTAAAGGCACCTGTCGTGCTTCACTGTAATACTAGTTACATCACACTTGTAATTTTCGCAACATATCATTATGCTCAGTTAGTTGCAGGCTTACAGTCAAAATCAAGTCTTTCAGTATTTACTTCATTAACGATTAGAATAGCACTTATGTTTGTTTTATAGGCCCATAGTTTTTCACATATTCTATCAGAATATAATGCATGTATGTGAATTTACTATTTTTTTTTAGTTCTTACTGAAAGTTTGCTGAAATTTTTGTTAGTTTATACAATTCTTAATCCTTTTGCTCACTAAAAATAAAATATGCCAGTTATTTGGAGATTCACGGAGTAAAATTATCACACTTGAAATGACCAATTGACCATTGCTTATGTCCAAAGGGAACTGCTGGCGTTGCAATAGCTGGTCTGCTGGGAGCTGTACGTGCACAAGGAAGGCCGATGATAGACTTCCCAAAGCAAAAGATTGTTGTTGCAGGTGCTGGCAGGTTCGGAATATGTACATTTTTTTAGAACTCGTTATAAAACTATAGTATAAATAATTCATGATTGATGACTAAATTGATCTTATATACAGACTATGATGTTACTAAAACCCGATTTTGTTAATACAGGTCAACAAATTATCATTACTTTTGGTCAGGTGCATTTCAGAAGTATGACGCCAACTAACATTTCACTTTTTGCAGTGCTGGGATTGGTGTTGTGAATGCTGCAAGCAGGACAATGGCAAGGATGCTGGGAAACAATGATGTTGCTTTTGAGAGTGCTAGGAGTCAATTCTGGATAGTCGATGCTCATGTGAGTTGGATTCCTAAGACTTCTTTCTTATATTTTGTGACAACAGTTTTAGGAAGATCACACTACTCTGTTGTTCTATCAATATTAACTGCATGTTATATCAAAATTAGCTGCACTATCCCATTTCCTGCGGGAGTATTGATCATGCTTTTCAAATCGCGAGCTGAATAATTTGGCAGCGTCGGCCCACCTTAAGCATGCCTATTTGGGTCTATCTTCCCTCGAGCGCACAATGGCCCGCCAGCGGGCTAAGATTGCTTGGCTGAGGGAGGGGGACACCAACACATCCTTCTTTCACCAGCATGCGGCATACACGCGCCAGATGAACGTGATTCATAGCCAGGTGGATGGCGCAGTTGTCTTTGACCATGCGGCCATGGCTGAAGCGACCTTTACACACTTTGAGGGTCTGCTTGGCACATCGGTGGACCGTCTGCACTCGCTGGACTTGGATTTTCTGGGCACCCACTCAGAGGACCTCGCTTGAGGCTGCGTTCACTGAGGATGAGATCTGGGAGGTGATTAGGTGGTTACCGCCTGGACCCGACGGCTTCACGGCCGAGTTCCTGCAAAAATGCTAGGGAGTGGTCAAGGGTGATTTCATGGAAGCCTTCGACAAGCTGTTCACGATGTGTGGGCGCAGGTTTCAAGACCTGAATCAGGCACTGATGATCCTGCTGCCTAAGCGCCCGGATGCGATGGCGCTGGGTGACTATAGGCCGATTAGTCTTATCCACATCTTCGCCAAGTTGGTGGCTAAGACATTGGCTTCTCGGCTGGCCCCTAGGATGGAGTCGCTGGTGCATTGTAACCAATGCGCGTTCATTCGCAGACGGTGCATCCATGACAACTTTATGTTGGTCCAGCAGACAGCTAGATTCTTGCACCGATGAAAGGAGCCACGGGTGATGGTCAAGTTGGACATAGCTCGCACGTTCGACTCCGTCTCGTGGGGATTCCTCATGGAGGTCCTCCGTAAGATCGGGTTTGGCCCAAGGTTCCGCGAGCTTGTGTCCATCCTGCTATCCACGGCAAGTACCAGGGTGTTGCTCAATGGCGAGCCAGGCCCCCCATCTGGCATAGGAGGGGCCTGAGACAGGGTGACCCCTTGTTGTCATCGTTGTTCGTCTTGATGATGAACTCGCTTAACAGGTTCTGGCCAAGGCCATTGAGTTGGGTATCCTGAGACGTTTGGCTAGGCAAGATCTTGTGACGTCGGTATCGTTATATGCGGATGATGTGGTGATCTTCTGCCACCCAGATGAGACGGAATTGCGCGCCGTCCGTGGCATTCTGGAGCTCTTTGGAGCTCTTTGGGCAGGCATCAGGATTACGCACCAACTTCGGCAAGTGCTTGTTCCCCATCGCCTGCTCGGATGAGGAGGCCGCTGGGCTCATGGAGTGCCAGCTGGCGCAATTCCTGGTGAAGTACCTTGGCGTTCCACTTTCCATTAGGAGGCTTTCGGGTGCGTCTTTCCAGCCCCTGGTGGACCGGCTAGCCGACAAACTCCCTACCTGGCGGGCATCCATGATGCCTAGGGCGGGGCGTTTGGCGCTGATCCGCGCGGTTCTCGCAGGTATCCCTTTGCACCAGCTGATGGTACTGGGCCTTCACAAGAAGACGCTGAAGCAGGTTAACAAGATCCTGCACGGGTTTCTCTGGGCTGGCAGGGCAGACGCCAATGGTGGCCAGTGTCATGTCAACTGGTCCAGAGTGTGCCGGCCGCTGAGGCTTGGTTGGGGGGAGGCTGGGATCCCGACTTGGTGCGCACCACGATCAGTTTGAGGGTGCGCTGTATTTGGAGGATGCGTACAGACCCCATGCGACCTTGGCGCGGGCTCGATATGCAGTTCTCGAAGGTGGAGCTTCATGTCTTTGCGGCCTATGCCTCGATGGAGGTCGGCAATGGGGAATCCGCCCTCTTCTGGGAGGATAAATGGCTGGATGGCAAGTTCATCAAGGAGATGAGGCCTGAGTTTTACGCGCTGGTACCTAAACGCCGCAGGAAGGCGCGTACAGTCCGAGAAGCGCTGGTTGATCGTGCTTGGGTCCCCGACATTGCTGGCGCGCCAAGTGCCCTTGCACTTTGGCAGTACGTGTAGCTATGGTGTAGACTCAGGGACATGCAGCTATCGACGGACCAAGATAGGATGCTTTGGCACTGGACGACGGATAGCCAGTACACTTCTCGTTCCTGTTATGACACCCTCTTCCAGGGGGCCATCATCTCAGGATCTTGGAGACTGAATTGGAAATCCTGGGGGCCGCCGAGAGTGAAGTTTCTTTATCTGGCTGGCCTGCCTGGATAGGTGTTGGACGGGCGAGAGGCTGGCGCGGCGTGGTCTGCCGCATGCGCCTAGATGCCCGCTCTATGACCAGTCAGTGGAGACCATGACGCACCTACTCACTGGGTGCTGTCTGGTATAAGGTCCTCTCGTGGATCCGATCCACCTCAGGTCCTCCCATGGTTGAGGGTGTCTTCGCGGAGTGGTGGTCGCTGGTGGTGCGGACCGCCCCTCGTCAGCTGCGCAAAGGTACTTCATCGATAATCATGCTGACGGCGTGGTGGATTTGGAAACACTGGAATGTTGCGGTCTTCGACAACGCGCATCCTTCGGTGGCGTCCCTGTTCAACGACATTAGGGCCGAGGCACGGCAATGGGCGGACGCAGGAGCCTGGGGTGTCCGCTAGCTCCTCCCCTGGAATAGCTTTCTTTTTCTTGGGTCGAGTTGTAAGGTGGGGTGGTTGTCCTCTCGGGGACTTGTACATATAACCTTCTTTCGATCAATGCATCGAAACGCAATGCTTTTGCGTTTTCGCGAAAAAAATAATAATTTGGCAATGTGTTGACCCTGTCTAGAATTTTCCTATCTTCTCTATTGATTTTTCTTGCATGGACTCTTATGAAATCTTACTACATAATCTGTACTCTGTTTTGTCCAGGGTTTAGTAACAGAGGAACGTGCAGACATTGACCCAGATGCACGTCCTTTTGCTAGGAGAAAGAGTGAACTGACTCACCAAGGCCTAAGCGAGGGGGCAAGCTTGCTTGAAGTGGTATTTATCTAACTTTTCTGTTTAGATGAATAGATGGTTCTTTTCACAGCATATGTACTGTTATAGGCATGCCATCTTACTGATTACCAGGGTCCATGTGTCTCAAGGGCCATGCCTTCCCAAAGTTAGTTTGAGTTAGACAATTTATTATCATGACACCTTTTCTAGATATTCCATTTGCCTTGTAGTTTTGAGTCCAAGTTCTGACACTGCTGATGCTGAACTGTTTTATATTGTACCATCTGTATCGAGCAGGTTAAAAAGGTGAAGCCTGATGTCATACTTGGACTATCTGCTGTTGGTGGTTTGTTCTCAAAGGAGGTATGATATCTTACAATAACTGCATGCCAACCTCAGTATTGACTCCAAGCTAGTTACATCAAATCTGAAGCCATAATGCTAATTCATGACTTGTGTTCTACTGTTGCCTCCACCAGTAGTTTGAGTGACTGGTTATGTGACAAGACATTTAATATGTTGCAGACGAGAGAGCCATTAGCTTCCCAGTTATGTGGGGATTGTTACGGGTTAAATACTCACATGCTTGCGGTCTCAGCTGTTTGTCTTCTGTAATAAGCTTGCAAAAAATTAATATTCCTTCGTTATTATTGCCTTGGTGGTAATTTTATCTTCCCTCCAAATCCTATGCTTATCTCAAATTATGGATCTGCATTACAACCAGTTTGATACCCATTGATTAGATTAAACTTAAACATTAACTGCATTGCGTTGAGCATTTTGAGTTTTTGATAATGATCAACAATTGAAGTGATGCCGATTGTGGTGGTTTATTCTGCCTTCAGGTTCTGGAAGCACTAAAAGATTCATCCTCTTCCAGACCAGCAATTTTCGCAATGTCCAATCCAACTAAGAATGGTTTGTGATATTGAATTTACCATAAAGTTAATTTTATGATGAGTGTCATCTAATTTTGTTCTTGTTCCATTTTATAGCTGAATGTACACCTGAAGAAGCCTTTTCAATTCTTGGTGAAAAGGTTGTGTTTTCTAGTGGAAGTCCATTTGACAATGTGGATCTTGGTATGTCTGTTCATACATATACATTTGTGTGTTCTTTTGTGCAATTCTTTTGAAGGCAGCTGAGCCTTGCTATCTCGTAACTACGATAGTTTGATTAATTGTGAAATACTCCTTCCGTTCCAAATTAATTGACGCGGATTTGTCTAGGTTCGCATGTATCTACACACTAAAACACGTCTAGATACATGCATATCTAGGCAAATCTGCGTCAATTAATTTGGAACAGAGTAAGTACTGAATCTGTAAGGTATTACCCTGGGTGCAGCTTTAATTTTAATGGTTATCTTGCAGGTGATGGGAAGATCGGCCACTCTAATCAAGGAAATAACATGTATCTCTTTCCCGGGTTAGTCCTGTTACTATTTTAAACTATATCCAACTGGACTTGGTTCTTGTGCAAATTGTGATTTCATTTGATTTGCTTCACTCTGCAGAATAGGACTTGGAACCCTGTTGTCTGGTGCACAGATTGTCTCTGATGGGATGCTTCAGGCCGCAGCAGAGCGGTGACTAACTTGGCTTGTCATCTTTTAACATACTTGTATCATTTTTTTAATCTTCTATATTTTCTTAACCATGGAAATTGTTTAGCTTGGCTTCATACATGAAAGAGGAAGAAGTTCTCCAAGGGATAATTTACCCTCCAACCTCCAGGTTCTGTACTCCTAGAATCAATGTATCACTTTCCGCGTTATCTTTTTGTGTGAGTTTTCCATGCTATTCCTATTGATATATCATTACACACGCAGAATACGTGAAATCACTCAGGAGGTGGCAGCAGCAGTTGTGAGGGAAGCTGTTGCAGAGAACATAGCTGAGGGATATCGTGACATGGATGCACGTGAACTTGCAAGACTCAGTGAGGTAGTTAATCACCTTACTACCCAGTCCAGGTTTTATTATTATGATTTTCTTCTTCTTTACTTAATTATTCTTGAGCAATGTATGTTACAGGAAGAAACTGTCGATTATGTCAAGAAGAACATGTGGAATCCAGTGTATCCAACAGTAGTGTACAAGAGGGACTAGAGCTCTACTTTCGATGTAACATATCTGTTCATTGATCATGCACAATTTACTTTAGACTACCTTCTCGATCTTTGGGAATGTAGCCACCTCTGCTACGAGCGTGGAATCTCGATTATTTTAATGCAGCTGCAACACGATAGAACACATCATTGATATCAGTTTTAATTGGATCTACTGCTATCAGAGGTACACTTTGTAGTGTAAGGTTGGCTCCCTGTCTGTCACCTTTGAAGTTGGTGTATAATTTTTATCTCAACTATTGGGTTTTCAATAAATGAGATTTGCATCCTAGTTGTCTCCAAATGTCATACCTTTCATGTTGTGTGTGTTTTGACTTTTGAATAGAGATCAACTAACTGAAGCAAATGTCCAAATGTTCATATTCTAGCTCCCACTTGCCTATTATCATGCGGTGGTTGCCCCTTCCTGATAACTTTGTATTTGACGAAATTTTTTATAGGTGAAATTTTTCATAGCTGAAATTTTATTTGACAATTCTGCACTGTTCTATTTTCTTTTATCTGAGAATATAGTTTATGTTTCTTGTTGATAGTCGAGGATATGAAATCAAGTACATCTGCACACCCCCTCCAGCATTATAACCAATTCATATCTCTTAAGTATTTGTTGGAACTATCTATCCTTGTTATGGTGAATAAACACATCGTGTTATTCATATTTGCTTTCTCGAGGCTTGAGAAGCAGTCACTTGTTTCAACTACGCTTCTCTGCCTGTCTGCCAGATGTTCCGCCTTCTCAGGTCTGTTCAAAGTCTGCACTACTAAAGTAATAAGGCATACAAAATTCACTATGTTGTGGTGATGAAGGGCAGGGCAATGTAGGTCAAGGCGAGGACCAGAATAGTGGTGACGACCAAGAGGATTTCAATGAAACAATAGAGGAAGCTGACACTCAGCCGTGAACACACGCCAACTACGCCTCAAGTCACATTCTCTAAAGAACAACATCGGCAATGTTTGATCAAGAGTCTCTACCTGCAAGCAATTGGCAAACTTTAGTGAGCATCATGTTTTCATCTCAATGGTAGAGCCTCAAAAGGTGTATACTGTTGAAGATACGGATTGGGTGCTAGCAATGCACAAAGAGTTGAACAACTTCAAGAGGAACTAGGTGTGGACCTTAGTTGAAAGGCCGAGCTCGTGCTGCAATGATATCGGCACCAAATGAGTCTTAAGAACAAGCATGGTTTCAAGCTCCAGCAAATGGATATGAAAAGTTCCTTCCTTAATGGTCCTCTAGAAGAGGAAGTATATGTCAAACAAGCAAATGGATATGAAAAGTTCCTTCCTTAATGGTCCTCTAGAAGAGGAAGTATATGTCAAACAACCTCCGGGGTTCGATGACCCTCACTTCCCGGAACATGTCTATAGATGCAACAAAGCTCTTTATGGCCTTAAACAAGCCCCACGTGCGTGGTATGAGCATTTGCGTGAGTTACTAGTAGACCGTGAGTTCAAAGTGGGGAGATATGATCCCACTCTTTTTACTAAGAGCGTTAATGGAGAGTTTTTCATATGCCAACTCTATGTGGATGACATCATCTTTGGGTCAACTAACAATGTTTTTAATGAGCAGTTTGCTAAGTTGATGACAGGCAAATTTGAGATGTCCATGACAGGAGCGCTTAAATTCTTCCTTGGCTTCGAGATCAAGCAACTTCGCCAAGGGACATTCTTCAATCAAGCCAAGTACAATCAAGATATGCTTAAGCGCTTCAACATGAAAGGCGCAAATGGTGTTGGCACTCCCATGGCTCTCAAATGTCAACTCGCCCTTGATCCTAATGGCAAGGCGTCGACCAAACGCTCTACCGCTCAATGATAGGTTCTCTCCTTTACCTTTGTGCCTCCCGTCCGGATATTATGCTTACTGTTGGTATATGCGCACGGTTCCAAGCGGTTCTGAAGGAAAGCCACCTCATGGTGGTCAAAAGAATCTTTCGATATTTAGTGGACACGCCAAACTTCGGACTTTGGTACCCAAAGGACACATATTTCTCCTCATGTGGATTCACGAATTTGGATTGGGTGGACGACAAGGTTGATAGGAAGTCTACCTCCGGTTCATGTCACTTCCTTAGGTGCTCATTGGTTTGTTGGTCTTCGAAGAAGCAAAATTGCGTTTCTACCTCTACCGGCTACCGCCGAGGCCGAGTATGTTGCCGCGGCGAGTTGTTGTGCTCAGGTGCTATGGATGAGGCAAACGTTGGAGGATTATGGACTCAAGTACGTCAATGTGCCTCTCCTATGTGATAATGAGAGCCCCATCAGGATCGCCTACAACCCGGTTCTCCATGGGAAGACGAAGCATATTAAAATCCGGAATCACTTCATCCAAGATCACATTGCAAGAGGTGCCATCGAGCTCTCATTCACTGGCACCAAGGATCAATTGGCGTATATCTTCACCAAGCCATTGAACGAGAAGAGGTTTATTGAGCTAAGGCATGAGCTAAATATCATTGATTCGTCGAATCTCGATTGACCTCTGTGCACCTACACCATCTACTGATAGCATATATCTTGTGTTGGGAGGTAGGCATGGACATAAACAGAGAGACAGCAGGTCACCGCTGGCAGAGATCGGAGGGGGGAAATGCTGCCGAAATCACCTTCGGTGGACTCCACCCCCCTCCGGTGAAGGCATCAGCAACATCTTCATCATCTTCATCAACATCTACAACAACTCTTCATCACCCCCCTCTGTAATCTCTTGGCAAACATGATATATGCTGCAATATATTGTTTTCCCATGATCTATTGTATCTCCATGTTCATGTTTGAGTAGTGATTTATTCATGGCAATTGGTATATAGTTTGTTGTTGGTTGCATACAAGTATTTGTTATCTTCTATGATGGTCTTATGTATTGATATATAAGTGCACACATATGTCAAGGGGATGCATAAGGTTATCACCGTTGCATGTTGGCAGGATGAGGGATAGTGGGAGCGATAGAAACCCGATCCCGATTCTTAGATGCATGTTAACAGGGGAACCAATTATGGAGACCTTTAAACTTACATCGGTGGTTGGACATTCTTAAATGCATGTCTTAATAATTCCTTTGTTTGCACATTCCAATGGCTTTAGGATCAATCACTAGGGGTGTACTTGCTCATGTATATGGCTACACCTATCTATGGCTCCTCCCTAGAAGAAGCACTAAAAAACTATAATGAGCTTTCACTAATTGTGACAACCATACAAATGAAATAGAAATTTGCCTGAAAAATTGCTCTCTTGAGTTACTCCACTCCACTTCACTTCATTTCATCTCATTGCATTTTACTTTATTGCACTTTACTTATTCTTGCACTAGTTTTACTTCTTGCATTTTAATTTCAGCACTTGTAGCTTCTTAGTAAAAACCTCTACACGCACACACACCATATCTCCTAGCTTTGCATAGAAGGCCATATACGTGGGTTATAAGGCTTTAGAGAATAAACAGTTTACCTTCAGCTCCTCGTGGATTGGATACTCAAATACTTATCGAATTGTACTGCGGTGATCCCTGCACTTGGGGGTTATCAAGATACTTTTATGGCGCCGTTGCCGGGGTGTGTAGCGCTAGGCTTCTATTTTTGTTTGCATTGCTAGTTTACTTTTAGTACCTTCATTTTATAAAGGGTTTTTTGTTCTCGTGCCCCTGGTTCGTTAGTTGTACTCAGTTTTCCCCAGCCTCTTAACTTTTCCTCAGTTTTCCCCTCCCTCTAGTTTGAAACCCCTCGCAGACGCTCGGACGGGAGGGTTGCCGTCTGGTCAGAGGCCTTCCGTTACCGGTGACGGCTAGGGAGCCACGGTGGTTTTGACTTGACCGTTGCTTTCGAATTGTGTTGACTGTTGACTGGAAGATCTGACCCAAAGCTTTCCCCTCTGCCCGAGACTGGAGGAGCTCACACACCGCCCCTCCACCGCTACGCCGTCCTTCCCACCTACCTTATGGCGTTGTCCGCCGCCGAGCCGCCCCCGCCCCCACCACCACCCCCGGGAGGCGGAGAGGGCTCCGCCTCCACCAGATCTGGATCTACCCCTGTCCCCTTTGTATTTCCGTCTGGTGTGCCGCCTATTTCCGTCAGCCACGGAGCAGATTGGGAATCGGAGGGATCTAACGCATGGATTCCATCTGGGCAAGCATCGTCTGCCTATGTGAATTAACAGTAGGCAGTTTTTGAGCGCCAATCGTTGTTGCTCAACTAACTGCGTTCTTTTCGAATAGGATGGATCCAGGCACGGCTTTTCGGCTGGTGGTTAGGCTGGATTCTAGCTTTACGCGTGATTCTAAACGCTATAAGAATGGGTTTTACTTCCCTGCGGTGGTTGCAACCACCATCTCGTTGAGGGATTCAAAGCTAACATCTACGATAAGTCACCTGGAGCTCTTTCGATGCAGTTCATTTCGAATATTTCAACAGCCCGGAGCGAAGATTTGTTCCACTAATTTCCGAAGACGATCTGGGAATTCTTTTTTTGCTTTGAATGCTTCTTGCCGGTTCGGTAAAATTCATATCCATGTGGACAGGGGACAGGCATCATCTGGTGCTGGGGCATCATCAGGTGGTCGGGCATCATGTATCTCTACTGCTGCTGCCTCTGCTAATAGTGTGCGCCGAGACGCTCCTTGTAGGTCCACATCAACACCATCTGTCCCCAGTGCTAGTGGTAGCCGGATCGTTCATCGTGGTCGATGTGGAGGACGATGCGGAGATTGGGGATCGACCTCCCGAAGATGATGAGGATGAGTTGATGTTTCCTGAATTGGTAGATCGATGCAGTAAGCAGGCAATGGAGGATCAATACATGGAACATATTGCTTTTGGTGCCAGATTTGATGACACTGATGATGAAGAGAGGAATGAGAACAATGACAGCCTCGTTTTAGCTAATTACGAAGGTGATGACTTGCCAACAATTGAGTGGAACAGGGAGGATCCTCAGCTTGCAGCCGGCACCGTATTTCAAACGATGATGGACTACCGTAATGCAATTACTACATATTGCCTTCTCTCTAAGAATAATTATGAGGTTATTAAAAGTGAGCCAGGTAGGTTCACAGTTAAATGCCCATACAAGAGGTGTAGGTGGAGGCTGCATGCATCCACAATGCGCAGAAGCAGCTTGGTTCAGGTACTACGCCAACCAGTTGTGTATTTTAGATCACGGTGTAAAATTTGTTAACTATTACTGACATCCCTTATCATTATATTTCAAATAAATAAGAATGAGGAGGTCCATAGGTGTCCACCTCGAGGGGGAGAGCCAGAGGTGAAAACAAAGCTAGCGAAGACTAGGTGGTTGGCAGATAGAATCCTAGATTGACTGAGAGAAACTCCTTCACTTGGTCCAACAACACTCCAGAAAAAGATTCACTACAAGAAAAGTTCTGATAGACAACGTCTCAAAATCGTCCGCTAAGGGGTATTTTTCGTCGCCTATGGGTCTAACCCGACGATATGGGTTCTGTTGTCGAAACTGCGTCAGGCAAAGTCCTACGACGATTTTTTCGGTCCGTCGCGCTTTGGCGCCCTTCCGCCACGGAAAATCGGACCGTTGCCCAAGTGTTTCCGGAGCCCGTTGACCGCCGACGTCATGCAACCGACACGTGGCGTACGCCGTTAACCGGCACTTAACGGCGTTAACCGGCCGAAACCCCGTGGTAGATGGTAGGCCCACACGAGGCCTCGCCACGTCTTAAGCGGGCCGGCCCATTAAGTTTGCGGGCCGGGCCAGCCGACTTATTTTGACCGGTCAACTATATAGCTAGGCCGGTCCATTAGTTACGTGGGCCGGGCCTAACCTCTAAGGTTGACCGGTCAAAACTTTAATGGGCCGGCCCACTAAGCATGTGGGCCGGCCGAATGCACTCGATTGACCTGGTCAACATGCAAAAGGGCCGGCCCACAAGACATGTGGGACCCACTTTCCTGGTATCGGGCCAGCCCATTTAAAAAGTGGGGTCCACATTAAAGCAACTGGGCCGGCCCAAGAAGTTACTGGGCCGGCCCAATTAGCATGTGGGTCCCACGTTCCTGCTTTGGGGCGGCCCATTTAGTACGTGGGGTCCACATTTGATCAAATGGTCTGGCCCAACAAGCCAGTGGGCCGGGCCAAAAGCACCGGTGGGTCCCACTTTCCCGTTAAAGGGCCAGCCCATTTAGTATGTGGGGTCCACCATATAGCAAGTGGGCCGCCCAACAAGATAGTGGGCCGGCCAAAAACACAGTGGGTCCCACTTTCCAGCTTAAAGGGCCGGCCCATTTAGTATGTGGGGTCCACCATATAGCAAGTGGGCCGACCCAACAAGATAGTGGGCCGGCCAAAACACCGGTGGGTCCCACTTTCCTATTAAAGGGCCGGCCCATTTAGTATGTGGGGTCCACCGCATAGCGAGTGGGCCGCCCAACACGCTAGTGGGCCGGCCAAAAACACAGTGGGTCCCCCTTTCCCGTCAAAGGGCCGGCCCATTTAGTATGTGGGGTCCACCATATAGCAAGTGGGCCGGCCCAACACGCTAGCGGGCCGGGCCAAAAACACAGGTGGGTCCCACTTTCGTCTTAAAGGCCGGCCGGCCCGTTTAGTATGTGGGGACCACCACAAAAGCAATTGGGCTGGCCCAACTAGTTAGTGGGCCGGCCCGACAGTGGGTGGGGTCCACCTTAAAGCAAGTGGGCCGGCCCAATAAAAGTGTGGGGTCCACAAGAATCAAGTGGGCCGGCCCAATAAGTAAGTGGGCCGACCCGTTTAGTTGCTCGTTGCCGCGTAAAAGGCGCTTTAGGATTTTGCGGGCCGGCACGTATGTGATTTCGCTTAATTGGGCCGTTTAAGGGATGGGAATTCGTGATTTAGATATCGAGAATATTTACGCAAAGCATTGATTTCGCTCTGATAGCCTCACTTACCACAAGCACCAAAGAAAAAATGCGCGAAAGAACTATAAAAACTAACTAAATATTACATCACCGCAAGGCATTGAAAAAATATTACGTAACCCGGAGAAATTGAATGGTAATTAAACCTAGCAATACAATGAAGGGATCCGGCAATCTTTTAAGTTGTCCATGCAAGACCTATATCTCGAAACAAAGACATTACAAGTTAAGACAAAGAACAATGGAAAGGCAAAGACACTACAATATTGTTTGCCAAAGAATTTGGAACTCATCATTTCGTCGTTATAACAAGATCATTGTAATGCGCACAATAAGCAAACAAAGAGTGCATGCCGCATACCAACAACCAATATAACAGAGCATGTTAGAATGAAACGAATAGACTTACTACCTGTCGAGTCCCATGCAAATCAACATGTTCGTGGAGTACAAAATTGGCATGAACAACATAGTAGCAGAGCTATAAATTTTGTAACAACGACTGAGCAAGATGAAGTTATGATGGTTACATCTACAGAGCAGGGAATGTAAAGCAAAAATAGAAGTTACGATGGCAAAAGCTAAAGAGGAGGGAATGTGAACCAACATGTGCCAAGTGCAATTACTTCATTTTGGCCGTGAACTAAATAATACTCCTGAACTTATAGTGAAGGGGATGCAAATCAAGATGTTTCGGGATATAAACTTGTAATGAGCAACACATAGAGGATAGTTAATGCTGGAGCTTAGGATGGACCAGATACATAATATAGTGGGATCACCTGTGAACTTGTATAAGAGGGAATGCAAACCAATATGTTCAGCTTTCCATATGTGAGCGTCATGCCAAGTCACAGAAACAAGTCAATAATGCAGCTTTTGAAGAACAACATGGCACGCAAAATTATTATCTAGTAGTATGACAAGTTTATTTGTACTACGAGCTAGATAGCAGAGTGATAGCATGCCAAACTAAGTCCTTACTTTGTTAGCTTACAATGAACTAGATACAAAACAATGGCATCACCCGTAGTACAGGGAATGCAAGCCAACATGTTCATGGAGTAAAAAATTGGCACAAACAACATAGTAGCAGGCCATAATTTTTGTAACAACGACCGAGCAAGATAAAGTTATGATGGCTAGATCTACAGAGCAGTGGAATGTAAACCAAATATAGAAGTTACGATGCCAAAAGCTATAGAGCAGTGGAATGCGAACCAACATGTGCAATTACTTAAAATTGGCCATGAACTAAATAATAGCAGGATGTTACTATAATACCTATAATTTTTGTAACAACGATTGCGCAAGATAGAAGTTATGATGGCTACATCTACAGAGCAGGGAATGCAAACCAAAATGTTCAATCGCTTAAAGTTAGCAATGAAGTAGAAAATAACAACGTGTTACGGTCATAGCTAGGAATGAACTAAAAGAGCTTCAGACAAACAAGCATCTGAACCCGTAACATGGCGCTAAAACAAGGGACTTACATTAGGAGAAGCCCTCCGTGGGAGTCACAGCAGATCTTCCCGGGGTTGATAGATCCGGTGATGAAGTACGCTACATGTGCCACTTGGGGTTGGAGAGACGGCCATTACACTTCATGGTTACTCATCTCATCTCGCAAAAAGTAACGGCGCGTCGTTAGCACAAACAGGTTCCCCCAAGATTAAACAAGAACTTGCAGGCAAGCAATAGAAAAGCGACAGTAGAAGAGTTTAGATCATGCACGGCGCCGGTGAAGCGGATCCGGTTCATGCACAGCGGTGTCGGTGAGCAAGATACGATGCGGTGGACGACTGATCCGGCGAAGCGGCTCCGGTGGGTGGACGATACCGCAGCCTGAAGCGACCGCGGTAGACCGCCGGATGAGCATATGGTTTCGAGGTTCGGCGGGGATGATCCGGTCCGGTTGATGACGGCGTCGATGAAGCGGCTCCGGCAGGCAGCCGGATGACGAGGATCGCGAGGGCTCCGGGTAGGCCAGGGAAGTCCGGCGGGGATGTTCCGTGCGGTGGTCGTGGAGGTGGGAGAGAGGGACTTGGGAAGTTCCGTGGGTGGTCCGAAGGAAATGTATTTTTTTTGGGAGGGTTTCCGGGCTAGGGAGGTGGTGATCCAAAAAATGACTGGCAGACCCCCCCACCAACCGACTTTGCTGGCATCTCCACAGGGGTAGAATAGGAATTTGGAAGCGTGTGAAATTTTTGTATTTTGTGGGCGGCAAGTTTTGCCGCTATGAGATTTTGAATTTGGCCACCGTCCAAGTATAATGATAAAAAATTGTGACACCGTACTAGTACCTCTGTTCAAGGCCGAGTGCAAAATCAAATCATTATCACGTTGAATATAGGTCACTACCATGATCATGATCTATCTTCTGGACAGAGTGTTGACGTCAGAAACCCCCTGGCGGGCAGAGACGGGCAACACGGTAGAGCCGGGAACAACTAGGGCTGCGGCTGGCCCCAGTCCCTCAGAGCGACGGCCCGCAAAGCCTCCTGGTCGCACGTCCGATGTTTATCACAAGGGCGTGCCACCCGACCTATACCCGGTCGGAAGGTGTGGATGATGCCTCGCTTAGTTTCCTGCAGGGCACACACGTAAACGTTAAATACGAGCCTCGATCGGCTCAGAGTTATCTCGTGAATCGGCTCAAAGAGCCGATTCACCCATGATTCAGACGAGGTGTCCGAATATATGGTGGTCCTACTTGATCAAGGTAAAGCTAATGAGATCTACGACGATTTAGGGTTTTCACCGCATAATCGGATCATCCTACTCACGATTGGGCCTCGCGCTCGCGCACGGTGACCGTAAGCCGATCCTAGACAGGGCCTAAAAACCAACACGAGGTTGATCCCCGGAACATCCTTTCTAGGGCTAGCAAACGCCACCCTACACGCCGCTGGATCCTCCAACCCTTTGTAAGGCCTAACTATTGCGGATGTTAAACTAATCCTTGATGAAACAAGGAGCAACCGATACGGATCAGATCTACTAAACTATGATCAAGCGGGGTGCCGCCCCTACACCTAAGATAGGTGTAAGGGCGGCTAGACATGCAAGGGTTGCACTACGAAAGCATGTAACATGAGGAACAATGCTAACCCTAACATATCTAAGATAACTACGTTGCTCGCCATCAAAAAGGCTTCAGTACGAGCAACGCATGAACAACGTGGGCAGGCTTAGGCCGCCTAGATCGCAAGATGCGATCTAGGCAGCATGGTGCTTACCGGTAGAAACCCTCGAGACGAAGGAGTTGGCGATGCGCCGAGATTTGTTTGTGGTTGAACGTTGGTTGTTGTTTATTTCATAAACCCTAGATACATATTTATAGTCCAAATGGACTTTCTAATGTGGGCGTGCACCAAACCGTGCACGAGTAAGATTCTAACTTCTAAACTAAGATGCGATCTAATATACTACAGATACACAGGCAATTAAGCCCAAATTGGTATAAAAGGCCGATTCACCTATTTCTTCTATATATATATTCTTCAAGTCCATCTTGATCGCGGCCCACCTCTGACTCGGTCAAATTCTGGTGATAACACATGCCCCCCTGGTTTTGGTAATGATAATTTCAAAACCACTCTGTTTTTTCCTCTGAGGGGTCATGTCATGGCAGAGCAGAACCGTCGCAGCATGCTTCATCATGACGACTTGCCTTTCCAACTTCTCTCGCACGATTTGACAGTTTTGGTACCATGTCCTCGAAAACCGCTCGAAAATTAAATCCCCATCTCCTTTTATTTAACCGCATCGAACAGCTTCTCCTCTTCACCCCCTCCGCATTAGCACTCCAAAAACCCTCCTCTCGCAACCATGTCTTCTTCCTCTTCCTCTTCTTCTTCATCGGATCTTTCCTCCGTGTCCTCTCCCATCCGAGAGTCGACGCCCGAGTGGGGCACGCAGGCGGCGTACGATATCCTCGCCCCAACGGCGTGGGACAAAGAGGACCACGACTCCTCCGTCTCGGTCCGAGGATGACAAATCCTTGACCGACGGGGAGAGCGACCTCCGCTTCCTTGCCGACGGGGAATCGGAGGAGGAGAGCGATGACGATCGTTTCTCCCGGGCAGACTTCACCACCTCCGAGGAGGTGAAGGAGGAGGAAGAGGAGGAGGACGACGACGACAGCCTCCCCGACGAGCCGCCGGCCAAGCGCCATTGCCCCTGGCCGGGGAATCTGAGTGACTTCGACAGCGACGACGACGACGACGAGGAAGACGAGGACAACGAAGGTCCTGCCGGCGGCCGCTGGAGCAGCGACGACGAGCCGGCCGGGAGCAGCGCCGACATCGGCGATGACGGTGACGACGAGGGCAGCAACGGCCCGTAGATAGGGCCCTTAGCATAGGATCAGTAGCAGTAGACGGGGCAATGTATCCCCTTAGTACTCCCTTTTGAGAGCAACCAGCTCTTTTGTGTAAGAAATCTGGTTTATCAATGGAGAAATTCCCCAGTTTGATTTTGCCGATTTCCCTTAGGATAATTTAGCCGATTGTCCCTTGTGCTGATTCTGCCAATTGTCAATTTGGTCAAAGCCCAGTGAGCCGACGGCAGCACGTCGGTCCCTCACGATAAATTTCGAGATAGATCCACCCGGACCCAAACTCCCGGTCAAACAAGGCCAAGCCATAATCGCGCAAATCCTAGGACTTGTAAATGCAGATCTCACAGGATGGCATGTTAAACTTAGCGGCAAAACTCCTGAAGTAATGTCCAGTCTCCTTATTAACTTTAAATTTCAGACATTCTTTTGCCGCATTATCCTCTCCAAATTCCGCTCACTCCGCTCCGGCAGCTCTCTTCTACAATAATCCACCGTCTTTCAACCGAGCTGTTATGAAGAGTGAGCCGATTTCGACAAAATCGGCTAAATCTCGAGGGCGAGCTGCCCCCCGAGCCTCAGCCAAGGCGAGGATAAAAAATGGACCATCACCAGCCTCCAACTGTGGTGCCGCATCTGCCGATTCCAACAAATCGGTTTCCCAGATCATTGACATTTCAGGGCGGGCTCAATCACGTCCAAGAGAGCTATCCTGCAGGGCCACCAGCCGATCACCTTTCTTCCGTTGGCGGTCGATACGGTGGATGATTACCCACAGCTCCATGGACACGGCTGACTTGCATGCCAACATTCCTCTGATAGTACGGCTGAACTGGCAACCTGGCAACTTTGCGCACTTGTACTAAGGTCGATGACCGTGCATCGGCTCTGCATCACGAAACACCTCAAAAGGGATCATTAAACCTGACTATGAATCTAACCAGCCCATCTACCAGGCTGGCAATCGGCTTCGAGCGGGGTCTACGACAGAGCCCTGGGCTTGTCGCTGAATCGACTGGCACGCTGAAAACTGATAATTTTGCAATATCGGCCCCATTCTTCAGACAAGTTGTGATGCAGAGCCAGCCGATTCCAACAAAATCGGCTTCCTGTAGCAAAGGATCCTTCAGGGCAACCGCCCCCGAGCCTCAGTCAGAGTGAGGACAGCAGTGAGCCGACCAACTCAGCCATCCTTGGTTTCCAACTTATAGAGCAGGGCCAGCCGATCCCGACAGAATCGGGCCCCAAGAGCAGAGCACCTTCCGGGCGAGCTGCCCCCCGAGCTTCTTCAGTTCAATCCTTGCGCCTTGCTGATCGGATCGGCTCATCATCTTCGGCAGGCTGCAGCAACTTCCGGCGAGGATGTCTTTGCATTTCGTTAGGCTCATCCCTAGTCAGGGTTACAATCCGCAACCCTGCAGTCCTGCTGAACTTGAAGACTTGCCAATGGGAATTAGGGGTCCTTGAAGGGAAGACCCACTCCCTGCTCCATTGATCCTTAAGTCGATGTCTGCACATCGGCTATGCTTGAATTTTTTTGAATTTTCGGCCGATTTGTGTATCGGCCCCCATACTCCAATACCCATCATCAAAGGATGAGACGCTTCCACTGCATATCCTCGTGTTTCTTCCACCTGGGCGCCCCCCGGAGCCGATTCTGTTAAGGGAATTGATGGTATCGGTTCTGTTGGATAACATGTCGAACCCAGGCAGAATGGATGGTGAGGATAATGTTGGCCGATTGCTGGAATCGGCCTCCCGTTGCTTTCTCGGTGAAGGTTTTGTGACGTCCCTTCATAAATTTGATCTGGGGCCGATCACAAGGATCAGTCTCGCCACGTTTACCCATCGACATTTGCTTTTGTCACACGGTCAGGCCGGTGGATAAAACCAGCCTAACCCCGTTCTTTGTCACGTCGATGCGCTCACAGTCGTCCAAATTGATGCCTGAGAGCGGCTCTTGGCCTGATGTCTCCCAAATGTCCATGCCGGCCGTTGAGACTTCGACCGAATCGTCTCGCATGGACGACTTCTACTTCATCTCCATCCCATCGTATCGTGCACCGGTGCATCGTGGATGGAATGCAACAGCTTGGCGTGGATCCAATCTCTCCCTAGTAGGACAGCGTAGGTACTCTTGCTCGTCGACGATAAAGAACATCGTAGGGACAGTTTTTCTTCCTACGGTCGGATCCACATTCGGAACACCTTGTGCGTCGGATGCTTGGCCGTTGAAATCACTCGGTGTCACATTGGTCTTGATCAAATCTCGAGCTCGAGCGTCCCAACCGACGTAGCATGGAGTATGGCATAATGTTGATCGCCGCTCCGGTGTCCACCAAGCATCTTGTTGACAGGCTGCCCATTGATGTAACCTCGCAAGTACAGTGGCCTTCGGATGCTCGTAACTTCTTTCCTTTGGCTTCTCAAAGATGACCGGCCGCGGGCCGCAGCTCTAATTGCGCCACGGTGCTTCATATAATCTTGGAGCGCTAAACTCCGTTGGAAGAATGAAGACCATGTTTGTGCCAGCCGATGTATCATCATCGGCTTTCCTCTCGCTTGGGGCGCCACTCTTTTCTTTGTGGCCGACCTTCTTCGTCCGTGGTTCGCCGAATTTTGGCGGCCAGTGTCAGGCCGTGCCTTCCTTAGCGTGTGCAGGTACAATCTTTCGGCCTTCTTCCAACCCACGCAGACGCTGAACCCTTCGCTTTTGGGAACGGCTGAGCCCATCAGGGCACCACCTAGGCCGATGATATTTATCTTCTTCATCATCGTCCTCTAGTTCCTCGAGATCTTCCACCCGAGCGGCCTCAGCGTGCTTGTTCCGAGGCGGGAGAGGCCCTAGACGCTTGAACACGGACACGTTAGCGGCATCCTTCTTCCTTTGCTTGCATTCACGGCAGTTCTCGATTGTTGGCAATCGGCTCATTCCCGAGTCCCAGCGAATGTTTGAAGAACGGACAGTCCCAGTGCCTATCCATGTCATCCTGCCCCCTTGACCTTCCTTCAGCGCGACGATTGTACCCGTCGTTGCTTCTATCATGTTGACGGTACCTCCCGACCTCTGCATCAGACCGACAATTCCTTTCATCATCTACATCGTAGTGCCGACGTCGGTCGTACTGCTGCTCATATCTGTTGAGGAGGTGCTCGGAGAGTGGACGTTGATACCTGTCAGGTACCGCCTGTCATCATCTTGGGGCCGGTCGCGTGGATCGGCCTCCTCTTCATCCTTGCCACGGGAGTGGCTGCTTTCTGCTTCATCTTTGCCATGGCGGCTCGCAAGCCCCGCCATGTTGACACCAAAGGAGAACTTTGGCTGGCCTATGGAGTGGCTGAGATCCACCATGTTGATGCCAGGCGACGGACGTGAGTCTCTACCGAGCTTGACATCGTGCGGCCGGGTCTTCTCAGAGGGGCCGATGAGTTCGGCTTCGAGGGTTGCCTTGATCTCGTCATGTTTCTTTTTGAGGTCCTCAGGCAGATCCTCGTACTTCAGCGACCTGGTGCGTTCTTCGACGGGGCGGACAGGTCCACTCCATCGAGTGCGCCTTCAGGTGTGAAACCCTTCCACCCGACGCCATGGGAGCGGGTTCGGTGGAAAGAGCCGATGAGTTCGGCCTCGAGGGTTGCCTTGATCTCGTCATGTTTCTTCTTGAGCTCATCGGGCAGATCCTCGTACGTGACCGGAGTGTCTTCCGCCATCTCGGATGTAGATGGCGATGTTGTGGATGTCGAAGGTTGTCCCACCGGGCGTGCCGGAATGTGTTGACGTCAGAAACCCCCTGGCGGGCAGAGACGGGCAACACAGTAGAGCCGGGAACAACTAGGGCTGCGGCTGGCCCCGGTCCCTCGTAGCGACGGCCCGCAAAGCCTCCCTGGTCGCACGTCCGATGTTTATCACAAGGGCGTGCCACCTGACCTATACCTGGTCGGAAGGTGTGGATGATGCCTCGCTTAGTTTCCTGCAGGGCACACACGTAAACATTAAATACGAGCCTCGATCGGCTCTCAGAGTTATCTCGTGAATCGGCTCAAAGAGCCGATTCACCCATGATTCAGACGAGGTGTCCGAATATATGGTGGTCCTGCTTGATCAAGGTAAAGCTAATGAGATCTACGACGATTTAGGGTTTTCACCGCATAATCAGATCATCCTACTCACGATTGGGCCTCGCGCTCGCGCACGGTGACCGTAAGCCGATCCTAGACAGGGCCTAAAAACCAACACGAGGTTGATCCCCGGAACATCCTTTCTAGGGCTAGCAAACGCCACCCTACACGCCGCTGGATCCTCCAACCCTTTGTAAGGCCTAACTATTGCGGATGTTAAACTAATCCTTGATGAAACAAGGAGCAACCGTAACGGATCAGATCTACTAAACTATGATCAAGCGGGGTGCCGCCCCTACACCTAAGATAGGTGTAAGGGCGGCTAGACATGCAAGGGTTGCACTACGAAAGCATGTAACATGAGGAACAATGCTAACCCTAACATATCTAAGATAACTACGTTGCTCGCCATCAAAAAGGCTTCAGTACGAGCAACGCATGAACAACGTGGGCAGGCTTGTGCTGCCTAGATCGCAAGATGCGATCTAGGCAGCATGGTGCTTACCGGTAGAAACCCTCGAGACGAAGGAGTTGGCGATGCGCCGAGATTTGTTTGTGGTTGAACGTTGGTTGTTGTTTATTCCATAAACCCTAGATACATATTTATGGTCCAGCGGACTTTCTAATGTGGGCGTGCACCAAACCGTGCACGAGTAAGATTCTAACTTCTAAACTAAGATGCGATCTAATATACTACAGATACACAGGCAATTAAGCCCAACTTGGTATAAAAGGCCGATTCACCTTTCAAGTCCATCTTGATCGCGGCCCACCTCTGACTCGGTTGCGCCTTCGAGGTGTGAAACCCTTCCACACGACGCCATGGGAGGCGGGTTCGGTGGAAAGAGGCCAGATGGGTTCGGCTTCGAGGGCCGCCTTGATTTCGTCATGCTTCTTCTTGAGCTCATCAGGCAGATCCTCGTACTTGACCGGAGTGCCTTCCGCCATCTCGGATGCAGACGGCGACGTGGTGGATGTCGAAGGTTGTCCCACCGGGCGTGCCAGAATGTGTTGACGTCAGAAACCCCCGAGCGGGCGAGAGACGGTCAACACGGTAGAGCCGGGAACAACTAGGGCTGCGGCTGGCCCCGGTCCCTCGGAGCGACGGCCCGCAAAGCCTCCCGGTCGCACGCGCCGATGCCGATCGCAAGGGCGTGCCACCTGACCCATACCTGGTCGGGAAGGTGTGGATGATGCCTCGCTTAGTTTCCTCGCATGGCATACACGTAAACATTAAATACGAGCCTCGATCGGCTCTCGAGGTTATCCCGTGAATCGGCTCAAAGAGCCGATCCACCCATGATCCGTACAAGGTGTCCGAATATATGGTGGTCCTGCTTGATCAAGATAAAGCTGATTAGATCTACGACGATTTAGGGTTTTCACCGCATAATCGGATCATCCTACTCACGATTGAGCCTCGCGCTCGAGCACGGTGACCGTAAGCTCGATCCTAGACGGGGCCTAAAAACCAACACGAGGTTGATCCCGGAACATCCTTTCTAGGGCTAGCAAACGCCACCCTACACGCCGCTGGATCCTCCAACCCTTTGTAAGGCCTAACTATTGCGGATGTTAAACTAATCCTTGATGAAACAAGGAGCAACCGTAACGGATCAGATCTACTAAATTATGATCAAGCGGGGTGCCGCCCCTACACCTAAGATAGGTGTAAGGGCGGCTAGATGTGCAAGGGTTGCATAACGAAAGCATGTAATTCGAAGAACAATGCTAACCCTAACACATCTAAGATAACTACGTTGCTCGCCATCAAAAAGGCTTCAGTACGAGCAACGCATGAACAACGTGGGTAGGCTTGTCTTGCCTAGATCGCAAGATGCGATCTAGGCAGCATGGTGCTTACCGGAGAAACCCTCGAGACGAAGGAGTTGGCGATGCGCCGAGATTTGTTTGTGGTTGAACGTTGGTTGTTGTCTATTCCATAAACCCTAGATACATATTTATAGTCCGGGGACTTTCTAATGTGGGCGTGCACCAAACCGTGCACGAGTAAGATTCTAACTTCTAAACTAAGATGCGATCTAATATGTTACAGATACACGGGCAATTAAGCCCAACTTGGTATAAAAGGCCGATTCACGTATTTCTTCCATGTATATTCTTCAAGTCCATCTTGATCGCGGCCCACCTTTGACTCGGTCAAATTCTGGTGATAACAATATGATAGATTGATAATCAACTTGACATAGTATTCCATATTCATCGGATCCCAACAAACACAACATGTAGCATTACAAATAGATGATCTTGATCATGATAGGCACGCTTCGCAAGATCTAACATGATAGCACAATGAGGAAGAAGACAACCATCTGGCTACTGCTATGGACCCATAGTCGAGGGGGGAACTACTCACACATCAATCGGAGGTGATCATGATGATGAGAGAGTCCTC
>NC_061514.1:238227089-238246738 GCF_022539505.1 Lolium rigidum
TTTGTTTGTTTCCCTCGACTCTTATGCTTGCTAATTAACCTTGCTAGCCAAAGACCCGTACCGAGAGGGAATACTTCTCGTGCATCCAAACCTTCAACCAAACCTATGTTATTTGTGTCCACCATACCTACCTATTACATGGTATTTTACTGCCATTCCAAGTAAATACTTCATGTGCTACCTTTAAACAATTCAAAACTTAGTATCTCTTATTTGTGTCAATGTTTCATAGCTCATGAGGAAGTATGTGGTGTTTTATCTTTCAATCTTGTTGGGCAATTTCCACCAATGGACTAGTGGCTTCATCCGCTTATCCAATAATTTTGCAAAAAGAGCTAGCAATGGGATTCCCGAGTCCCAAATTAATTAAACTAAATAGACACTCCTCCATGGTATGTGATTGATGGACTGGCACCCGAAGGATTCGGTTAGCCATGGCTTGTGTAAGCAAAGGTTGGGGGGAGTGTCATCATCATCTTAAAGCTAAAATAAAAGGCACTCCTTCATGGTATGAGATTGTTGGCGGGCACCCGAGGATTCGGCTAGCCATGGTTTGTGAAAGAAAGGTTGGAAGGAGTGCCACACAAAATGAAAATATTATGGGAGCCGCTCTTAGGAGGTTGTATGGCAAGGGGGTTAGAGTACCCGCTACCAGTCGTTGACAACAACAAACACCTCTCAAAATGTTACTTTTATTCTCTTTATATGATTGCAAAACTGAAAAAGCTCTAGCACATGATTTAATCCCTGCTTCCCTCTGCGAAGGGCCTGTCTTTTACTTTATGTTGAGTCAGTAAACCTATTTCTCTCCATCTCAAGCAAGCATTTGAGTAGTTGTGATCAAACCATTATATTGTGATTTACTACATCATGTCTTTTATTCTTCCTTGTTTAGTACAAGTTTTACCTGAATGAATATAGCTTTGAAAGCCATCAATGATTAATATGATTGAGTATGCAAGTTTACCATAAGCTTTTGAATATGAGAGCGCTGCTCAATAGATAAGTATAATTTGTTAAATGTTCTCTGACCAAGAACAAAGTTTGCCATCACCAATTATGATTTCTCATGCACCTTTACTTGTGATTACCTTATACTTGTTTCAATATGAGTTATAAGAGGTTGTTTACTTTAATGTCCTGTGTGAATGAATATGATGCTTCTTGTCCGTATTTTATATATCGACTCTTCACTCCATAAACATGTGGTCATGTCTATTGAGTTCAGTTGCGCTTGGGGACAAGCGAAGTCTAAGCTTGGGGGAGTTGATACGTCCAATTTGCATCACTATTTTATATCATAATTTGCTGTTATTCATTGATATATTTCATATTGGGACACAATACTTATGTTATTTCATCTATTTTGCATGTTTCATCATTATTGGAGGATCGAACACCGGAGCCGAGATTACTGTCTGGAAAAAGCACCGTCGAACGCAATATTTCGGAAGATCAACTGTGGAAGGAAATTATACCAAAAATCCTATTTTTCAAGATGACGAAGGAAGCCGAGAAGGAGGAGCCGGGGAGGAGCCGGGGTGGGCCCACACCCTAGGGCGGCGCGGCCCGAGGCCCCGGACGCGCCGCCATGTGGTGTGAGGGGCCCACGACCCCTTTCGCCTCCTTTTCTTCGCCAAACCCTTCGTCCCGAAGACCTAAGCCACGGAGGGTACCTCACGAAGAGTTACGGCCGCCTGCGCGGGGCGGAGAACACCGAGAGAAAAGAGCTCTCCGGCGGGCAGGAATCCGCCGGGGAAATTCCCCTCGGGAGGGGGAAATCGACGCCATCGTCACCGTCATCGAGCTGGACATCATCTCCATCACCACCATCATCATCTCCACCATCATCACCGCCATCTCCTCCGCAGCACCTCGTCACCGCCGTAGCAATTTGGGTTTGATCTTGATTGTTTGATAGGGGAAACTCTCCGGTATCGATCTATACTTGTTGTTGATGCTATTGAGTGAAACCATTGAACCAAGTTTATGTTCAGATTGTTATTCATCATCATATCACCTCTGATCATGTTCCATATGATGTCTCGTGAGTAGTTCGTTTAGTTCTTGAGGACATGGGTGAAGTCTAAATGTTAGTAGTGAACTATGGTTGAGTAATATTCAATGGTGTGATATTTAAGTTGTGGTGTTATTCTTCTAGTGGTGTCATGTGAACGTCGACTACATGACACTTCACCATTTATGGGCCTAGGGGAATGCATCTTGTATTCGTTTGCTAATTGCGGGGTTGCCGGAGTGACGAAACCTAAACCCCGTTGGTATATCGATGCAGGGAGGGATCGCGGGATCTCGAGTTTAAGGCTGTGGTTAGATTTATTCTTAATTACTTTCTTGTAGTTGCGGATGCTTGCAAGGGGTATAATCACAAGTATGTATTTAGTCCTAGGAAGGGCGGTACATTAGCATAGGTTCACCCACACAACACTTATCATAACAATGAAGATTATTTAGCCGTATGTAGCGAAAGCACTAGACTAAAATCCCATGTGTCCTCGAGAACGTTTGGTCATTATAAGTAAACAAACCGGCTTGTCCTTTGTGCTAAAAAGGATTGGGCCACTCGCTGCAATTGTTACTCTCACACTTTACATACTCGCACTTTATTCAACTGTTACATCAAAACCCCCTGAATACTTGTCTCTGAGCATTTACAGTGAATCCTTCATCGAAACTGCTTGTCAACACCTTCTGCTCCTCGTTGGGATCGACATTCTTACTTATCGAAGATACTACGATACACCCCCTATACTTGTGGGTCATCGGTTAAGTTGTAGTCTTTGCTTGTGATAAATTTAGATCTTATATTGTTGATTCAAAAGTTACAATTCATACCGATCATGCTTGCAATTAGATACCTTATGACAAAGAAAGATGCTAAGCCGAGGCTTATTAGATGGGTACTTCTTTTGCAAGAATTTGATTTACATATTGTAGATAGGAAAGGTGCTCGATAATCCTGTTGCTTGATAATTTGTCTAGATTGGAAAATATTGCTTATGACCCTGTTCCTGTTAATGATAGTTTTCCAAATGAACAATTGGCTGTAATAAAGGTGAGTTCGCGAGACAGTCCTTCGTATGCTGATTATACTAACTTTATTGTTTCCAAGTACTTGCCTCCAACCTTTACAGCTCAGCAGAGGAGGAAATTCTTTTATGACTTGAGGCATTATTTCTGGGATGACCCACACTTATATAAAGAAGGAGTGGATGGTATTATGCGAAGGTGTGTTCCCGAATATGAACAACAAGAGATGCCGAGTAAATGTCATGGCGGTGCTTATGGAGGACATCACGCCGGAGATAGAACCGCACAAAAGGTTCTACAATCAGGTTTTTATTGGCCAACTCTCTTCAAAGATGCAAGGAAGTTTATTTTATCTTGTGATGAATGTCAAAGGGTTGGTAATATCTCCGGACGCAATGAAATGCCTATGAATTATACTCTTGTTATTGAACCGTTTGATTGTTGGGGATTTGACTTCATGGGACCTTTTCCCTCTTCAAAAGGTAACACTCATATACTTGTTGCTGTTGATTATATTACTAAATGGGTGGAAGCCATACCTACAAAAAGTGCTTGATGGTGAGACCTCTTTAAAAATGCTTTTAGATATTATTTTTCCTAGATTTGGAGTACCTAGATATATTATGACTGATGGAGGTTCTCATTTTATTCATGGAGGTTTTAGAAAAACTCTTGCTAAGTATGGTATTAATCATAGAATTGCTTCTGCTTATCACCCTCAAAGTAGTGGTCAAGTAGAACTATCAAATAGAGAAATTAAATCTATCTTGCGAGAAAACCGTTAATAAATCTAGAAAGAATTGGGCTAGTAAATTGAAAGACGCACTATGGGCTTATAGAACTGCTTATAAAAACCCCATGGGAATGTCACCTTATAAAATGGTTTACGGAAAGGCTTGTCATTTACCTTTAGAACTAGAACACAAAGCTTATCGAGTTCGTTAGAGAATTAAATAAAGATCCTAAACTTGCCGGTGATAAGAGGTTGCTACAATTAAGTTCTCTAGATGAATGGAGAAGTGAAGATTATGAAAATGCTAAACTCTTTAAAGAAAAAGTTAAAAAATGGCATGATAGAAGGATCATCAAAAGAGAATTTAATATTGGGGATAAAGTCCTATTGTATCGGTCTCGTCTCAGATTCTTTGCAGGGAAATTACTCTCGAAATGGGAAGGACCATATGTTGTTGAGGAGGTGTATCGTTCGGGAGCAATTAAAATTAGCTCTCTCCAAGGCAATGCTACGCAAGTGGTGAATGGACAAAGACTCAAGCATTATATCTCAGGTGATTCTTATAATGTTGATATTGATATTATTCGAGTGGAAACACCGGAGGCTTTCATCAAAGGACAAATTGACAGTCCGCCAGAACTCGACTTTGAATAGGTAACAATACTGGTAATGAAAAGTTCGCGATTTACTTTCCGAACCTTATTTTTGCTGTTTTTGGAAAATAAGAAAAATTACGAGTTCGAAACGGAGTGGAAAGGACGCACGATGGCGTGCCACCATAGGCCGGCGCGGCTCGACTCGGGCCCGCGCCGACCTATGGTCTGGCCGCCTCGTTTCCCCTTTCCGACTCTGGTTCGATCTGGTACTTTCCGTTTGTTCTAAAAAAAATTATTATAAAATCCCCCGGACACCTGGAGGTCCGTATATCGTTTTCTCGACGTGTTTTGTTTCGAGCTGTTTACGCCAGGATCTGTTTTCAGTTTAGAGGCACCATGGTCTCCAAGAACAAGGGCAAGGGGCTTTCGGAGGAAGAAGTGAAGGAGGTGCCATCAAGACAAGATCGGCAAGCCGGAGGGAGCAAGCAAATCTTGGTGGGATGCTGTTGACACTCAACGTTCTTTTTCTCATAACTTGCAGGGACCTCTACCACCCGCTCTTAGCCTCGACTCCTTCCCCATGATGGAAGAAGTTCTACGGATTACTGATGAGTTTTGTGATCAATATCGGGCTCTAAGAAGAGAGGTGGAGATACTCCAGGGAGGAGAATTGCCGTCTCAGAAGAATGATTGAATACCACTCGATTCGCATCACAAGGTCGTCATCGCCAACCTCGGATAACAATGAATCTCTTCGAATCTTAGTGCGGAATTGTCAAGCTGAGAAACTGAAGTTGAAGGAGTTTATTAAGAAGCGCGGGAAGAATTCATCACCACCATCGCCAAAGGAGTAATCCATCATCGGTATTGGCATCCCCTTGGTTTGTTCCAAGCTTGGGGGAGTGCCGCGGTATCACATCATTACTACCTTTTACTTTTTACTATCAAGTAGTGTCATATCATGAGTAGGGAAGTTATCGTATGAGATGGGTTGCAGTATGGAAGTATCTCTCCTTTAGTTTGTCTATGTATCCCTTGGTGTGAGTTATCGTTATGGAATATTAATGAGAAGTCTTATCATTTACATATCGCACACCTTATTTTAGTTTGCAATTTCTACTATATGATTGATCTTGATTTTAGTATTGGTACCACTTTGGGAGCATTGAGTTAATCTATTTGGTTTTGGCAAACTTAGCAATGGTCAATAGCAACAACACTTTGAGCTTAAGAAGAATAGAGGAAATACATGTAGAAGATATTATTATCTTTCTTATCAGTCCTTAGCATTAGTATTCTAAAGTTAAAACTGTTTGTGCTTACAAGTAAGATGCATGATTGTTTCTATCACATGTATATTTGTTTGTTTCCCTCAACTTTTATGCTTGCTAATTAACCTTGCTAGCCAAAGACCTGTACTGAGAGGGAATACTTCTCGTGCATCCAAACCTAAACCCAAACCTATGCCATTTGTGTCCACCATACCTACCTACTGCATGGTATTGTCTGCCATTCCAAGTAAATACTTCATGTGCTACCTTTAAACAATTCAAAACTTATTACTTCTTATTTGTGTCAATGTTTTATAGATCATGAGGAAGTATGTGGTGTTTTATCTTTCAGTCTTGTTAGGCAGCCTCCACTAATGGACTAGTGGCTTCATCCACTTATCCTATAATTTTGCAATAAGAGCTGGCAACGGGGTTCCCAGCCCCAATTAATCAACTTTCATTAATAATTCTCTTCACATGTTTTGCCCTGATTCATCGGTAAGCAACTTAATTTTGCAATAGACACTCCTCCATGGTATGAGATTGTTGGAAGGCACCCGAGGATTCGGTTAGCCATGGCTTGTGTAAGCAAAGGTTGGGGGAGTGTCATCCTTAAAATAAACTAAAGTACATGTGTAAACAAAAGAGAAGAGGGATGATCTACCTTGCTGGTAGAGATAACGTCCTTCATGGGAGCCGCTCTTTGGAGGTTTGTTTGGCAAGGGGTTAGAGTACCCGCTACCAGTCGTTGACAACAACAAACACCTCTCAAAACTTTACTTTTATTCTCTTTATATGATTTCAAAACTGAAAAAGCTCTAGCACATGATTTAATCTCTGCTTCCCTCTGCGAAGGGCCTATCTTTTACTTTATGTTGAGTCAGTAAACCTATTTCCCTCCATCTCAAGCAAGCATTTGAGTTGTTGTGATCAAACCATTATATTGTGATTTGCTTCATCATGTCTTTGCTCTTTCTTGTTTAGTACAAGTTTTACTTGAACGAATATAGCTTTGAAAGTCATCAATGATTAATATAATTGAGTATGCAAGTTTACCATAAGCTTTAATATGAGAGCACTGCTCAATAGATGAATATAATTTGTTAAATGTTCTCTGACCAAGAACAAAAGTTTGCCATCACCAATTATGATTCCTTATGCACCTTTATTTGTGATTACCTTATACTTGTTTCAAGTTGAGTTATATGAGGAAGTTGTTTACTATAATGTCTTGTGTGAATGAATATGATGCTTCTTGTCCGTATTTTATTTATCGACTCTTCACTCCATAAACATGTGGACACTGTTTACGAGTTCGGTTTCGCTTGGGGACAAGCGAAGTCTAAGCTTGGGGGAGTTGATACGTCCAAATTGCATCACTATTTTATATCATAATTTGCTTGTTATTCATTGATATATTTCATATTGGGACACAATACTTATGTTATTTCATCTATTTTGCATGTTTCATGATTATTTGGAGATCGAGCACCGGAGCCGAGATTACTGCTTGGAAAAAGCACCGTCAGGATGCAATATTTCGGAAGATCAATTGTGGAAGGAAGTTTTACAGAAACTCCTATTTTTCCAGATGACGGAGGAAGCCAGAAGGGGGAGCCAGTTGGACCCATGGTGGGCCCACACCATAGGGTGGCGCGGCCCATGGCCTGGCCGCGCCACCATGTGGTGTGGGGCCCCCTCGGCCTCTTTCGCCTCCTTTTCTTCGCGAAACCCTTCGTACCGAAGACCAAAGCCACAGAGGAATCCTCACGAAGGGTTACAGCCGCCTGCGCGGGGCGGAGAACACCGAGAGAGAAAAGAGCTCTCCGGCGGGCGAGGAATCCGCCGGGAAATTCCCTCCCGGAGGGGAAATCGACGCCATCGTCACCGCCATCGAGCTGGACATCATCTCCATCACCATCATCATCATCTTCATCATCATCACTGCCATCTCCTCCGCAGCACCTCGTCACCGCTGTAGCAATTTGGGTTTGATCTTGATTGTTTGATAGGGGAAACTCTCCCGGTACTGATTTCTACTTGTTGTTTATGCTATTGAGTGAAACCATTGAACCAAGGTCTATGTTCAGATTGTTATTCATCATCATATCACCTCTGATCATGTTCCATATGATGTCTCGTGAGTAGTTCGTTTAGTTCTTGAGGACATGGGTGAAGTCTAAATGTTAGTAGTGAACTATGGTTGAGTAATATTCAATGTTATGATATTTAAGTTGTGGTGTTATTCTTCTAGTGGTGTCGTGTGAACGTCGACTACACGACACTTCACCATTTATGGGCCTAGGGGAATGCATCTTGTACTCGTTTGCCAATTGCGGGGTTGCCGGAGTGACGAAACCTAAACCCCCGTTGGTATATCGATGCGGGAGGGATCGCGGGATCTCGAGTTTAAGGCTGTGGTTAGATTTATCTTAATTACTTTCTTGTAGTTGCGGATGCTTGCAAGGGGTATAATCACAAGTATGTATTAGTCCTAGGAAGGGCGGTACATTAGCACGAGTTCACCCACACAACACTTATCAAAACAATGAAGATTAATCAGTTGTATGTAGCGAAAGCACTAGACTAAAATCCCGTGTGTCCTCGAGAACGTTTGGTCATTATAAGTAAACAAACCGGCTTGTCCTTTGTGCTAAAAAGGATTGGGCCACTCGCTGCAATTATTTCTCTCGCATTTTACTTACTCGTACTTTATTCACCTATTACATCAAAACCCCACGAATACTTGTCTGTGAGCATTTACAGTGAATCCTTCATCAAAACTGCCTGTCAACACCTTCTGCTCCTCGTTGGGATCGACATTCTTACTTATCGAAGATACTACGATACACCCCCTATACTTGTGGGTCATCAACATCCCAAGTACAGAACTAATACAAGTATACAACTATTTCTATCGACATGTGTATGAGCTTAATTTGGTTTGGCTTTATCTCTTACTTGTTTAGAGAGTTGGTGCGTACTTTTGCCAAAGCAATTGGTTGTACCCTCGACGGTGCGCAGGATAATCAGCGAAGACACGAGAAATTAGGAAAAGAAAGGCATCAGGGAAGAAGGGATGGTATTTCGATTTGAAAATTTTCACATTGGTAGTACATTATTTCTACATCTAAGTTTTTGTCTTGGAATTTTTTAAAACTTCGAAATGTTATTTTTTGTATTTGTTCAAAAAAGGGCCCTGTGTAGGCGTGCCCAAAACATGCACTCTAGCGTTGACACACTACTTATACTAGGAAAATTGCCCGTGCGTTGCAACGGGAAGATAAAAATTAATTTACTCATATAATATGTTGACACAGATTTCATATGAGTGTACTTCATAGTGAAATAAATTTGATGCACATGAGCACCAGTGTTCCTGATTTTTAAAATATTTGAAAATTATAGTTCTATGTTCCAAAAAATTATAAATTTTATTCCATAAATGCATACACATGTTCTGAATGCTCGTGTGAAATTTCGGTAGAAATTGTATTGTATTTTGAGCTCCAAGAAAGAAAACAAATGTGTGGTTGTGTATAGGGGCATATATTTTTCATAAACTTGTCTTTTTTGTAGATCTCAAAAAACAATATGTTTTTCTCCAAAAATTTGTACCAAACCTTTGAAATGTTTATATGTATGTGCGTATTTAATTTTAGTTTTTAAAATCTAAAAAAATATGATTTTCAAACTTAGGAGCATTGGTGCTCATGTGCGGAAGGCACTTTCGGAGGTAGTTCCTATTACACGTCCTGAGCTCCACCAGCACGCTCATAGCCTGATGCTTGATCAGCGGCGTCAGCCGACGTGTATATTTTCTGCTAGCTTCCTATACCAATCAATCAATCCATCTATACGTTCTAGCTGGCTTTGGATTATCATCAGATAGGGTTGTCTCAAACTGATTTACTATCTGGCCGACTCGTAGCTTAGCCTGGTGTAAGTTTCCGACAGAGCTTTTTGCTTGGTTCATTCTGCTCGTCAGTGATGGCTGCACGCTTACGATTTTCTTTCCTTCAGCCCATATCCACCTTTTCGAGCGTGTCTTCCTCCCCTAGTACCACCTCAATCAGGGAACAGTCTTTCACGCTCACGCCAACCAGGGTCGGTCAGGTCCTCCGACCTGTAAATTCTATCTCCGTGTGTCCAAGATGGCCAAAGAGACCACAATAGTGTGGTAGGCGTTCAACACAGGGAAAATTTCCGTGTTTCCGCCACAAGACATGCAACGAGACATTGATACTGCCTTGTTCAGTGGCTTGCACCCGGTGGAAACTGCCGACGAAATCAGTCAAATCTGTCTCAGCACACACAAAAGAACCACAAACGAATCAGTGGATTGACAGATATCGCCAGATTGATGGCCCACTCTCCCCGCAGGCACGAAATCGGGGACGTACAAAGGCCGCTGCGCTCGGAAAAAAATCCTATGAGACCAGGTCTATTTTTAGATCTTGATAGACCCACACCACGTGTCCTCCACCAATCTCAAAGCATCACTTCTTCCCTAATCTACCCCTATCTAAATTTCCTCCTCTCTAAGTACGGCGGCTGTTCTCACCAAGACATAGAGGATGATCTTACGAAGAAGTAGAAATCAAACGTGAATCAGTCCGCCCTCCCTCTCCATGCCCAGTGGAGACTAAATCTGTCACACACAATTAATTTATATGTAGATGCATATGGCGCGCCTCGGGCTGATTGCCGCCACATGATGCAACTGCCTCCTCACCGCAGGTCGTTGTTCTAGCTCCCGCCGGACTGCTGTGCTGCACGAGCTCAGCTAAATCCACGCGTACATCCCAAGTACAGAACTAATACAAGTATACAACTATTGCTATCGACATGTGTATGAGCTTAATTTGGTTTGGCTTTATCTCTTCCTTGTTTAGAGAGTTGGTGCGTACTTCTCCCAAAGCAATTGGTTGTACCCTCGACGGTGCGCAGGATAATCAGCGAAGACCTGAGAAATTAGGAAAAGAAAGACATCAGGGAAGAAGGGATGGTTTGAGATTGGTGGAGGACAGGTGGTGTGGGTCTATCAAGATCTGAAAATAGACCCGGTCTCATAGGATTTATTTCTGCTGCTCTCCGCTCTCATTTTAGGATGTACTGAGGCTATTCCCTTAGGATGGAAGAAAACCACTTGAATGATTCGATCCGCTTTTTTTTCGTCGACACAGGAAGGAGAACCACTCCGATCTCGATGCAAGAAATCTTGTCGCTGGCCATGGGGAACCGCCGCCAGCGTGGCCTTCTCGAGCAGCATATAAACAAGATCTGGCCTGGAGAACCTGAACGCCCCGTTGAGCAGCGGTGCGATGTTGGCATCCCGTCGGGCAGCGGCCCGATGTTGGCGAGGAGGACGACGGTGGTGCATAGTATATATAGGATAATTGGGGATCAATAGAGGTCATATAGAAGGACTTCTTGGTAGGCAAACGGGCTATAATCGGGCTCTAAGAACGTATATGTCCTCACCGGTTACGAACTTACGATTCCATCGGAAGGGAGATTGACTTACGTCCGACGATGCGGGGTAGATGGCGGCGGTTGCTGAGATTAAGGGCTGAGGGTCTAAAACACAAAAATGAACTGCGGGTTGAGTACCAAATTTTGAAGGGCCTAAATACAAAACACCAGACGTACCACAGTCGCTTCGGAATTTTATTAGTAGAGATATACTACTCATTTGATTGTGCTTAACGATGTGGGTCTATACAGAGCTGGTATCAGAACAATCTACAATGTAATGCCGTTGAGGAGGGTTTGGACATACCCATGCCTTGCCCACACCCAAATCCACCGAGCACTACACCCATTCTCACACTCCCCGATTCTACATCAACCATCTACCAACCATGACAGCTGATGTTGATTATGTAGAGAGGGGGGGGAGGGACCAGATGAAACGAGGATTCCCCGTATCCTACCTGTTTGTAATGGGTAAAAATGTTGTAACCCATATCCTACTTGTTATGTGTGGATATGGACAAGTGATGTTGGCTTGTGTGATCATGCACAACATGATCATCAAGGAAGACTGCAAGAATCGGGTTAGGACACATATTGGTCCCTATGAGTGTCAATGCCCTCTTGCGGAGGTTGATCATGAGATGCCTACACATTTTGATGTTTTTCTCGTCATGCACGCAGAGATCCGTGATAGCAATGTTCATGAGCAACTTCAACATGATCTCGTTGAGCATCTGCGGTGGCACCTTGATCTAGCGACTTATTATATTTGTTTAGTTTCTTATTGTTTGTTTTATTTTAATTTGAAAATAATATTAGCAAACATATTTATTTGTATGCTATATTTAATAAAATGCTTGTGTTTTCTAATACTCCAACCAAAAAAAATAGGCTCTCGTTTGGGGGCGCGACTAGGCAGCAACGTCCCCCAAACGCGGCACCAAGCAACAACGTCTTTCAAATGCTCGATTCGGTACAATTTAAGAAATACTTTGGGAAACGCGAATAAGATGCTCTTAGAGTCCGAGCCCAAAGCACCTCTTGTTTCAAACCGGCAAACCTCTTGTTCATCATTTGTTAAGGGTTTGTTGATGAGCATTAAGAGCAAAGTGGACACTGCTCAAGTGTCAAGTACTCAAGTCCAAGCAGATTCAACCATGAGCAACGCTCACAAGCAGATGACACTGATCAGCTCGCCCTCTCGCAACCCCTCCACCACACACATCCTCCCACACCCGCCGCCACCACAGCCAATCCACCCAACCCCTTCTTCCTCCTCCCGCTGCTCTCCCCCTTCATTCCTCCAAACCCTAGCACAAACCCTAATGTCCACCACCGCGCAACCCCCGGCCTCCCCCTCCGGAGACTCCTCACCCACTTCTTCCGGCTCATCCTCCTCCTCCCCGTCCCCTTCCTCCTCCTCCGCTGCCGCCGCCGCCGCTGGCTCCGACGAGCTCGCCCTTCTCGGCCAAGCCACCTCGACTTCCACCCCCTCTGCCGCCGGGGATGACGCCGCCGTCCCAACATCGCCCCAAATGGGCATGTATTTCGAGACGGAGGACGATGCCTACGAGTTCTACAAGGCCTACGCCGCCCGCCTTGGCTTCGTCGTCCGCAAGTCCAACAAGTCCAAGAACTCCCGGCACACCGTCACCCGTCGCCTCTTCGTCTGCTCCAAGCAGGGATTCCGCCAAGAACCCAAAAGGCCCCAAGAAGAGACCAACGCCGCCGACGTTGCGGCTGCCGCCTCGCCACCGCCTCCTAGGTGCCCAGACTCGCGCACCGGCTGCCTGGCGTCCCTCACCATCAAACTCATCCCTTCAGCCAATGCCTTCCGCGTCACCGAATTTGTCGCCGAGCACAACCACCCGCTGGCCTCTGCCGCGCCCGCTGTGTCGCTGGCCATGATGCCATCGAGCTCGTCGCACCACGCCATCGCTGCTGTGGCGAGCTTGCCCGATCCGAGGGAAGGGCCACACACCGACATGCACTTTGAGACGGAAGACGACGCATATGCCTTCTACAACCGGTATGCCGAGCATGTGGGCTTCAGTGTCCGCCGCTCGTACAAGAAGCGCAAGCGTGGGACGATCGTGTCTCGGATCTTTGTATGTTCCCGTGAGGGCGTCAGTGACCGTGCCAAGCATGAGGGCCTGGCCAGTGTCAGCACCAGCAGTGCTGGTGCAGGGGCACCAGACACACCTAGGCCAGGCCCACCGCCAACACGGACAGGGTGTCAGGCAAGAATGGTGGTCAAGATCACCCCATGCCGAACATATCGGGTTGCAAAGTTCTTCCCGGAGCATAACCACCCACTCGCAAACTCAGAGACAGTCCACAAGCTGCGGTCACATAAGATGAAGGCTCGAGTGCACGAGCTTGGGGCTGGAGAACTGCATCGAAGGAAACAGGGGAAGGGCGCGCAGCTTGGGGATGCTGGTGCCGCATTGGAATATTTGGAGGGGCTGCAGGTGGGAAACCCCTCGGTGTATTATGCAGTAGGAATGGCGCCTGATGGGAATTCAGCTGTGAATTTCTTCTGGGCTGATTCAAAGTCAATAATTGACTTCAGAAGCTTTGGTGATGTTGTTTGCTTCGATACAACATATGGACTGAATGTGTATGGGCGCCCCTTTGCATTGTTTGTTGGTGTGGACAACCATAAGCAGTTGCTTGTGTTTGGTGCAGCGCTGCTCTATGATGATAGCATCCAGTCAGTGAGATGGGTATTTCAGGCGTTTGCTGATGCTATGCGTGCTAGGCAGCCAAAGACTATTTTTATTGATGAGCGTTCTGAATGTGCTATTGCAGCAGCAGAGGTATGGCCTGGGAGTTACCATTGCACAAGTGTGTGGCATATCTACCACAATTCAAAGAGGCACCTGAAGCAGGTGTTTGAAAGCTCCAAGAGTTTTGGCAACACTTTGAGCCAGTGTCTCTTTGAGTGTGAAGATGAGTTGGAGTTCTTGTCAGCATGGGAAAAGCTAATCGAGAAATATGACATAGGTGAGAGTGAATGGCTCAGCAGACTTTTCCTAGAGAAAGAAAAATGGGCGCTGCCTTATAGGAGAACCATCTTTTCTGCTGATATACTCACTACCCTTAGGAAGGAGAATATGATCAATGAGCTCAAACGGGAGCTCAGTGATCAAGAAGATATTCTGCTGTTCTTTAAGCGTTATGAGACCATGCTGGAAGAGCATCGTTCAAAGAAATTGCATGCTGATGTTGATGGAAACCAGGTTACTTTGCCAATCCCGTCCTTACGAATGTTAAAACAATCCTCAAATGCTTATACACCTGAAGCTTTCAAGATGTTCCAGGGTGAGTTTGAGGCTTACATGAACTGCCTGTCCTTCCCCTGCAGTGTAGTTGGCACAGTCTCAGAGTACAAAATAACACTTGATGAGAAGCCATCAGAGGGCATTGTCAAATTCGATGCACTAGATGGCTCAGCTACTTGCAGCTGCAGGAAGTTTGAATCTGTTGGAATCCAGTGCTGTCATGTACTAAAGGTACTTGATCTCAAGAATATCAAGGAGCTCCCAGAACAGTATATTTTGAAGAGATGGAGGAAAGATGCCCGTTCTATTAGAATGGGAGAAGAACCTAATGGTGGATCTGGCAACATTATGCAGTCATCCTCTGAAGTTCGCTACGCTAACATGTGTCGTTATGTTAGCCTAATAGCTTCAAGGGCTGCCAAATCAGAGGAGGCAATGTCATACATCGAAGATCAATCAAGTGTTCTTCTGAAGCATCTAGATGATATTCTACAAACAGGCTATCCTGAGATTGGAAATCATGATGTCTCTTCAAGTAGTCAAGCGATTTCTTTTGTAGGGAATCAACATCTTGACCATACAACACAATCAAGAGCAGTTGCACATACAGCAAATGGTATAATGTTTTAACATTCTAACATATCATAGTTTAGCTTGCTTTTATATGGAATGGGTTGGGTTGTAGGGTTGTGAAATCCCCCAGTTGGATGGACCGACATTAAAACTATGTTAATTTTGATCTGTCTCCCGTCCTCTATATTGTTCCTAAAGTTTTTGAAATTTATCTCCTTTTCTAAATAAGCATATATACATAGCAAATACCACCACAGCCGGCACACAGGCCAGGGCCAGCACAGGCTTAGGCCTGGCGTCTTTTGGCTATGTCTTGACTCTTGAACATTAACTTAGGAGATGGGAGGATGTTTTAGTTTGAGGCAAGTTGATTTTTATCTCTAGATCGATCAATCTGTTAGGAAACCCATCTGTATAAGAGGATGCTTTTGTCAATTAACAGCAGGCAACAAGTATCCCAATCTGCCTCTTCCATCTCTCCTTCCCTACTGCAACCCTGTGCTCATCTCCCTCCTCTGTGGCAAGTGGCATGGCTCCTGACCACGAAGGCCCAGACCTTGGGCTGTTGAGTAATTACCAATTGTTCTCCCTGAGCAGGAATATTTAAAATGGTTTCAACACAACCCATTTTTGAACATACTAAAAATAAAAGGCAAAGAAAAATATGCTGATGTGTGTGCTTATCACCTAATGGCCGCAACCACCCACATGGTTTCAACCAACCACATGTACATCCCTTTTCCATCTCTTTTAGTTCACCTGTTTGGCCTCCTGGGAGGATGATAACAAAACTTCTCTCTTTTCAATGAAATGAAACGCAAAGGCTTCTTTGCGTTTTCTTGGAAAAAAGTGTGTGTTCCCAACCACATGTTTGACATGTAGATTAGTTCTATTTACTGAGAAGTTTTTCTCTATAGTTGGGTACAGTTACCACATATTCAATCACAAGAAATTCTGCACCTTCTACGATCAGGCCAAACAGTGAGCTGTTATTAGTAAAACACGATATGTGCAGAGTGGGCTGAGTTCACCTAATTGCTTTACTTTTAACTAGATTTCCTTAGAACATTTTGATGTATTTCTTTATTCGTTTGCTCCTTTCTTTTATAGTTGGTTTCAACTTAAGTTTAAATTGTTGTTTTGATGTGAATTTTGACTTATTATTCTTTCAAGGAAAAATTTGCTGATAGACACTGTTATTTTGTGGCATTTGCTGAAAGACACCACCGGATTGTGGCTCTGCTCAGTACCATCACAATTTTGCTAACCATTTGCCTGAGCACACTATAAGACAGAAAAAGGAAAGTTAAATCTTAGGGGAAAAATCATCTGAATTGGAATTCCTTTTATATGCTTGTCTGTTCGGTTCCTGTTTGTCTTCCCATCCCAAATCAGTTCTCTCTCTACTGCTCTCTCGCGCGCTTGTGTAACACCCGCCCATGGACATGTTTGGGCCAGGAATATATGGGCTATGGGCCTACAGGACAGATTGTGGACTTGGTCTCTGTGTCTACAAAAGAGAGCACGACGAGCAGTCAGGGCATGGAAGAAGTCTGAAGAAAAGGAACAGAACCAACTCTCCTCGCTATCTCTCTCTCTGATCTCTCTCTGTTCCCTGAATTCAGGCGTCGATCGTGCCTCACGTCGGCAATCATACCGGCAAGGGGGCGGGGTGTGACAATTTGGTATCTAGAGCAAGGTTTCCTTCCACAAATTTCTCTCCACAAAAATCCCAAAAAAAAAAAATCCCCACAAAATTTCGCATCAGATCTGGTCCTGCCGAAGAGATGGAGGTGACGACGACAACGACGGAGGCGACATTGAGCGCCATCCATGAGAGTTTGGCGAAGCTCACTGTGACGTTGCATCGTATAGCCTCGAGGCAGGAAAATATGCTGGTGGATTTGAAGAAGACGACGGCGGCGCTCGCGCTCACCGCCACCACCACACCAACTTTTCTGCAAGGTCGGGGACTGGAGCAGCAGAAGACCAAGCCTTCGTCAGCGTCGCTCTTCTCGGCGACTCAGTTTGCGGGTGCTGGTGCTCGTCAGGAGGACTCTCTCTCCGCTGCTGCCACGCCCACCAAGTGTTCAACACCTGGCTCGCCTGTCTATGTCTGCTGGAACCATGTTGCGGTTGCGTTCCCAACTAGTGGCACGACACGTCTGCCGGCTACGACCTCCATTGGTGTCGGGAACAACATGTTGCAAAGCATGGGTGAGGCTGGCATAGACACCTCTACAGGCTGTTCGGCCCATGTTCTGCCCTGGCCGAGCGAAGATCATGGTGCGGGCACCCGGGATGTCGACACCGACAGAGTAGGCATCTCCGACGTGCTCACCAACATTGGAGGTGTGTCCCTGTTTCTAGAGCTATGTGTGGATGCTCTTGGTGAAATGCTTGAGAAAATGCCTCTCAAGGAGGTGGTGTGCGATGAGGGGGTTGTCGACAGCGTGCTCACTCATATAGGTAGCTCCTCTCTGTTCCTGGAGCTGGGTACAGGAACTAATCAAGATCTTCAAGGTCAGGTGGACTCCAATCATGGAGTGTGGGTTCCACGTGATCCTTTTGGCACAATGATAGTCAAACTGGAGAAGGTGCAAGGTGTCAATATTAAGCAGTACATTCACAGCTTTGGACATACAAGGTTAGAGCTGACTGGCTACTCCGATGTAGTGTTGAACTATACAAGATTGTGGCCAACGGAGGAGATGGACATGTTAAGTAGCCCTTGGGATCCTGGAGATTCACGGTTTCCATGCTTGGTGCTGAATAGCAAAAAAATTACTGGATATACCACTGGTTACTTCATGCACAAGCTGCTAAGAGATTCAGCTGTTTGGGAGGACAGCAAATCAGTACTTCTTGCCGTGGAACTTTTTGTGCAATGGGACCCTGGAATTATAAAGATTTCTATGCATGCAAAGTCTGACATTGGTAAGTTGGTAAGTACTCTAAGGCAGCTTCTGAATTCAATTACAGGAAATTGGTGTTCTCACAGTTATGCTAAGCTGGAGCCGGTAATATACAATTCTGGATACACATCTTGTTCAACCCTTGTTCTCTCCTGGCCGCGGGAT
Source organism: Lolium rigidum (assembly GCF_022539505.1). Lineage (NCBI taxonomy): Eukaryota > Viridiplantae > Streptophyta > Magnoliopsida > Poales > Poaceae > Lolium > Lolium rigidum. The sequence continues at coordinate 238,245,153 of NC_061514.1, forward strand.
GATTTGGGTGCAAACACTCAAGACGACACCGACATGTCTGTTGAGGTGATGACACATATTGGAGGTTTGTCCCTATTTCAAGAGCTTGGTTTGGATGCTTCTGATGCAATGGCTAAATTGCTTCTCGTGTATGTGGTGCGGGATGACAAGATTGCCGACCAAGTGCTCACTCATGTCGGTAGCTCCTCACTGTCCATAGAGATTGGCAGGCAAATACCCTGGGAGAATGGACTAGGTGGAGTTGCAGTGGTATTCCCTCTACTGCCACTAGCAGAAGGCATGCTGCAACAACTATTGTTAAGGGAGATGCAACAACATGAAAAAATTATTGCTATAATGCGCTTACCATGGGATCAAGGAAAACATGAGCTTCTATTACAAGATTTAGCCTGGCAACCAACCAATGCTGGAGAAGATACAACTCCAACCTTGCTATGTGAATGGGAGCCATTACAGTGGAGTCGCATGATGCAGCTGCGTAGCAGCAAGCACGTCGTCAAGTCTGCGGATGACAAGGTCCTTGGGTCTTTCGGCATGGACGACCTGAAGAAGCTTTACGACGACAATTTCCCCGAGTGGATGTCCTTCCAACAGTTTGAGCAGATGAAATGGATGAACAAGTATGTCACCAAACTTTGGCCTTTTGTTTCACAAGCTGCAACTCTAGTTATTCAGGAACGTATTTGGAGGCGCAAGTCTGATTGGGCCCCAAGAATATGGATCATAGCATGGGTCACTGCCTGTTATTTTTCTTTCGCTGAGCAGCTTGAATGTCCAGAAAGGGATAGACCTGCGTATGCGTGCAATGAATACACAACTTTAGTCTGCCATTTTCAAAAGAAGGCTTATAGCCGATCTGACATGCAGCTTGCACACCGGTCATACTCAACCTGCAACCGTCTCAATTGGATCATTTTGCATAGCCAGCAGCTATGGTGTTCCACCACGTTTTCTACAGCCTTGGTTTACATGCGTACATATGCATACCATGGAACATCCACTTGGAGCTGTGGTCAATTAATGGAGATGCTTGTTGGTACACTATGCCGGGAAGTGCAGACTGCATTTTATTGGACCATCCTTGGCGAGCATATCACAAAAGAGAATCTGAATTGCACAAGACTATGGCCAGATCTGCTGGTAAAGGGTAGACTGCACTTTGCCGAGGTTTGCGCAATTCTTCTTCGGCCTTGGGATCCTGGTGTTCATGACATAAGGCCCTGCTTTGAAATGGTGAATCAAGACTGTGAATGGCTATCTGCTGGTGTGGACTGGAGGAGGCAATATGAGCATGCCATTGCTTGGGGACAAGCAATGTTTCCTGGGGCCGGTAGTGTAACACCCGCCCATGGACATGTTTGGGCCAGGAATATATGGGCTATGGGCCTACAGGACAGATTGTGGACTTGGTCTGTGTCTACAAAGAGAGCACGACGAGCAGTCAGGGCATGGAAGAAGTCTGAAGAAAAGGAACAGAACCAACTCTCCTCGCTATCTCTCTCTCTGATCTCTCTCTGTTCCCTGAATTCAGGCGTCGATCGTGCCTCACGTCGGCAATCATACCGGCAAGGGGCGGGGTGTGACAG
>NC_061514.1:238246838-238263400 GCF_022539505.1 Lolium rigidum
CATGAACCGTGCATTGATTCCTACATACTTGCATATTGCACTTGTTATATTACTCTATGTTGACAATATCCATGAGATATACATGTTATAAGTTGAAAGCAACCGCTGAAACTTAATCTTCCTTTGTGTTGCTTCAATACCTTTACTTTGATTTATTGCTTTATGAGTTAACTCTTATGCAAGACTTATTGATGCTTGTCTTGAAAGTACTATTCATGAAAAGTCTTTGCTGTATGATTCATTTGTTTACTCATGTCATTACCATTGTTTTGATCGCTACATTCATTACATATGTTTACAATAGTATGATCAAGGTTATGATGGCATGTCACTCCAGAAATTATCTTTGTTATCGTTTACCGCTCGGGACGAGCAGGAACTAAGCTTGGGGATGCCGATACGTCTCCGACGTATCGATAATTTCTTATGTTCCATGCCACATTATTGATGATATCTACATGTTTTATACACATTATATGTCGTATTTATGCATTTTCCGGCACTAACCTATTAACGAGATGCCGAAGAGCCAGCTTGTTGTTTTCTCGCTGTTTTTGGTTTCAGAAATCCTACAAAGGAAATATTCTCGGAATTGGACGAAATCAACGCCCGTGGTCCTATTTTTGCACGAAACTTCCGGAAGACCGAGGGGAAAGGAAGTGGGGCCACGAGGCGCCGACACAACAGGGCGGCGCGGCCCGGCCCTTGGCCGCGCGGCCCCGGCGTGTGGGGCCCTCGTGTGGCCCCCGTGTTGCCCTTCCGCCTACTTAAAGCCTTCGTCGCGAAACCCCCAGCACCGAGAGCCACGATACGGAAAACCTTACTGAGACGCTGCCGCCGCCAATCCCATCTCGGGGGATTCCGGAGATCACCTCCGGCACCCTGCCGGAGAGGGGAATCATCTCCCGGAGGACTCTTCACCGCCATGGTCGCCTCCGGAGTGATGAGTGAGTAGTTCACCCCTGGACTATGGGTCCATAGCAGTAGCTAGATGGTTGTCTTCTCCTCATGTGCTTCATTGTCGGATCTTGTGGGCTGCCTAACATGATCAAGATCATCTTTCTGTAATTCTATATGTTGTGTTTGTCGGGATCCGATGGATAGAGAATACTATGTTATGTTGATTATCAATCTATTACCTATGTGTTGTTTATGATCTTGCATGCTCTCCGTTATTAGTAGAGGCTCTGGCCAAGTTTTTGCTCTTAACTCCAAGAGGGAGTATTTATGCTCGATAGTGGGTTCATGCCTCCATTAAATCCGGGACGATGACGAGAAAGTTCTAAGGTTGTGGATGTGCTTGTTGCCACTAGGGATAAAACATTGATGCTATGTCCGAGGATGTAGTTATTGATTACATTACGCACCATACTTAATGCAATTGTCTCGTTGTTTTGCAACTTAATACTGGAAGGGGTTCGGATGATAACCTCGAAGGTGGACTTTTTAGGCATAGATGCATGCTGGATAGCGGTCTATGTACTTTGTCGTAATGCCCAATTAAATCTCACAATATTCATCATATCATGTATGTGCATTGTCATGCTCTCTTTATTTGTCAATTGCCCGACTGTAATTTGTTCATCCAACATGCTATTTATCTTATGGGAGAGACACCTCTAGTGAACTGTGGATCCCGGTCCATTCTTTTACATCGAATACAATCTACTGCAATACTTGTTTTACTGTTTTCTGCAAACAATCATCATCCACACTATACATCTAATCCTTTGTTACAGCAAGCCGGTGAGATTGAAAACCTCACTATTTCGTTGGGGCAAAGTACTTTGGTTGTGTTGTGCAGGTTCCACGTTGGCGCCAGAATCTCTGGTGTTGCGCGCACTACATCCCGCCGCCATCAACCTTCAACGTGCTTCTTGACTCCTACTGGTTCGATAAACCTTGGTTTCTTACTGAGGGAAACTTGCTGCTGTACGCATCACACCTTCCACTTGGGGTTCCCAACGGACGCGTGCTGTACGCGTATCAAGCTAAATTTCTGGCGCCGTTGCCGGGGAACTGAAGAAAAGCTACACCACAAAGATTTCTAACTCCCACGTCAACTACACGCCAGCATACATCCGTATGTATAATTTGAATTCTATCCCAACTTGATATGTGTTTGATCCGAGAGGCTGGTAAATGCTAAAATCATCGCACGCATTACTTAGCACAACTAGGAAATTGTACGCTAAAATACAGTGGTTAGAGCCACAACAAAATACAGTGGTTAGAGCCATCTACTGAATAATAATTCTATACTATCTAAATCGTCTACCACAACCACATAACTGCTAGGACAGGGATGACAACTAATAAAACTGCCCAGATGAAATCTACTTTTCTCCTCTCCCATCACTTGAAGTTCATGTTCTAGATTTTCTACCACTTGATCAAATACGGCAAGATCTGTCTCAACTCTCAACTTCTCCTTGCGAATAAGCTCTGAATTCTTCTTTTCTTCCTCCATAGTACGCTTCAGCTCGAATATCATCAGGTTTTTATGGGCCAATGCATCACCTAAATTGGCCACCTTCTCCTCCAAATCCATCCTCTGGCTACACCACTGGGTTGATTCATCTTGGTATGCAATGTACCATGGATCATCGGCTTGCCTGGCTAACTATAACAATAATGAAAAAAAGAACAACTGAAATCACTCCAACAGGCCATGGCGGCTCTTCAAATTAAACGGTAGTACAGAGAGCAGAAGCTAGATACCTGCACTTCCGACGAGGTAGGAGAAGTAGAACGTGGCCACGACATGATCGAATCCCCACCCTCGCCGGTGTACCCGCTACGACCAGACATTGAGAACTATTTCGCACTGCAAACTCCAATAAATTACGGGAACCGAATCGATTAGAGGGCGGTGGAGGCAGAAGCGGAGGTCTTAGCAAGCGGTGGAACAAATCCCGGTCATCGTGGGCGGCGGATCTGCTTGCGGCGGACTTTCCTGCGGTGGGTACAATGCGTGCGGACGAAACAAGTGCTGGAGCCATGGTTGACGTGCACCGCCGCAGTCCGTCCGACGCCGCTGGGGGACTGAGCCGGCGGCGCTACGAGGCGCCGGCGATGGCTGCTCCGTCCGAGGGTGGGGAACGAGCTGCCAGCGGTTCTCCGGTGACTAATGAGATACACAACACTAGGTTCCAGTATGTTTAGCATAAAATTCACTTTAGATTAAGCTGCGAAAATAGTCACCTGATGGGTCTAGCTTAAGAAAAATTAAATAGACGACCCCACTAGTCATTGGCTGCGGCAGCCCCACAGAGCGGCAATATGTGTATTTTCCTGAAAAATAGACGACCCCACTGGTCATTTGCTGCGGAGGCCCCACAGAGCGGCAATATATGATTTTATATAAATAAATAGACGACCCCACTGATCATTGGCTGCGGCAACCCCACAGAGCGGCAATATATGTCTTTTGATGAAAAATAGACGACCCCACTGGTCATGGGCTGCGGAGGCCCCATAGAGCGGCAATATATGATTTTCTAAAAATAAATAGACGACCCCACTGGTCATTGGCTGAGGCAGCCCCACAGAGCGGCAATATATGTCTTTTCCTGAAAAATAGACGACCCCACTGGTCATTGGCTGCGGCAGCCCTATAGAGCGGCCTCATTTGTCATTGGAAGCACCGCATATAAAATCATGAAATAAAACATCCCACACGTCAGCGATAGATGGATGGCTGCTCCGACATGTCTCCTAACCCTACCCGTCAGCACGAGACGGTTAGGGAGGAGCTGCCCCTGTGCAGCCCCACCCGGTCAGACTAACGGTCAAGGCCTCTGACCTAACGGCAACCGGCCATTCCAGCACTTGTGAGTGTTTCAAACTACAGGAGGGGAAAACTGAGGAAAAACTAAGGGGGTGGGGATAACTGAGTACAACTAAGGACCTGAGGGCACGAAAATAGAAATCCCTTTTATAAAATGGAAAATACCAAAAAATACTCCTGTTATGAGCACAAGTATGAATATCAATGACACTTTGCTTATGTACTTGAATGCTGCTGAGATTGCTAAGAAACATAGAGATTCACAAGAAGGGATATTATTAGAACATTGCTTGAAAATTTTAAATTATATTGCTATTGAGTTTCTTGACTATCATGAAGATAAAAACTGTCACTCTAAACAAGATTGTAGACACTTTGAATTTCAATGTAGATCCCATGAAGAATATGTTATTGCATCTTATCATAGGTATGATTATGCTCATTTAGGGATGGAACAAGTAGAGAAATTTGTTATTTATATGGTAGCTTCTGAATTAGACACCTTCATTTGTGAACATGAAACTTGCCCTGTATATTTTAAACTTAAAAGTTCGATCATTGGTATCCTTAATTATTGTAAAACCAACAGCATGAAAAATATCTATGTTGTTGAATTTAATAAGGGCACGGCTTGCCAAGAGAGAACTAATATTTTGCAGGGAGAAGATGATGAAAGCATAAGCTTGGGGATGTCCATGCAGCCCCAAGAGGAAGACAAAGAAGAACAAAAGAAGGAGGAAGAGGATGATACATGTGAAGGGCGGTGGCGTTGAGTTGGTCATCAACCACCTACCTTCTTGAGAGCTTGCTTGGATCATGGGGTTTGAATCCCTCTTTGATGACGCACCACAACTCGGTAGAAGAGCTACAAATGTGTGAGCGCATTAAGAATTGCCAATTTGGAAACTTGAAGAATCAAGAATAGGTGGTGGTCCTTGTGAGACGATGTGGGGCATAGGAATAGGGATATTTGGGGAATAGTTATTTGGTGGTAGCATCGCGTGACTATCGACCAAATCTCTCTTCTCATCTTTTGTTCCATCCTCCTTTAGATTCGAAGTTCCGGAGTCACCAACTCCATCATCCTCATTGATTTTCTCCTTTGCGGGCACAAAACCGATGATGGGATTTTTAATGGATGGCTTCGGAGGGGTGACCTTAGCACTAGTAATGACATTAGGTTGAGGAGTAAGGAAATCCGCCATCGAGGCTTTCATTTGGAATTTCCCTAAAAAAGGCTTTCATTTGGGATAAGATGGATGAACCCAATTGCTTGAGGTCATCCAATGCAGTCGGAATGGTAGCTGAAGGTGGCGGAGTAACTTGCTCCATGGGGAGTGTGGTATCCCCAGCCTCTTCTTTGCCGGATCCTTCACCCATAACTCTTACGCGGTGAAGCCCAAAGTAAGAGCCAAGGCTCTGATACCAATTGAAAGGTTAAGGGTGCGATTAGAAGTGGGGGCCGGGGGGTGAATAGGAGCTACCAAGTTTTTAGCCTTTTCAATTTTATATTTGTTGCGGAAACTTAAAGGTGACAGCTGAATAATAAAGATGAGCCTAAATGCAATGCAAGCACAAACAAGGAAACACAAGATGCAAGACAAGTAATACGGGAAGCCGTACGACCGGGGAAAAGCGCGGAGACAATGGAGACACAATATGTTTTCCGTAGTTCCCTCCACAAAAGGAGGTACGTCTACGTTGAGGAGGTGTGGCACCACAAAGGCGTCACCTTATTACTCGTAGGCACACCACAAAGGTGTACCTACTTCTCCACTATGCATAGCCGGTCGAGGTGGCTAGCCTTCACACAAGGTTGAGTCGAGCTCCACAAAGGATGGAGGCTCCCAACAACATCAAGAACTAGTCACAACAAGATCTAGAACGAGATGCTCTTCCAACTACAAGGATCCGCACAAAGGAGATCTAGGGTTTCCAGGTCCACCAAGGATAATTTGGGGAATCACCAAATTTCTTGGGTGGATAGGTAGATCTAGCCCTCATCCTTCGATTCCCCAAGTTTGGGGGGATTTGGTTGGCTAAGGAGGGAGATCCACGCGTTTGAAGCTCAAGATCTATGGAGGAGAGAGAAAGTCTTTGTGTTGGTCAGGTCTGAAGTAAGGAGGAAGAAGGCTCAACCTTTTATAGCATGTACCGGCCTTCTAGCCATTACAGAGCCCGAGGGGGCAGATGGTCCGACTTTATTTAGGCTGGATGATCCCCCCTCCCCCCGATGGTCCGGTCTTCACTTGTACTCTGAATGGGGCGGATGATCCGGCCACCCCTGGATATTGGGAACTTCGGGGGGGGGGGGATTTACTTCCGGCCCCTATATCGTAAGTCTGCGGGATGGGGGAGGAACGAAAATGCCATCCGGGGGGTGGAGTTTTCGTCCACACCCACGATTTTGCAGCTTGTCCTTCAGCCTTGTGGAGCGCATGGGCCGGATGATCCGGCCTGGAGAGAATTCCAACACCATCTTCAGTTTCTCTTCAAAATTACACCTCTCCTAAACAAGATCACATCCACCAATTGTAAAGATCACATACCCAATTCAAAAAAACTAGATGTAGGATCAAAACAAAAAGGTGGGCCATCATCCATAGTGCTAAAATCGATTCCTACACACTTGAGCACATACGGTAAAATTTGTATTAGACTATTGTTATTAAACACAAAACCTTAGAGATAAATCACGCTCTTTCACAAGCTTGTCTTTTCTTATCCCTTTACCTTTGTGCCTGGCAAAATATTCAAAACAAAGTCATTGATCATCAACCGTGCAGGAGTTCGCTGGTTTTGAAGGAACATCCAGAATTTCTGGATCTATCTAAATTCACTGCTCTAATAAACGACTTCGATGTAAAGCACAGTTCGTCTACCACAACATAATTCTGTAACATAACAAAACGTGCTTATACTTGTATCTGTGTTGACCAAGTATATTGTTTCTGATAAAAAAAATGCTCCATGGTTTAGGTCCTAGAGGGCGTGTACAACACAACATCACATGGGGATTAAGGTACATTCCAGGTAACATGGATAACAACAAGCCTAAAGCACCTGCCCTAGCTCTATTGTGTGCTTGGTCTCAATTTCCGTCATACTTGTTGCAGTGCGAAAGATCCCTTGGTGATTGTAATAATATACATCGGTGCAACATCTTGTGGTATCCGCCCCTGTCCAAACTTATATGCATAAGTACAACGGAACCTGCACTACACAAAAAAAGAAAACACTATACCCTACAGAACTTTTGGATAGTGCAACTGCAATTATGAACGCATTGTCTTAATTGTTGCTGTTGTTACCCTTGTTTTAACGCATTGCAGGTCTACGCTTTAATTTCTCCTTTTAGATGATCAAGTAGTTTTCTTTCGGAAGTAGGAATAATTTGGAATTGTGTACATCCCCTTTTACTTCTTGTAATGGAAATTTCAGGCACTTTTTCATCAAAAAACCAACCAATCATGGAAACGCGTTGTACTCGGAACCAAGCTGAATTTCTTGGTCCTTATTGATCTCAAACCCCGTACAAGTTGGCTGTGCAGCCATCCCTTTTCATTTACAATTTTCTCAAAACCAACAAGGTGCTTTTGTTTCTTGTCTTCAATGAATCTACCCCGCTTGGATTAGCCGGTGACTTCTGATCAGTCTCATCCAAGTCAAGACATCCACATTGAGGATGGAAGTTACTGCTTCAGTGGGGCAGTGCCTGAAGAAAGATTCCAATGATCACTTCCACCAGTTGTGATGTCTTCAAACGTGATTTTCAGGCTCTCCTCGGTGACACTCCTAGTATTTTCATCACTCCATTCCATCGCCATACTTCGCTACTTAATGAAAAAAATCGTTGTCAAATATAGCAGTTCATGGCAAACTACGTGATACAGCAACCTAGCAGTTCATGACAAACTACTGTGCACTAAATACAAATCTTTATGAACTACATCTAAACAGATAAGTAGCTTAGCCGAGCATCAAGAAACATAGATTTACTGTCTTTCAAACATGCAACAACATACATGTATGTACTACCTCCATTCCATAAAACAAAGCGTATAAATTTAGTCAAAAGTCAACATTGCTTAAGTTTGACTAAGTATAGAGACAAAAATATGAGCATCTGCAATACCAAATCTATATCAATAGATCCACCATAAGATGTCTTTTCATAGTGTATTTACTCACTATTGTAAATAGTGTCATTTTGTTTAAAACTTCAGGCAAACTTAATATGCTTTGATTTTTGACTAAAAATACACGCCTTGTTTTCGAAATGGAGGTATTAGATATGAATGTATATGATAAGGGTTGAACCCTAGGGGAGGCCCGATATTCACGGATTTGGGGACGGGGGTGAGGAACACGAAGAACACGAGTGGAAAGTGGAGGGGGTCGAAGATACAAACACGCACACACACAACCGGTTGTTCTTCGTTGGCTCGATACACCAACCCAATAGAATTGCAAGGCAAAGATCCACAAGGAGTAGAATCCCTCACAAAAGATTGGCAATCAATTGGTAGAGTTCCAAAGAGGAAAAGAGTGCAAATAGATAGAATTGCAAGAAGCAAATGATCCACAAACACTAGAATTCCTAGAATGGAAGAGACCAATTCCTCAGAAGATCCTTGATAACTTCATAGATTCAGATCTAGAAGGTTTTCCCATAGGGAGGGGCAAATCTCATGTCTAATCTCACAAGAAGTCTAACCCTAGATCTAAGCCAACAAGGCTAATTATAGTAGAACAGTCGAAGGGGTCAGTCAAATTTAAAACCCGACAATTTCGTGCTGAAACGCGTACAGGCGGAAGTTCCGCCCTCTGGGGGAGGAAGTTCCGGTCGGGGTGGAAGTTCCGGTCCTAAGAGCGGAAGTTCCGGTCGGGGCGGTACTTCTGGCCAACTTTCGTTCTAGTTCCGAAAACGACCTATTTGCTTGCAGTAACATCCCGGGGCGTTTTGGCGTGTTTCCGGAACTGGGGCGGAACTTGGTCGGTAGTACCGGCGGGCGGAAGTTCCGGTCATTGCGGGAGGAAGTTCCGGCCGCGGCTCCGTCAGCTCGAGCATCTTCAGTCTTGGACATCATCTGGGCGGAAGTTCCGGTCATGCGGGGCGGAAGTTCCGGCTGGAGCATTTGTGCTTCTTCAGCATTTCCTTCACTCCCTAGAGGCATCTGGGCGGAAGTTTCGGCCATGAGGGGGGGGGGGAGTTCCGGCTGGAGCGTTGTTGCGCCTTATTCATCTCCTTCTTCTCTTTCTCTATTGGCTTGGTCCTCGCGGCTTGTATCTTGTTCGATGTACCTGATTGAACACAAGGTATTCGCATGAAGTAGCATGCTATCCAATGAGGTATCAAATGTATACGTGGAAAGGAGCGAATTGACCTCTTGGTGTATGGCTTTGGCCCGAGCTCGTGCCATTGGGCCACGAGGATGGCTTGTCGGTCTTGAGGAGGAGGTGTCCAAAAGCCACCCCGTATCATCTCCCCCATTGCGAAAGAGTCGTCCTCGACTCTATGTTCTCCTCATCTCCATGATAGGGTGCGAGATCCATGTGTTGCTCATCAAGTACTTGGATGTTGGTATGTCGATGACGTAGGCGTTGTTGTTGATGCGCTTGAGGACCTTGAAGGGACCATCGCCTTGGGGTTTGAGCTCGGAGTTGCGTTCTTGAGGGAACCGGTCTTTGTGAAGGTGTATCCACACTAGGTCTCCTTCATTGAAGATCCTTGCCTTCTTCTTCATGTTGAGTCTAGTGGCTTGACGAAGTACTTGTTGCTCGATTGTTGCTCTTGTATCTTCATGTAGCTTCTTCATGTATTGGGCTCACTTGTCGATGTTCATGTTTACTTGCTCATGTAGCGGAAGAGGAAGTAGGTCGATTGTCGTTGGTGGTTCGAACCCATATACGACCATGAAGGGACTTCTCATTGTTGTAGAGTGCTTGGCGCAGTTGTAGGCAAACTCCGCATGCGGGATGCAATCTTCCCATGCTTTAAAATTCTTCTTGACAAGGACTCGTAGTAGTGTGGAGAGACTTCGGTTCACAATTTCAGTTTTCCCATCGGTTTGGGGGTGTGATGATGATGAGAACAAATGCTTGACGTTGAACTTGTTCATTAGTGTCTTCCAAAGGTAGCTCATGAATTTGACATCTTGGTCCGACAATCCTTCTTGGTACACCGTGGAGTCTCACAATTTCCCTAAAAAACAAGGAGGCAATATGTGAAGCATCATCCGTTTGGGAGCAAGGTATAAAATGAGCCATTTTGGAGAATCTATCAACCACCACAAAAATTGAATCACGACCATACTTAGTTCGAGGCAATCCTAGACACTCTTCATCTCGCTCACATATGGCTTGTGGCGCTCACTCTCTTTTTGGTGGATCACTCTCTCACCTCTCATCTCACTATTTATAGTAGCTTCCTTAGCCCTTGCTAAAGTCTTTGCATTGTCCGCAATTACTTGGCTAGGAGTCATTGGGCGTAGGATGAAGGACTTGTCATCGACCTTGAAGCTATAGACATTTGTGTAACCATCATGGTTTGCTTTCTTGTCATATTGCCAAGGGCGACCAAGAAGCATGTGCCACACCGTCATATGCACTACATCACACTCAACAGTGTCTTCATATGCTCCAATCATGAAGGATATTGTGATGGTGTGTTGAATCTTCACATTTCCATTGTACGGAGCGGGAGATTGAGCTTGGAACATAGTTCGGTGCTTGCAAGGTTGTGGCAACTTCCTCTGTCGATGATGACCTTGATTGACTTGCCATTGATTCCGGGTCTTGTTTGGAAGATGTTGCATCTTTGGTCTTCATTGGGGAGTGCATGGGTTGTCAAGACTTTGGTCACCACAAGTGATGGGCTTGTATCATGCACACATAGGATTTGCTCTTGGTCTTCCAATGCATCATCTTCAAGATTGGTTGCGGCTTGCACTAAGGCTTCATATTCACCTTCACTTAAGTACTCCACATCTCCATCATCCCGAGTTATCATAACTCTTCTGTTCTTGCATTCAAAGGATTTATGTCCTTGGGCACCACACTTGAAGCAAGTGATGTTACTAGATCTGGTGGAAGCTTTGGAGGACATAGTTGATTGCTCCGGCTTGAAGCTTGTTGTCTTGATGGCACTTCTTGTTTGCTTGGGAGGATCCTTGGAGGCACTAGCACTTGTATTCTTTGTGGTTGAGGAAGCATTCCTTGCATTTCTTGCGGCGAAGAAGGTCTTTGACTTTGCACTTGCTAAGTCTTCTCGCACTTGGCGCTCGGCCCTTGTAGCTTGATGAAGTAACTCAACCATGTTGGTGTAAGGCAAGAATTCCACTATCCTCTTGACGGGGATGTTCAATCCATTCAAGAACCTTGCCATTGTTTGCTCTTCTCGCTCATCCACATTCGCACTCATCATGGTCATGTGCATCTCCTTGTAGTATTCTTCAACGGACTTGAAACTTTGCTTGAGTTGGGTAAGCTTGTTGAAGAGGTCATGTTTGTGGTGAGAGGGCACAAAACGAGTGTGCATCACTTCTTTCATCTCTTCACATGTGTCAATGGGTTCAAGAAGGTTGGCTTCACGTTTGTCATTGAGTTCATCCCACCATACACTTGCATAATCTTCAAACTAGGTCTTCTTCTCCTTGGAACTTGGGCATGGTGAACTTTAGATTCCCAAAGATTTCTTCCTCGTTATGGTCATTGCGTCGATGTATTGGTCTTGCATCCTCTTGATCCTCATTATGGTTGTGAGGTTGTTGATGATGATTCTCATCTTCATTGCGGCGGTTTGGATGAGGAGGACGCCTTCCATGTGGTTGCCTAGGGTGTGGCATCACACTAGCTTCACTTGGTGCTTCGTCTTCATTGTGGTGATGACGTGGGCATAACCCTTCGGGTACTCGACATTGTCATACCCGGTGCAAACTATGAAGCTGGACCAGCACAAGGACTCAACAAGCTGGACCTGCACGCGCCTCAACTTGGACTACAATGAAAGAAGACTCCAATACGAATCCTACTAGGACTCTTGTAAACCCTAGCTTGGCTGATATATAAAGCCAGGCAGGGGCACCCCTTAGGGACACGCATATTGAGAAAACATAAAACATAGGGCGTCACGCCTAGACATCACAACCCACAGATTAGAACTAGACTAGATCCAACAACTCCGCCTATGGCGGCCCCCTGTACACATATAATCATATAGTGGATTGCTAGCAGGACATAGCGATCCTCCACCGTGGGGACGTGAACCTGGGTACGTCGTGTACCACCTCGCTCCCGGAACTTCCGTCGTCGCCTTTCTCTAAAACTCAAGCCCCTCATGGTGGGCATTGCCGAGGAACCGCCTCGTCAATTGGCGTCGTCTGTGGGAAACACGTCGACTGGATTTTGTCATCCGGGCGAGATCCATCGTTAACTACTTTGGTCAGATTGCATCTGGCTAACTGCGTGCTTCAAAGGTCGTCACCACCGGCAGCTATGCCATGGAAGTCAGTCGACCTGGCAGCCGCCCTCAACATCCAGGTCACATTGGGAAGACGGGCACATCATTGAAATCCTGGCAGTAGCCGCTGTATTCTCATCGGCGAGACTTCAAATACATATCGGTTGCATCTTGCATGTATGCTTTCGTGGTACAAAAGTTCATGTCAAGAGCGCAGCACCAAATCGTACAAGTTTCCAGAAGAAAATTCCACCGAGCCTAATCAACGTGCGAGTAGCAGATCGCATCACGGCGGTAACGCTCGGCAGCTGCTGCAATACTTGCTTCGGCAGTCACCTCACGTAACCGGCAGGGCCAGTCCATACCAGATTGATCAATACACACCGCAAGTTTCGTGACCCGTACCAATCAGCCGAGTTCATGCCGGACTCGATCATGTAGAAGGAAGAAGCTGAGACCAAGCCAACTACGAAAAAAGCAGACGATCGTTTCCAACAAGGAAAGACAAGAAAAGAAAGAAAAAGGGGAAGCTGCCGAGATGAAGTTGCATACCACAGGCCCTTATACCTGTGCATGGATTAGGCTATCGTGTGCATGGATTCAGCGGCAAGGATGCTAATCACATGCACAATGAATTAATGAAGTACGACCCATGCATGCCAAAATTAAGTCGCACACGGGACTGGCCAAATAAACTGTCCGGTCAAGGCACAATCAAGTCAGACAAATTCCAAGAAGCCCCACGTTACTCGAAGCAGAGGACACAGCAAGCGGACGCATCTAGAAGATAAAAAGAATTCAAGCTTCCTACGAGAAAGGAATTAAGAAAAATTACTGCCGTGCATGCAAGGAGAAATAAAGATCCGTCGACTTCTTCCAACCAAAACTTGCTCTTCGTCTGCGCCGCGCTTCGTCACGAACACATCATTCGACATAAAGATTACCAGATTGAAACAAAGCTTCGAGTACTCTGCTCGGTCGACCGCGCCTGCCATAGCGCACTCGTCTTACTCAGGGGCTCGCCTACCATGGAACCGACGTCGCGGACTCAATATATTCGGATGCTCGCCCGCCGCGGACCGGCCATATTAACTGCGTCCTCTTCATCGGCCACGACAGCCAGGGGCAGCGTGGACTATCTTTGGCGGCGCAATTATTTCGGCTGCGCCCGCCGCATGAACTATCTTTGGCCGTGCAACTATTTTCGACTGCGCCTGCAGAACCAAGTGTTCCTCTTCCTTTCGCCACACCCGATGATTGGGGAGGCGCCGTTACTCGGGGGCTCCTGGAATATCTTCGAACTATTGCGGTTACTCCCATCGAGAGCGCCGGTTCGCTGGAACCTAAGAAGATATGAAGACTATTACTCCCATCGGGAGCGCCGGTTCGCTGGAACCTAAGAAGATATGAAAACTATTACTCCCATCGGGAGCGCCGGTTCGCTGGAATTCAAGAAGATATGAAGACTATTACTCCCATCGGGAGCGCCGGTTCACTGGAATTCAAGAAGATATGAAGACTCAAGTTTTGAAGAGTTGCAGTAATTCGGGACACCCGAACTACATCGTCAGGAACCTTGTTCGTATATTTCAACGAACGTCGGTGCGATGGAAAATACGCCCAGAGATTGCACTCTAAAAAAGCCTCTGAAACTACGAGTGCTATGATGCAAAATCAATGGGGACCTTGCTCTTTTCCTTTGCTATAGATGCCTCAAAGAGTGCCGCAAATAGCAAGGATCATGAAACAACGGGAACCTTACTCTTTTCCTTTGCTATAGATGCCTCAAAGAGTGTCGCAGATAGCAAGTATCATGAAACAACGGGAACCTTACTCTTTTCCTTTGCTATAGATGCCTCAAAGAGTGCCGCAGATAGCAAGGATCATGAAACAACGGGAACCTTACTCTTTTCCTTTGCTATAGATGCCTCAAAGAGTGCCGCAGATAGCAAGGATCATGAAACACGTACGAAAACGACCCACACTCGATACTTTAAATTGCAGAAGTATCAAAGAGTGACGGAGTCATCGGCAGACCTAGTGCCACCGATCTATTCGGGAGCTGCTGCCAAGACATGCATCGGTTGAAAGCAAAGTTGCACATACAACGGGTTTAGCAAGACCTGCAACACGAGCTGATCACTCAAATAATTTGCTGCCGATAAACTTACAAACAATGGCATCAACGATGCTCAAGGTGCATTAAGAATTGCCCCTTGAAATAAACAAACAATGTGTCAACGGCACCTGAAGAAAACTATAAACATCGGGTTGCTCAACTTGAGTCTACTCACGGTTGCAAGCATCAGTGCCCAGACTCGGGGGCTACTTCCATCGGGAGCGCTGGACGCGCACCCGATAAAATTATCGGCTCCTCCGGGATATCACCCCAATCATCGGCTCCTCTGGGCTATCATCCGAATTATCGGCTCCTCTGGGCCATCATCCAAATCATCGGCTCCTCTGAGCCACCATCCGAATTATCGGCTCCTCGAGGATATCACCCAAATCATCGGCTCCTCGAGGATATCACCCAAATCATCGGCTCCTCGAGGATATCACCCAAATCATCGGCTCCTCCTGGGTATCATCCGAATTATTGGCTCCTCTGGGCCATCATCCAAATCATCGGCTCATCTGAGCCACCATCCGAATCATCGGCTCCTCTGGGCCATCATCCAAATCATCGACTCCTCCAGGATATTGATGGCGTGTAACTCACACGTTCGTTGGGAACCCCAAGAGGAAGGTATGATGCGCACAGCAGCAAGTTTTCCCTCAGAAAGAAACCAAGGTTTATCGAACCAGGAGGAGCCAAGAAGCACGTTGAAGGTTGATGGCGGCGGGATGTAGTGCGGCGCAACACCAGAGATTCCGGCGCCAACGTGGAACCTGCACAACACAACCAAAGTACTTTGCCCCAACGAAACAATGAGGTTGTCAATCTCACCGGCTTGCTGTAACAAAGGATTAACCGTATTGTGTGGAAGATGATTGTTTGCGAGAGAAAACAAGTAAAACAAGTATTGCAGCAGATTTGTATTTCAGTATTAAAGAATGGACCGGGGTCCACAGTTCACTAGAGGTGTCTCTCCCATAAGATAAAAGCATGTTGGGTGAACAAATTACAGTCGGGCAATTGACAAATAGAGAGAGCATAACAATGCACATACATGTCATGATAAGTATAGTGAAATTTAATTGGGCATTACAACAAAGTACATAGACCGCCATCCAACTGCATCTATGCCTAAAAAGTCCACCTTCAGGTTATCGTCCGAACCCCCTCCAGTATTAAGTTGCAAAGCAACGGACAATTGCATTAAGTATGGTGCGTAATGTAATCAACAACTACATCCTCGGACATAGCGCCAATGTTTTATCCCTAGTGGCAACAGCACAACACAACCTTAGAACTTTCCGTCACTCGTCCCGGTGTCAATGCGGGCATGAACCCACTATCGAGCATAAATACTCCCTCTTGGAGTTAAGAGCAAAAACTTGGCCAGAGCCTCTACTAATAACGGAGAGCATGCAAGATCATAAATAACACATATGTAATAACTTGATAATTAACATAACATGGTATTCTATATCCATCGGATCCCGACAAACACAACATAGAGTATTACAGATAGATGATCTTGATCATGTTAGGCAGCTCACAAGATCCAACAATGAAGCACAATGAGGAGAAGACAACCATCTAGCTACTGCTATGGACCCATAGTCCATGGGTGAACTACTCACTCATCACTCCGGAGGCGACCATGGCGGTGTAGAGTCCTCCGGGAGATGAATCCCCTCTCCGGCAGGGTGCCGGAGGAGATCTCCAGAATCCCCCGAGATGGGATTGGCGGCGGCGGCGTCTCGGGAAGGTTTTCCGTATCGTGGTTTTTCGCCTCAGGGGTTTCGCGACGGAGGCTTTAAGTAGGCGGAAGGGCAGAGTCGGAGGGCTGACGAGGGGCCCACACCATAGGGCGGCGCGGGCCCCTCTCGGCCGCACGGCCCTATGGTGGCGGCGCCTCGTCGCCCCACTTCGTATCCCTTTCGGTCTTCCGGAAGGTTCGTGGCAAAATAGGACCCCGGGTCTTGATTTCGTCCAATTCCGAGAATATTTCGTTACTAGGATTTCTGAAACCAAAAACAGCAGAAAACGAGCAAGCTGGCTCTTCGGCATCTTGTTAATAGGTTAGTTCCAGAAAATGCACGAATATGACATAAAGTGTGCATAAAACATGTAGGTATCATCAATAATATGGCATGGAACATAAGAAATTATCGATACGTCGGAGGCGTATCAGCATCCCC
>NC_061514.1:238263500-238290589 GCF_022539505.1 Lolium rigidum
GGCGCCTCGTCGCCCCACTTCGTATCCCTTTCGGTCTTCTGGAAGGTTCGTGGCAAAATAGGACCCTGGGTCTTGATTTCGTCCAATTCCGAGAATATTTCGTTACTAGGATTTCTGAAACCAAAAACAGCAGAAAACAGCAAGCGGCTCTTCGGCATCTTGTTAATAGGTTAGTTCCGGAAAATGCACGAATATGACATAAAGTGTGCATAAAACATGTAGGTATCATCAATAATATGGCATGGAACATAAGAAATTATCGATACGTCGGAGGCGTATCAGCATCCCCAAGCTTAGTTCTGCTCGTCCCGAGCAGGTAAAACGATAACAAAGATAATTTCTGAAGTGACATGCCATCATAACCTTGATCATACTATTTGCAAACTTATGTAATGAATGCAGCGATCAAAACAATGGTAATGACATGAGTAAACAACTGAATCATAAAGCAAAGACTTTTCATGAATAGTACTTCAAGACAAGCATCAATAAGTCTTGCATAAGAGTTAACTCATAAAGCAATAAATCAAAGTAAAGGTATTGAAGCAACACAACGGAAGATTAAGTTTCAGCGGTTGCTTTCAACTTGTAACATGTATATCTCATGGATAATTGTCAACATAGAGTAATATAACAAGTACAATATGCAAGTATGTAGGAATCAATGCACAGTTCACACAAGTGTTTGCTTCTTGAGGTGGAGAGAGATAGGTGAACTGACTCAACATAAAAGTAAAAGAATGGTCCTTCAAAGAGGAAAGCATCGATTGCTATATTTGTGCTAGAGCTTTTATTTTGAAAACATGAAACAATTTTGTCAACGGTAGTAATAAAGCATATGAGTTATGTAAATTATATCTTACAAGTTGCAAGCCTCATGCATAGTATACTAATAGTGCCCGCACCTTGTCCTAATTAGCTTGGACTACCGGATCATTGCAATGCACATGTTTTAACCAAGTGTCACAATGGGGTACCTCCATGTCGCCTGTACAAAGGTCTAAGGAGAAAGCTCGCATTTTGGATTTCTCGCTTTTGATTATTCTCAACTTAGACATCCATACCGGGACAACATGGACAACGAGATAATGGACTCCTCTTTAATGCATAAGCATGTGGCAACAATTATTATTCTCATATGAGATTGAGGATATATGTCCAAAACTGAAACTTCCACCATGAATCATGGCTTTAGTTAGCGGCCCAATGTTCTTCTCTAACAATATGCATGCTCCAACCATTAAGGTGGTAGATCTCTCTTACTTCGGACAAGACGGACATGCATTGCAACTCACATGATATTCAACAAAGAATAGTTGATGGCGTCCCCAGAAAACATGGTTATCGCACAATAAGCAACTTAATAAGAGATAAAGTGCATAAGTACATATTCAATACCACAATAGTTTTTAAGCTATTTGTCCCATGAGCTATATATTGCAAAGGTGAATGATGGAATTTTAAAGGTAGCACTCAAGCAATTTACTTTGGAATGGCGGATAAATACCATGTAGTAGGTAGGTATGGTGGACACGAATGGCATAGTGGTTGGCTCAAGTATTTTGGATGCATGAGAAGTATTCCCTCTCGATACAAGGTTTAGGCTAGCAAGGTTATTTGAAACAAACACAAGGATGAACGGTGCAGCAAAACTCACATTAAAGACATATTGTAAACATTATAAGACTCTACACCGTCTTCCTTGTTGTTCAAAACTCAATACTAGATGTTATCTAGACTCTAGAGAAACCAAATATGCAAACCAAATTAGCAAGCTCTAAGTGTTTCTTCATTAATGGGTGCAAAGTATATGATGCAAGAGCTTAAACATGAGCACAACAATTGCCAAGTATCAAATTATCCAAGACATTTTAGAATTACTACATGTAGTATTTTCCAATTCCAACCATATAACAATTTAACGAAGAAGAAACTTCGCCATGAATACTATGAATAGAGCCTAAGGACATACTTGTCCATATGCTACAGCGGAGCGTGTCTCTCTCCCATAAAGTGAATGCTAGGATCCATTTTATTCAAACAAAACAAAAAAAACAAAAACAAACCGACGCTCCAAGCAAAGTGCATAAGATGTGACGGAATAAAAATATAGTTTCAGGGGAGGAACCTGATAATGTTGTCGATGAAGAAGGGGATGCCTTGGGCATCCCCAAGCTTAGACGTTTGAGTATTCTTAGAATATGCAGGGGTGAACCACCGGGGCATCCCCAAGCTTAGAGCTTTCACTCTCCTTGATCATATTGCATCATACTCCTCTCTTGATCCTTGAAAACTTCCTCCACACCAAACTCGAAACAACTCATTAGAGGGTTAGTGCACAATAAAAATTAACATGTTCAGAGGTGACACAATCATTATTAACACTTATGGACATTGCATAAAGCTACTGGAAATTAATGGATCAAAGAAATTCATCCAACATAGCAAAAGAGGCAATGCGAAATAAAAGGCAGAATCTGTCAAAACAGAACAGTCCGTAAAGATGGATTTTATTAGGCCACCAGACTTGCTCAAATGAAAATGCCCAAATTGAATGAAAGTTTCGTACATATCTGAGGATCATGCACGTAAGTTGGCTTAATTTTCTGAGCTACCTACAGGGAGGTAGACCCAGATTCGTGACAGCAAAGAAATCTGGAACTGCGCAGTAATCCAAATCTAGTACTTACTTTACTATCAAAGACTTTACTTGGCACAACAAAACTCAAAACTAAGATAAGGAGAGGTTGCTACAGTAGTAAACAACTTCCAAGACTCAAATATAAAACAAAAATACTGTAGTAAAAACATGGGTTGTCTCCCATAAGCGCTTTTCTTTAACGCCTTTCAGCTAGGCGCAGAAAGTGTAACTCAAGTAACATCAAAAGATGAAGCATCAACATCATAATTTGTTCTAATAATAGAATCATAAGGTAACTTCATTCTCTTTCTAGGGAAGTGTTCCATACCTTTCTTGAGAGGAAATTGATATTTAATATTACCTTCCTTCATATCAATAGTAGCACCAACGGTTCGAAGAAAAGGTCTTCTCAATATAATGGGGCAAGATGCATTGCATTCAATATCCAAGACAACAAAATCAACGGGGACAAGGTTATTGTTAACCGTAATATGAACATTATCAACTCTCCCCAAAGGTTTCTTTTTAGCATTATCAGCGAGATTAACATCCAGATAACAGTTTTTCAATGGTGGCAAGTCAAGCATATCATAGACTTTCTTAGGCATAACGAAATACTTGCACCAAGATCACATAAAGCATTACAATCAAAATCTTTGACCCTCATTTTAATGATGGGCTCCCAACCATCCTCTAGCTTTCTAGGAATAGAAGTTTCAAGTTTTAGTTTTTCTTCTCTAGCTTTTATGAGAGCATTTGTAATATGTTTTGTGAAAGCCAAGTTTACAGCGCTAGCATTGGGACTTTTAGCAAGTTTTTGTAAGAACTTTATAACTTCAGAGATGTGGCAATCATCAAAATCTAAATCATTACAATCTAAAGCAATGGGATTATCATCCCCAAGGTTGGAAAAAATTTCAGCGAGTTTTATCACGAGCAGTTTCAGCAGTTTTAGCAGTTTCGAGTAATTTTGCGCGCTTTGCACTAGGAGTAGAAGCATTGCCAACACCAATTATTTTATTATTGATAGTAGGAGGTGCAGCAACATGTGAATCATTAGCATTGCTAGTGGTGGTAATAGTCCAAACTTTAGCTACATTTTTCTCTTTAGCTAGTTTTTCATTTTCTTCTCTATCCCACCTAGCACGCAGTTCAGCCATTAATCTTATATTCTCATTAATTCTAACTTGGATGGCATTTGCTGTAGTAACAATTTTATTTTCAATATCCCTATTAGGCATAACTTTCGATTTCAAAAGATCAACATCAGAGGCAAGACTATCAACCTTAGAAGCGAGAATATCAATTTTATTGAGCTTTTCCTCAACAGATTTGTTAAAGGCAGTTTGTGTACTAATAAATTCTTTAAGAATAGCTTCAAGTCCAGGGGGTGTATTCCTATTATTGTTGTAAGAATTCCCATAAGAATTAGCATAGCCGTTACCATTATTATAAGGATATGGCCTAGAGTTATTACTAGAATTGTTCCGATAAGCATTGTTGTTGAAATTATTATTTTTAATGAAGTTTACATCAACATGTTCTTCTTGGGCAACTAATGAAGCTAACGGAACATTATTAGGATCAACATTAGTCCTATCATTCACAAGCATGGACATAATAGCATCAACCTTATCATTCAAGGAAGAGGATTCTTCAACAGAATTTACCTTCTTACCTTGTGGAGCTCTTTCCGTGTGCCATTCAGAGTAATTAACCATCATATTATCAAGGAGCTTTGTTGCTTCACCAAGAGTGATGGACATAAAGGTACCTCCAGCAGCTGAATCCAATAAATTCCGCGAAGAAAAATTTAGTCCTGCATAGCAGGTTTGGATGATCATCCAAGTAGTCGATCCATGGGTTGGGCAATTTTTAACCAAAGATTTCATTCTTTCCCAAGCTTGAGCAACATGTTCATTATCCAATTGTTTAAAATTCATTATGCTACTCCTCAAAGATATAATTTTAGCAGGGGATAATATCTACCAATAAAAGCATCCTTGCATTTAGTCCAGGAATCAATACTATTCTTAGGCAGAGATAGCAACCAATCTTTAGCTCTTCCTCTTAATGAGAAAGGAAACAATTTTAATTTTATAATGTCACCATCTACATCTTTATACTTTTGCATTTCACATAGTTCAACAAAATTATTGAGATGGGCAGCAGCATCATCAGAAGTAACACCAGAAAATTGCTCTCTCATGACAAGATTCAGTAAAGCAGGTTTAATTTCAAAGAATGCCACTGTAGTAGCAGGTGGAGCAATAGGTGTGCATAGGAAATCATTATTATTTGTGCTAGTGAAGTCACACAACTTAGTATTTTCAGGGGTAGCCATTTTAGCAGTAGTAAATAAAGCAAACTAGATAATGCAAGTAAATTAAATTTTTTGTGTTTTCGATATAGCAAACAAGACAGTAAATAAAGTAAAGCTATCAACTAATTTTTTTGTGTTTTGATATAATGCAGCAAACAAAGTAGTAAATAAAATAAAGCAAGACAAAAACAAAGTAAAGAGATTGAGAAGTGGAGACTCCCCTTGCAGCGTGTCTTGATCTCCCCGGCAACAGCGCCAGAAAAAGAGCTTGATGGCGTGTAACTCACACGTTCGTTGGGAACCCCAAGAGGAAGGTATGATGCGCACAGCAGCAAGTTTTCCCTCAGAAAGAAACCAAGGTTTATCGAACCGGGAGGAGCCAAGAATCACGTTGAAGGTTGATGGCGGCGGGATGTAGTGCGGCGCAACACCGGAGATTCCGGCGCCAACGTGGAACCTGCACAACACAACCAAAGTACTTTGCCCCAACGAAAGAGTGAGGTTGTCAATCTCACCGGCTTGCTGTAACAAAGGATTAACCGTATTGTGTGGAAGATGATTGTTTGCAGAGAAAACAGTAAAACAAGTATTGCAGCAGATTTGTATTTCAGTATTAAAGAATGGAGCGGGGTCCACAGTTCACTAGAGGTGTCTCTCCCATAAGATAAAAGCATGTTGGGTGAACAAATTACAGTCGGGCAATTGACAAATAGAGAGAGCATAACAATGCACATACATGTCATGATAAGTATAGTGAAATTTAATTGGGCATTACGACAAAGTACATAGACCGCCATCCAACTGCATCTATGCCTAAAAAGTCCACCTTCAGGTTATCGTCCGAACCCCTCCAGTATTAAGTTGCAAAGCAACGGACAATTGCATTAAGTATGGTGCGTAATGTAATCGACAACTACATCCTCGGACATAGCGCCAATGTTTTATCCCTAGTGGCAACAAGCACAACACAACCTTAGAACTTTCTCGTCACCTGTCCCGGTGTCAATGCGGGCATGAACCCACTATCGAGCATAAATACTCCCTCTTGGAGTTAAGAGCAAAAACTTGGCCGGAGCCTCTACTAATAACGGAGAGCATGCAAGATCATAAACAACACATATGTAATAACTTGATAATTAACATAACATGGTATTCTATATCCATCGGATCCCGACAAACACAACATAGAGTATTACAGATAGATGATCTTGATCATGTTAGGCAGCTCACAAGATCCAACAATGAAGCACAATGAGGAGAAGACAACCATCTAGCTACTGCTATGGACCCATAGTCCAGGGGTGAACTACTCACTCATCACTCCGGAGGCGACCATGGCTAGGGTGTCAAGGTGGATCCATGGGATGTCATTTGTACTATGTAGTTCAAATTTTGATGTCAAAATTTGTACTAAAAGTCAAATTATACTACAAGTGGGACAAGAGTGGATCCCACTTGACACCCTTAACCATGGCGTGTAGAGTCCTCGGGAGATGATCCTCTCCGGCGGTGCGGAGGAGATCTCCGAATCCCCCGAGATGGGATTGGCGGCGGCGGCGTCTCCGGAAGGTTTTCCGTATCGTGGTTTTTCGCCTCGGGGGTTTCGCGACGGAGGCTTTAAGTAGGCGGAAGGGCAGAGTCGGAGGGCCGACGAGGGGCCCACACCATAGGGCGGCGCGGGCCCCCTCCGGCCGCGCGGCCCTATGGTGGCGGCGCCTCGTCGCCCCACTTCGTATCCCTTTCGGTCTTCCGGAAGGTTCGTGGCAAAATAGGACCCCGGGTCTTGATTTCGTCCAATTCCGAGAATATTTCGTTACTAGGATTTCGAAACCAAAAACAGCAGAAAACAGCAATCGGCTCTTCGGCATCTTGTTAATAGGTTAGTTCCAGAAAATGCACGAATATGACATAAAGTGTGCATAAAACATGTAGGTATCATCAATAATATGGCATGGAACATAAGAAATTATCGATACGTCGGAGGCGTATCAGATATCACCCAAATCATCGGCTCCTCCTGGATATCATCTTCCAAATCATCAATTCTTCTATCTATGATATCATCAGAGTCATCGGCATCATGTTCTCAGAACTCGGAGACATGTACGGTATTCGACTCATCATTTTTTACATCATGTACATAACTATTTCATATTTATTTACAGGCTCGTGAGCTACTCCCATCGGGAGCGCTGGTCGCGCACCCGAGAAAAATATGGCAACCTCGCCGACAAAGAAGAATAAAGTTGAAGACGTCGGCATCAACAATCAAGATCTTCGAGTAGTACAACTTGAGTCTATGCGTCGCTGCAAGCACCCGCCCATAGACTCGGGGGCTACTCCCATCGGGAGCGCTTCGCGCACCCGACAGAAAGCAACTTTAACTCGACATCAAGCACAAGATTCAACAGATGATCAAGACATTCCGCGAAGACAACTTTAGTCCCTGCCCGAAGCTTCACTACGGCCAGACACTCGGGGGCTACTGACGTGGGCATAACCCTTCGGGTACTCGACATTGCCATACCCGGTGCAAACTATGAAGTTGGACCAGCACAAGGACTCAACAAGCTGGACCTGCACGCGCCTCAACTTGGACTACAATGAAAGAAGACTCCAATACGAATCCTACTAGGACTCTTGTAAACCCTAGCTTGGCTGATATATAAAGCCAGGCATGGGCACCCCTTAGGGACACGCATATTGAGAAAACATAAAACATAGGGCGTCACGCCTAGACATCACAACCCACAGATTAGAACTAGACTAGATCCAACAACTCCGCCTATGGCGGCCCCCTGTACACATATATTCATATAGTGGATTGCTAGCAGGACGTAGCGATCCTCCACCGTGGGGACGTGAACCTGGGTACGCCGTGTACCGCCTCGCTCCCGGAACTTCCGTCGTCGCCTTTCTCTAAAACCCAAGCCCCTCATGGTGGGCATTGCCGAGGAACCGCCTCGTCAGGTGACTTGCTTCACCTTGATGAGCATGAGGTGCTTGACGAGCTTGATGATTGGAAGGATTGTGTCTTCTATTGTCCATGTTGTTCCTTCTTGCGCCATTATCTTGAGGAGCATCAATATTGACGATTTGGCGTTCTTGGTTCACTTCTTGTTCGGCATCATGTTGTGGTTGCCTTTGAGCATTGGCCACTTGAGATGGACAAGGTTGCCCTTGTTGTTTACGTGCCTCTTGCTCATGGAGAAGACGTTCTTGCTCACGTGCACGAAGGAGATCTTGATCATGACGAAGACGTTGTTGTTCCTCTTGGAATTGAGCTTCACGATTTTCTTGTTGTAGCCTCTGTTGTTCAAGTTGAACACGTGTTTGCTCCGCATCTTGAGCTTTTTGTTGAAGTACTTGAGCATCCACATTATGGTTGTGTGGATCTTCATTAGAGGCATGATGAGACGGAGATGGAGCTCGATGCCTTGAACTATGAGAGCGCGACGACCTTGAGTGTTGGCTTCGATTGTTGGCGATGTTGGCAATAGCTTGTTCAAGGCGTGCCAACCTTTCTTTTTGTCTTCTCATGCTCGCCATGTTTTGTTGGCCTTGAGTAGTGAGTGTAGCCTTCAAATAGTGGCCTTGAGCATCAAGCTTATCATGGAGGTCTTGCACTTGGACATTGAGGTCTCTTCTTTGCACTTGAGCTCGTTCTTCATAGCGTAAGACGGTCTCATCCATCCTTTCCATGAGGTCATGGATACTCTTGTTGATGGCTTGAGTAGCTATCCAATGTTGGTGCCGCATCATGGGCAAGTGGTTCCCCTCTCCACTAAACATGGTTACAAACTAAAACAAGAACTATGTTGTGGGGGGTTAGAGGAAAACTCACAAGTATGACAAAGACTCACAACAAAATTGGAAAGGTGTTTCAAGGTGAGGAACAACCGGTTACACACGCAAAAACACACGCAAAAGGCTAAGAACTCTATATGGTGTTAGGTATGGGTGTGGAAAGCTAAATGGAAGATCCAAACAAAATGTCTATTGTCAAAAGTGGGTGAGATCCAAAAGTCACAAGTCAAAAGCGGTGATCACAAAAGGCATACACAACGTGGAATACACGCATGTGACAAAATAGGGTTAGCGCAACCAAGGAAAATGATCACGGCAAAAATTGGTCCTAACGAAAACTACTAGCTCGGTGTCACGCTAACACAAGAGAGACCGTGCTTGGTTGCAAAATTGAGAAGAAGCAAGATTTGTGCAAGACGCCTCTCTTCTCTTTTCTCTCTTATGTTTATAAGCTTTGGACTCTTTTGTATGTAGGTGTCACTCACACATTATTTTCTTTTTGTATTTTTTTTCTTTTTCTCACTATGTAAGTATACTACTATCTATGTAAGTATGTCACACTTCTTTTGCTTATCTTTTCACAACGAGCTTGCTTCGTAGCTTTGCTCAACACACGCACATCCTCACGGTCGGGACGCTTGTGCAATATTTCGCAACACTAGAAAGCCACTCTCGATGGGAAAGGTACGCAAAGGAGGCTAGGGCTACAAGTTAAAGTGCAAGTTATACCACTTGATGATGGTGACCGACGATGATCTCGAACTTGCGATGGTGCTGGAAGGTGTCAAATGAACCGCTTGGATCCTCGGGGTACCGTCGTCGTTGTCGATGTTGCGGAAGCTTGTGGTAGATGAAGTGGCACTCAAAACCGAAGTCCAAACACAAAAATGCAGTACCAAACTTCCGGTCCGAGCGGAATTTCCGGTCCTGTCGGGCGGAACTTCCGGTCTCAACAGATCTGCGGGCTATTCGTCGATTTGGGCGGAAATCCGGTCCAAAAACTTTCGAATTCGTGGAAAATTTGGCATTAAAATCTGTGGGAAGGTGGGGGAGTTGTAGATCAACACGAAAATCAAGTTTCTATTGGAGCAAAACCACCAAAAACTCAACAAATCGCGAGATCCAAGAAAGACCAATTTGGGGCTATTTTTTGGGATTTTTTAAATTTTCTCAAGAAATTTTTTGGGGCTATGGGGGTCAAATCCGTGGCAACCAAGGAGCTCTTGATACCATATGATAAGGGTTGAACCCTAGGGGAGGCCCGATCTTCACGGATTTTGGACGGGGGTGAGGAACACGAAGAACACGGGTGGAAAGCGGAGGGGGTCGAAGATACAAATGCGCGCGCCCACACACACACACACACACACACACACACACACACACAACCGGTTGTTCTTCGTTGGCCCGATACACCAACCCAATAGAATTGCAAGGCAAAGACCCACAAGGAGTAGAATCCCTCACAAAAGATTGGCAAGCAATTGGTAGAGTTCCAAAGAGAAAAAGAGCGCAAATAGATAGAATTGGAAGAAGCAGAAGATCCAGAAATACTAGAATTTTTAGAATGGAAGAGACCAATTCCTCTGAAGATCCTTGATAACTTCATAGATTCAGATCTAGAAGGGTTTCCCATAGGGAGGAGCAAAGCTCATGTCTAATCTCACAACAAGTCTAACCCTAGATCTAAGCCAACAAGGCTATTTATAGTAGGAGGGTCGAAGGGGTAAGTCAAAGCTGAAAACACGCAGTTTCGTGCTGAAACGCGTACAGGCGGAAGTTCCGGCCTCTAGGGGAGGAAGTTCCGGTCGGGGCGGAAGTTCCGATCTGGGCGGTACTTCCGGCCAACTTCCGGTCTTGTTCCGAAAACGACCTATTTGCTTGCAGTAACATCCCGGGGCGTTTTGGCGCGTTTCCGGAACTGGGGAGGAACTTGGTCGGTGGTACCGACGGGCGGAAGTTCCGGTCGTTGAGGGAGGAAGTTCCTGCCGCGGCTCCGTCAGCTCGAGCATCTTCAGTCTTGGACAACATCTGGGCGGAAGTTCCGGTCCTGCGGGGCGGAAGTTCCGGCTGGAGCATTTGTGCTTCTTCAAAATTTCCTTCAGTCCTGAGAGGTATCTGGGCGGAAGTTCCGGCCATGGGGACGGAAGTTCCGGCTGGAACGTTGTTGCGTCTTCATCTCCTTCTTCTCTTTCTCCATTGGCTTGGTCCTCGCGGCTTGTATCTTGTTCGATGTACCTGATTGAACACAAGGTATTCGCATGAAGTTGCATACCATCCAATGAGGTATCAAATGTATACATGGAAAAGAGCGAATTGACCTCTTGGTGTATGGCTTTGCCCCGAGCTCGTGTCATTGGGCCACGAGGAAGGCTTGTCGATCTTGAGGAGGAGGTGTTCAAAAGCCAGGGCCGGACCGACGGGAGTGCGGCTGGTGCGGCCGCACAGGGCCCCAAATTTTGGGGGGCCCCAAATTTTCAATTTGGCACTCAGCAACACGTTACGCCGCCCTCCCGCGTCCGACCAGGACACCCCTGTCCTATCTAACCTCCAGCAGCCGAGGGAAATAGCGCCATCGATAGGTTGCTTGAAGCTTTCCGTTCAGGTCAAAGGGTAGGGGATGCGGTAGGTAGGTAGGAGAAGATCGAAATCGTCTATGCTAACCGCATAAATGAAATGGCCCACCAAACCGTGTGTGTGGCGTACGCATGTTCTAGCTCAGCCCAATCTACTCCCCTAGAAAAATGGCCCAGCTCAATCTATGTTCCTCTAGCTATAATCTAAAGAAAAGCTCAATTACACGTTTGCTATTTCTAAAAAAAAATCACATTTCGCTCAGCCAACCAAATGCAAACAATCATTATAATTATTATTTTGTTTCTCCATCCTGTTGGTACATGTATTTTTTAGATCCTGATGAAACGTGGATATTTTGTGCTCACCATCGGAATTTTAAAAATCAATACATGTGTAAGCACAAATTACACACTAAATGTATAGGGCCTATTTTAGTAATATAGGGCCTATTTTATGATCTCGCACAGGGCCCCGAATTTTGACGGCCCGGCCCTGCCAAAAGTCACCCCGAATCATACTTGTGGTGCTGATTAATGAACCTTACTGTATGCAAGTCCAAATGAATGAATAATAGAACATTCATGTTCCATAACCGATGCAAACCAACATCCATGTCCAAACTTCTGTGTGCCAAGACATGAAATAATTTAACCTTTCAAGCAACAGAGGAGTACAGGACAAGGGAAGTTGACAGCTCACATTAGGGGATTCAAGAAGATCCGTCGTCTCTCTTGTAGCTGAAGGAATTCATAGCCATTGCAGACCAGCTGCCGAGGTTGAGGACGATGCGGTGAGGATGAACCAGAGTTGAGGAGAAGAGGCGCGGGAGGAAAAGCAGAGAAGCCCTAACCCTATACGCATGAGGATGACTCAGGGAGGGAGAACCCTAGCTGGGAGCTCCGGTGGATGGCTTAGGCGGTGGCGCCCAATGTACTCGCCATGAAATCATGTTTTGTAGGGAAAAAAACACGGCTCTTTATTTCAACTTCAACATCAGTACACACCAGAGCAACACCATTGTACATACTCTGAAGAAAGACTAATGCCACCCCATTGTACATGGCTATTGAAAATCGGTGCTCCCCACACTTTGTCCTAAATCCAAAAAAGATTACATTTTACTCAAAAATTTAGATGTGCTATACTGCTATTGAAGAACCAACCAACCAACCATCGAAACACGTGTCACTGCCAAACGAAGCCACCTTTCTTCATCCTTATCGATGTTTAACCAAACCAGTTATCACAAATTCACAATACCTAGAAGACAACAAACATTACCAAATGGATGGTACTATCAGTATACGGGGTCTTGATTGCAAACAGTTTCGAGAAAGCAACAAATATATCCAGTAAGGAAGTCGGAGCAAATGCTGCAACACAGCACCACATCAGTCTAACTGAAAGGTTCATTTCCACTTCAATCCTTAGATGATTTTGTTTCATCAAAGTTTGTTTGGTTGCATCACCTACAAAGTAAAGAACTATTTCCCGTTATGAACGAAAAAGTTCCTATGACTGCAGTGATAAATCGTTAGAAAAAATCTTACAGGATTTAATTACACAAATAGAAAAGCGCCAAACATTCTAAAAATTCTAAACCCTAAGTTATCTACTCCCTTCATCCCACAAAACATGTTGGAAGTTTGTTAAAATTCGGATGTATCTAGATATTATTAGTGTCTAGATACAAATTTAGACAACTCGCAAACAAGTTTCATAAGACAAAAGGAGTATAAAAAATTATTTGAATCAAAGAGGCCTTACAAAGTGAAAAAAGACAGAACTAGTACTATGCAAAACGCAACCCACCCTTTTAGGTGATTATTACATGCAATCAGCTCCTAGAGAAAGGTCCAAAAAATGACAGAAAAGACCAAACTAATCTGACAATAACAACACAAGATGCATCCACTATGTTGATCTACATATCACGGAACCAAAAAAAAATCCAGCTATGACTGTCGGCGCACAACAGCTACAACTCACAGTACAATTACATTCCCCTTTTTTCACGATACGTGAAAAGAATCAATTTAGATTTCAAACCTCCTCTCATGGTAGATGCACCTTAAATCAATTGTCAATGTTTTCAGGAAAACAAACCAGATAGTAATAAAATGAAACTATCCTACTGTAGAAGAACATATGGAACTGTCCTACTCTAGCATAGCAATGGGCATGGATTTTCTTTGTGACAATAGCGAGAATTCCAATTCCAGAACAGTATTCAAAAACAGCCCTGGAGAAGAAGTATAGTATAAGGAGGTGAACAATAGCTTATGTAGCTCAAGATGAACAGGAATATGTTGGTACATATACACCAGAGAATTGCCATTCCCCTCCATTCAAAACCAAGGGGTAGCAAAGCAGCAGCTAAGAATGCTGTAAATACATGGTTGATGGTTCCACCTTCCTCTTGCATGCACCATTTCCGAATCTTATTGTTACATCTCCATATAACCAATGGCTCTTCCCTTTCCTTATCATCTCCCGGCCATGTTTTCTCTCCTACGTTTCATCTCTAGGGTTACTGCACATGGAAACTTCACCTTGTCGAAAGCAGCATATGACCCTGATTCTAATGCAAAGGGGACTCGAAGTAAGTGACTAAGTGCTTGATATTGGATACATTGCTTAAATTGTAGAGCACACATATAAAGAAGGATATGCTAACTTGTGCTAACTACTGATACCATGGAGAGATTAGGCTACTATGAACAAAAAGTAAATATCTTTATATTTTATTTATTTTTGAACAGGGAAAGGCCCGGTGAGGCTACAAATTCCATAAGGGACCCCAACAAACAAAGAAATTACAGAACGGTCCCCAACGTTTGCAAGAAAGACCCTGAACATATTCTGGAAAAAAGTAATTGGGTCCTCCATCACCGCCAGAGTACAGAGGACTGCTGCCGTGGCCTTCTTCGTCGGTGTGAGTGGCAGGGATGGAACCACCGAGAAGAAGAAAGGCGCCACCGCCAGTTCTTCAAGAGGCCTCCACCTGGAGGTTGAGCAAACACCGGACGACACCAGCGACGTTGATGGTAGACACCTGCTGGCCAAACTTCCCCGCCGCCATCCAACTCTTCCCCAAACTCTAGCTTGACACCTACCCCTCGTTTGTACCACGCTGACATGGGGAGAAGAACCACACCAAGCTGCAGAGAAGAGCCATATTGCAGCCGAAACCACAGACCTTATTTAAGGAGGTGTCAACACCGACCTCCTTCCACACCTCCGGCTCTGGCAGATGGAGCTCCATGGGAAGAGGAGGAACCACCAAACGCACTGATCTGGTCCAGAAGGTCCAGCGCCCGACTCCTAAATGCCAGCATAACAGCGAAGAAGACAATCACTAGACTTGATCTACTAGTACCATGTACAGGGAACCCCGCGCTGCACTCACCCCATGCCGGCCGGCAGAACCGCCAGAGAGGAAAGAGAAGCCATCTGGGATTTCTCGGGCGACCCTGAACGGGGGCGGTGGGGATTAGAGAAGAGGAGGTTTGGAGAGAGAGCTGCCCCGGTGGTCGATTGCATGAGGGGATAATAGTATATCTCATTCTCATAGGAAAGTAGCAAACCAGATACTTTCAAGATTAACTATTTGTTTCTGGCAAAGACTTTCGGATGGAGCATGTTAGTATGGCGCATTTGGGGCGACACAATGTTGCTGCATCAGAGAGCCTCTACAGGGATGGGGTAGGCTGTGGTGCATGCTATCAGGTAAAGCCCATCTGTGCCAGTGCCCAGTTTGCATGAACAACAGAACTTTTTTTTTTCTGTTCCCACTAAGAATTTCAACTGCCAAGAGGTGAGGTGCACAGATCCATACTACTACTCTGCAGATGGTGTGACAATCGTGACTTGGGAATGAGTGACGGCGCCATGTTGGAATTAAATATACAAGGCGCATGGTTATAATAAACCTATCTAAAGCTATTGCTTCAACACACCCAGTTTTTTTTATGATACACCTAGTTGATTTCTCAGATGGCAAAAGGCAAGAAGAAAGACCCTGAACATCACACCAGATGTGATCTTGCATAATGAGTAAACGGCAAAACTGACATGTTGGCAAATTTCTTGGTATTCTCCCTGCTACAGGGTTTCTTGTAACTACCCAAATAAGAACATTGTCTTCCAGATTACTTAGATAAGCAATTTCACCTATTACCTAGAATTTGAGATGTGGTATCAACAAGGTAGCAGGACATCGTCGCAGTCCAGCTTTGTGAGGTAAACAGTAAATAAACAATGTAAATCATGCGTGGAAGGACTTACAACTAATTATACAGAAAGTTTCCACGTGAGTTAAATTTATAGTACTAAATACCTGCTTGATGGCTGGATGCAGACTTTGAACATGATATGCCAGATTCTGAGCCAGACTCATGGTGCAGTATGGGCTACCGTCTCCCCCACCAACTAGTCCTCTGTCCATAAGGATGCGGTTTAGCAGCGGTGCTGCCCATGGAGATGACCAGACATGGCTAGTTCCACAGGTACAATACCACAGAACTGGAAGGCAGGGGCCATACATAATTCTGGGGTCCAAGTGCAGCTGTGGTATCTATATACAATGTAGATACTGCAAGAATAAATAGATGATATTTAATGGTGTCATATTTTTTGGACATGTATATACTCTTGCAAACATCTTTCTGTAATTTGTCATGGTTATGCTTGCCTGAATATGAATAAACTTCAACAGGTAAGTTTGCTTTTCCCATATTCTCTGATCATATATACCCTTGCAATGCATTTTCTGTAATCTGTCATGGTTGTGCTTGGCTGATAGGCTGTGTGTATGCATAAACTGCACATGGAAGAATAGTAAGTTCACACAAGCAGTTTAGCAACTCTTATACTACTGTATTTAAAAAGATACCAATACTTATTTTCTAGGAAAATACAACTGAGAAATCACCACAACACATATAATAATGCAAATTCAGATAAGGCATACGCTTATAATAGTTGATTATACTTAGCACTAGCCTTACCAAATTGGTAATGATGAGGTCTTCCGGATCCACTTGGTTGCATCATCATGGCAACATATAGGTACTGTAGACAGCCATACTTCAGCCCAGATTTGGCTAAAACTACAAGGAACCAACTGACCCGTTCAATTGTCCATTGGATTCAGGACAAGGGGAAATTCCAAAAAAGGATGTACGTCCTGATGTTTCGTCAAGAGACAATCCAATTATCAGCAACCACTAAAAGAAGTATTGATCAAAATAATAAACTCAACAGGATGGTACAATTAACATTTAACACACAGAACATAACCATTAGTTTGAAAGAAGGGAAAATTTGCTGCTGGACACCGTTATTTTTTTGGCCTTTGCCGAAAGACACCATCTAATTGTGGCTTTGCTCAGTACCATTAGAATTTCGCGTACCATTTGCCATAACAAACTATGAGACATAAAAGGAAAGTTGTAGCTAGGGTTACCTTTATACACTCAACTTCCACCTTCCTCTCAGGGGGCTAGACAGAAAAGGACTTTTTCCAAATAATCAGTCAATGGTGAGAATCAAGTATAGATACAAATGTTGTGGTGAGAATTTAATTGAGAGGGAGAAGAAGCAGCAACACACACTGAGAAAGTAGCAGCTGCACGCACATGCAGATGGAGAGCAGCAGCAGCAAGCGCGCGAGAGAGCAGTAGAGAGAGAACTGATTTGGGATGGGAAGACAAACAGGAACCGAACAGACAAGCATATAAAAGGAATTCCAATTCAGATGATTTTTCCCCTAAGATTTAACTTTCCTTTTTCTGTCTTATAGTGTGCTCAGGCAAATGGTTAGCAAAATTGTGATGGTACTGAGCAGAGCCACAATCCGGTGGTGTCTTTCAGCAAATGCCACAAAATAACAGTGTCTATCAGCAAATTTTTCCTTGAAAGAATAATAAGTCAAAATTCACATCAAAACAACAATTTAAACTTAAGTTGAAACCAACTATAAAAGAAAGGAGCAAACGAATAAAGAAATACATCAAAATGTTCTAAGGAAATCTAGTTAAAAGTAAAGCAATTAGGTGAACTCAGCCCACTCTGCACATATCGTGTTTTACTAATAACAGCTCACTGTTTGGCCTGATCGTAGAAGGTGCAGAATTTCTTGTGATTGAATATGTGGTAACTGTACCCAACTATAGAGAAAAACTTCTCAGTAAATAGAACTAATCTACATGTCAAACATGTGGTTGGGAACACACACTTTTTTCCAAGAAAACGCAAAGAAGCCTTTGCGTTTCATTTCATTGAAAAGAGAGAAGTTTTGTTATCATCCTCCCAGGAGGCCAAACAGGTGAACTAAAAGAGATGGAAAAGGGATGTACATGTGGTTGGTTGAAACCATGTGGGTGGTTGCGGCCATTAGGTGATAAGCACACACATCAGCATATTTTTCTTTGCCTTTTATTTTTAGTATGTTCAAAAATGGGTTGTGTTGAAACCATTTTAAATATTCCTGCTCAGGGAGAACAATTGGTAATTACTCAACAGCCCAAGGTCTGGGCCTTCGTGGTCAGGAGCCATGCCACTTGCCACAGAGGAGGGAGATGAGCACAGGGTTGCAGTAGGGAAGGAGAGATGGAAGAGGCAGATTGGGATACTTGTTGCCTGCTGTTAATTGACAAAAGCATCCTCTTATACAGATGGGTTTCCTAACAGATTGATCGATCTAGAGATAAAAATCAACTTGCCTCAAACTAAAACATCCTCCCATCTCCTAAGTTAATGTTCAAGAGTCAAGACATAGCCAAAAGACGCCAGGCCTAAGCCTGTGCTGGCCCTGGCCTGTGTGCCGGCTGTGGTGGTATTTGCTATGTATATATGCTTATTTAGAAAAGGAGATAAATTTCAAAAACTTTAGGAACAATATAGAGGACGGGAGACAGATCAAAATTAACATAGTTTTAATGTCGGTCCATCCAACTGGGGGATTTCACAACCCTACAACCCAACCCATTCCATATAAAAGCAAGCTAAACTATGATATGTTAGAATGTTAAAACATTATACCATTTGCTGTATGTGCAACTGCTCTTGATTGTGTTGTATGGTCAAGATGTTGATTCCCTACAAAAGAAATCGCTTGACTACTTGAAGAGACATCATGATTTCCAATCTCAGGATAGCCTGTTTGTAGAATATCATCTAGATGCTTCAGAAGAACACTTGATTGATCTTCGATGTATGACATTGCCTCCTCTGATTTGGCAGCCCTTGAAGCTATTAGGCTAACATAACGACACATGTTAGCGTAGCGAACTTCAGAGGATGACTGCATAATGTTGCCAGATCCACCATTAGGTTCTTCTCCCATTCTAATTGAACGGGCATCTTTCCTCCATCTCTTCAAAATATACTGTTCTGGGAGCTCCTTGATATTCTTGAGATCAAGTACCTTTAGTACATGACAGCACTGGATTCCAACAGATTCAAACTTCCTGCAGCTGCAAGTAGCTGAGCCATCTAGTGCATCGAATTTGACAATGCCCTCTGATGGCTTCTCATCAAGTGTTATTTTGTACTCTGAGACTGTGCCAACTACACTGCAGGGGAAGGACAGGCAGTTCATGTAAGCCTCAAACTCACCCTGGAACATCTTGAAAGCTTCAGGTGTATAAGCATTTGAGGATTGTTTTAACATTCGTAAGGACGGGATTGGCAAAGTAACCTGGTTTCCATCAACATCAGCATGCAATTTCTTTGAACGATGCTCTTCCAGCATGGTCTCATAACGCTTAAAGAACAGCAGAATATCTTCTTGATCACTGAGCTCCCGTTTGAGCTCATTGATCATATTCTCCTTCCTAAGGGTAGTGAGTATATCAGCAGAAAAGATGGTTCTCCTATAAGGCAGCGCCCATTTTTCTTTCTCTAGGAAAAGTCTGCTGAGCCATTCACTCTCACCTATGTCATATTTCTCGATTAGCTTTTCCCATGCTGACAAGAACTCCAACTCATCTTCACACTCAAAGAGACACTGGCTCAAAGTGTTGCCAAAACTCTTGGAGCTTTCAAACACCTGCTTCAGGTGCCTCTTTGAATTGTGGTAGATATGCCACACACTTGTGCAATGGTAACTCCCAGGCCATACCTCTGCTGCTGCAATAGCACATTCAGAACGCTCATCAATAAAAATAGTCTTTGGCTGCCTAGCACGCATAGCATCAGCAAACGCCTGAAATACCCATCTCACTGACTGGATGCTATCATCATAGAGCAGCGCTGCACCAAACACAAGCAACTGCTTATGGTTGTCCACACCAACAAACAATGCAAAGGGGCGCCCATACACATTCAGTCCATATGTTGTATCGAAGCAAACAACATCACCAAAGCTTCTGAAGTCAATTATTGACTTTGAATCAGCCCAGAAGAAATTCACAGCTGAATTCCCATCAGGCGCCATTCCTACTGCATAATACACCGAGGGGTTTCCCACCTGCAGCCCCTCCAAATATTCCAATGCGGCACCAGCATCCCCAAGCTGCGCGCCCTTCCCCTGTTTCCTTCGATGCAGTTCTCCAGCCCCAAGCTCGTGCACTCGAGCCTTCATCTTATGTGACCGCAGCTTGTGGACTGTCTCTGAGTTTGCGAGTGGGTGGTTATGCTCCGGGAAGAACTTTGCAACCCGATATGTTCGGCATGGGGTGATCTTGACCACCATTCTTGCCTGACACCCTGTCCGTGTTGGCGGTGGGCCTGGCCTAGGTGTGTCTGGTGCCCCTGCACCAGCACTGCTGGTGCTGACACTGGCCAGGCCCTCATGCTTGGCATGGTCACTGACGCCCTCACGGGAACATACAAAGATCCGAGACACGATCGTCCCACGCTTGCGCTTCTTGTACGAGCGGCGGACACTGAAGCCCACATGCTCGGCATACCGGTTGTAGAAGGCATATGCGTCGTCTTCCGTCTCAAAGTGCATGTCGGTGTGTGGCCCTTCCCTCGGATCGGGCAAGCTCGCCACAGCAGCGATGGCGTGGTGCGACGAGCTCGATGGCATCATGGCCAGCGACACAGCGGGCGCGGCAGAGGCCAGCGGGTGGTTGTGCTCGGCGACAAATTCGGTGACGCGGAAGGCATTGGCTGAAGGGATGAGCTTGATGGTGAGGGCCGCCAGGCAGCCGGTGCGCGAGTCTGGGCACCTAGGAGGCGGTGGCGAGGCGGCAGCCGCAACGTCGGCGGCGTTGGTCTCTTCTTGGGGCCTTTTGGGTTCTTGGCGGAATCCCTGCTTGGAGCAGACGAAGAGGCGACGGGTGACGGTGTGCCGGGAGTTCTTGGACTTGTTGGACTTGCGGACGACGAAGCCAAGGCGGGCGGCGTAGGCCTTGTAGAACTCGTAGGCATCGTCCTCCGTCTCGAAATACATGCCCATTTGGGGCGATGTTGGGACGGCGGCGTCATCCCCGGCGGCAGAGGGGGTGGAAATCGAGGTGGCTTGGCCGAGAAGGGCGGGCTCGTCGGAGCCAGCGGCGGCGGCGGCGGCGGCGGCGGAGGAGGAGGAAGGGGACGGGGAGGGGGAGGATGAGCCGGAAGAAGTCGGTGAGGAGTCTCCGGAGGGGGAGGCCGGTGGTTGCGCTGTGGTGGACATTAGGGTTTGTGCTAGGGTTTGGAGGAATGAAGGGGGAGAGCAGCGGGAGGAGGAAGAAGGGGTTGGATGGATTGGCTGTGGTGGCGGCGGGTGTGGGTGGATGTGTGTGGTGGAGCCGTGGAGGGGTTGCGAGAGGGCGAGCTCATCAGTGCCATCTGCTTGTCAGCGTTGCTCATGGTTGAATCTCCTTGGACTTCTTACACTTGAGCAATGTCCACTTTGCTCCTCATGCTCATCAACAAACCCTTAACAAATGATGAACAAGAGGTTTGACGGTTTAAAACAAGAGGTGCTTTGGGCTCTCTAAGAGCTATCTCCATTCGCGTTTCCCAAAGTATTACTTAAGTCGTTCCAGATCGAGTGTTAATCGTGTCAGATCGGGCGTTTGGGGAACGTTGTTACTTGGTGCCGTGTTTGGGGGACGCCGCGCTCCCAAACGAGGGTCTAATTTTTGTTTTGTTTAGAGTATTAGAAAACAAAAGAATTTTATTAGATATAGCATACAAATAAATATGTTTGCTAAAATTGTTTTCGAATTAAAATAGAACGAACAATAAGAAACTAAAGAAATATAATACGTTGGGCTAATCAAGGCGCCGTCGCATTTGCTGATAATCCTTTGACCAACCACAGATGCTCAACGAGATCATGTTGAAGTTACTCGTGGATAGTGGATATTGTTGTCACGAATCTCTGCGTGCGTGGCGAGAAAATCAACAAAATCTGCAGGCACATCATGATCATCCTCCGCAAGAGGACCCTAACACTAATAGGGACTAACATGTGTCCTGACCCGATTCTTGCGGTCCTACTCAATGATCATGTTGTGCATAAACATACAAGCCTACATCACTTGTCCATATCCACGCATAACGAATAGGATATGGGCGACAACATTTTTACCCATTACAAACGGGTAGGATACGGGGAATCCCTGTTTCATCCAGTTCCTCCCCCCTCTCTACATAATCAACATCAGCTCTCATGGTTGGTAGATGGTTGATGTAGAATCGGGGAGTGTGAGAATAGGTGTAGTGCCCGGTGAATTTGGGTGTGGGCAAGGCATGGGTATGTCCATACCCTCCCCAACGGCAAGCTTGGTTACATTGTAAATTGTTCTAATACCAGCTCTGTGTAGACCCACATCGTTAAGCACAATCAAATGAGTAGTATATATAAGTAGTGTGTTAACGCTGGAGTGCAGCTTTTGGGCAGGGCTATATGGGGCCCTTTTTTGAACAAATAAAAAAAATGACATTTCAAAGTTTTAAAAAATTCCGAGACAAAAACTTAGATGTAGAAACAATGTACTCTACCAATGTGAAAATTTTCAACTCGAAATACCCCATATTTTAGGCTCCAAAAAAAGTCAAAATCTGACTTCTGAAGTAGTGAGAAGCAGGGCCCTCCAAATTCTATCAAATTTTATTATTTTTGTTAATCCCAGAATATAAGGTATTTCGAATTGAGATTTCATCGGTTGGTAGAGTAAATCATTATTTAGGATTTTTTCCAGAATTTTTGAAACTTTGAAAAGTTTTAAAGTTGTGAGAAAAAACAGGCTCTCCAGCCTCTGGTCAACGCTAGCAAATCTTGCGCTGCATCCAACCCTCACCTCTACCCACAACAAGTCTCCTTGACTTTTTTTTCCTCAAATCCTGTAAGGCGTTCACTGTTCAGTTGGCTGTGACCTCTGAAGAGTTATGTACGGCTCCCTCTCTGTCTCTCTAGCTTCCAGATGGGGGTCATGTGTACGTCAGCTGCAGCAGCACTAGCTCTTGTTGTGGCTGGTATCTTGGGAGCTGCAACTGCCAATGTAAGATGCCAGCAACAACTGTGATCAATTCTCCCCATTTCTCCCAATCATCAACTCCTCATGACTCTGCTAAAACTGAGCCTTTGGGTTTGATTTGAATTCAGGTAGGCCACAAGTGCTCGAGGAGCACCGACTGCGGCGCCGGGCAGTGGTGCTTGGACTGCAAACCAGAGCTCGCCGGCTCCCACTGTGTCCGCTCCACCGCCACCAACTCCTTCCAACTCGTTGTAAGAGCTCGTTTCTTCACGTTGTTTGTCACCTTTCTTTCCTCTGTCAAAAAAGGAATAAGGAAAAACAGGTGAGCGTACGTTTGTTTAGGATTTTGGATTCCTGTATTCCTCTTTTCACAAATCATTAATAAGGACAAACAGGTGAGCGTACGTTTGTTTAGGATTTTGGATTCCTGTATTCCTCTTTTCACAAATCATTACAGGCTGGCTAGATCTATTTTCAACCAAACATAGTGCGATCTCAAGAGTTTGGCAAACTGTAGTTCGCTGAAGAGCAAATTTTGGTTAGCATGTTTACATGATTATGTTTATGTAAGGCTCGTGCCTGTACCACGTGCGGCCTGCACGTGTAACATACAAAATCTAGAGTTAAACGCTCCTGCATGTATCCTGGCGCGTAGAGATTTAGATAAGATGCGGGAGGGCGTTATGTTCTAATTTTCTCCCCAAATCTGATAAGTTTGATGTTTCTCAAAATACCCTATTGGGAGTATATAGGACTCAGTTTGGACTAGGTAGTCAAGGAAATCATGATGAAAACAACTTCTTTTCATATCCCTAATGTTTCTTCCTCCATTGGTTTTGGTCTGGTCTTCTTCAGAATAACTCGTTGCCGCTCAACAAGTACGCCTATCTCACGACACACAACTCATACGCCATCCTCGGGGAACCATCGCACACCGCAATTCCAAGTGTCACCTTCGACAACCAGGAGGATACAGTCACTGATCAGTTAAATATAGCTTCTGCGTCACCTGACAAATTCTTCTGTTGCTCCGCATTTTCTATCTTATGCACATAATTTCTCATGCAAGTTACAATGTTCTACAGAACGGTGTTCGCGCACTAATGCTCGACACATATGACTTCAAAGGAGATGTATGGCTGTGCGATTCGATTGGAGGAAAATGCAACAATTTCACTGCATTTGTGATGCCCGTGTGGGCGGCAGGGCAGTCGGCTCGGTCGGATGCGTCCTAGTGGGGACGGTTGGACGTTATGTCGGGGCGGCGGCCCCGGATGAGTTGGTGTGATGCCCGTGGTCTGCGGCTATTTGCCCTGTGCAGCTTGGGCTGCGGGCGGCCGGTTCGTGCGGCGTTGCAGCTCGAGAGCGAGCGGTGGTACGTCGGGGTGGCGGCCCCGGAAGGTGGTGGTCTTGGTGGACGCGCAGGACGCGACGGAGTAGCGGTATGTCGGAGCGGCGGCTCCGAATGTTTGTCATCTTGGCAGTGTTGAGGACATCGACTTTGTATCGCAAGGGCGACAAGGTTGTTTTGGCGCACTTCTCTGAGAGGTTCTCCTTCAGCTTTGTTGGAGTGTCCCGTGTCTTCTCCTCTCATAGTAGGCACGGCGTCTTCTCTCCGGCATGGTTGGATGGCTGGTCAGTCTTGGCGAGTGTGTTGTCTGATTGTATCAGTTGCGGGTTTGTGTGGGCTTGCCCTTGTGGTGTGGCGCGTGGGGACTTGGCCCCGTAGTGTCTTGTTGTATGGTTTTCGCCCGGTTTTCTCCTAAAAACTGTGCATTTTCTTCTTAATTAATGGATGGGGCAAAGCTTTTGCCTCCGTTTCAAAAAAAAAAAAAAAATGCATTTGTGAGTGCAACTACTGATTGTTCCTTCCTCACTTATCTCCAACAGTTGGATTTTCAGAGTCCAGTGTATGCTAAATATGTAGTCCTTAATTGTAGGAACCTGCACTGGACACATTCAAGGAAATCGAAGCATTTCTTTTAGCCAACCTATCCGAAATCGTCACGGTGATCCTGGAAGACTATGTCAATGCCCCGAATGGCCTCACAAACGTGTTCAGGGCCTCTGGCCTGCAAAGGTACTGGTTTCCGGTGTCGAAAATGCTGCAGAACGGTCAGGACTGGCCTCTTGTCAGCGACATGGTCGCAAGCAGCCAGCGCCTCCTCGTGTTCACCTCCATGAGGTCGAAGCAAGCCACAGAAGGAATCGCGTACCAGTGGAACTTTATGGTTGAGAACGTGAGGCACCAGTAGTTCTTCCATACAAAACCTTGTTGTGCAATTCATCATCGTGAATTATACATGCTGTTTGTACGAATTTTACGGCTTTCCCTCCGTCGCAGATGGCGACGATGGAATGGATGCTGGGAAATGCTCAAATCGTGCGGAGTTTCGGCGCCTCTCAACAACAAGAGAAAGTCTGTTTGCAGAACTCCAAAAGCCTCACTGACATGGTAACTACTTGCTACGGCACAGCTGGAAATCGATGGGCTAATTTCCTTGCGGTTGATTACTACAAGGTACTACTAATCACCAAACTGGTGGAGGATAGAAAGACTATCCAGCATTTTACGTTTTGCTAAAATACAACAATAAGGATGTTATATTGTTGCAGGATTCTTGTTTCAAAAAAATATTGTTGCAAGGATTCTTTATTGATGCTTCTGAACTGAACTAATTTCAGAGGAGCGACGGAGGTGGCGTGTTCCAAGCCACAGATCTGCTCAGCGGGAGGCTCCTGTGCGGATGCCAGGACGTCAATGCTTGTCCGGCAAGACTGATACAATTGTTTCCGGGAGTGACTATACATCAGTCAACTGATATTTTACTAAGTCCCAGTCGATCGGTCCTAGTCAGCTTCAGATACGTGCCTACGTATTGGATCAAGCGAGCAACAAGCGAAAAAGAAGTAGAGCCTTGGGCATGTACAGCACGACGGGAAAATTAGATTATTGAAAAGTGTATGACGGGCCACACACAATCAGAAAAACGCAAAGTGGTATCATGTTATTTTTGGGGAGGTTGAATTGCACATTATTTTACAAAAAATGCAATTCACATAAAAACCTAGTTAAATTGCACATTTCTTGAGAAAAGTGCAACTAGTATGTTGGAGTTGCGTATTTCTTGAGAAAAGTGCAACTAGTATCAAAACCTAGTTAAATTGCACATTTCTTGAGAAAAGTGCAACTACTATGTTGGAGTTGCGTATTTCTTGAGAAAAGTGTAACTAGTATCAAAACC
Organism: Lolium rigidum; assembly: GCF_022539505.1. Taxonomy (NCBI): domain Eukaryota; kingdom Viridiplantae; phylum Streptophyta; class Magnoliopsida; order Poales; family Poaceae; genus Lolium; species Lolium rigidum. The sequence goes on from NC_061514.1 coordinate 238,289,511, forward strand.
TATTTGAATTGCACATTTTTTAAGAAAAGTGCAACTAGTATCAAAACCTAGTTGAATTGCATATTTCTTGAGGAAAGTACAACTAGTATGTCGGAGTTGCGCATTTATTAAGAAACGTGCAACTCGTTTCAAATGCAAGCGACTAATTACATGTTTCTTTAGAAATGTGCAACTCGTAACGTAAACCGGCCAGAGTTACACATTTCTTTAGAAAAGAGCAACTAGATTGGCTAGGGTTTCAAAAATATTTACTAGTTGCATGTTTCTTCAGAAAAGTGCAACTCATAGCGAAAACATTTTGAGTAGTTGCACATATCTTGAAAAAAATATAACTCGTCTCGATCCTAGTTGCTTTCTTGAAAAAAATGCAACTAGTTTCAGAACAGTTTAGAGTTTCACTTTTTTTAAAAAAATACCTCGATTGTTAGAGTTGCAAGTTCCTTGAGAAAAGTGCAACTCGTATCCAAAACTGATAGAGTTGCACATATATAGATTTAAAATGATAATCCATAAAAACAAAGGGAAGAACAAAATGCAAAACAGAAATAGGTATACTGGCAGCTGTTATTAAGGCACACTCGTAGTATGTACTCCTTTGGAGTACAACAAATTCAAGGTTCCGTGGTGGTTGTGCTCATTCTGGTTGACAGAGAGACCAAGGTTCGAGTCTTATGCACGATGCTCAGCCTTATTTATTTTTCTATCTGTTCGACCCAACACGCACGAATCTTGAAGAGAATTGGACGGTCCAGCTGATCGACTGAGACATGACGAATTCTCAGTCGCCTAGCAAGTACTCCAACTGAACGAGAGGCCCCAAAGAGACAACACTACAACATTATCCTACAAACTTCGATATATTACATTGGAGAAACAATTTCCTTCGTTGTCGTCCCCAACTGTATAGTGTTTTGTGAATCATGACATTTTTTTGTGACAAATGATGCCTCCCGTTAAACTGCTTGTAAGTTTGTATCAAAATGATGGTACAAGAAATGTGGTCGTGGTGGGGGTGGGGTTGATAGATTGGGAGGAGATGAAAGTGTCCGTGTCTTATTTTTCTGAGAATGTTGTCGGCG
>NC_061514.1:238290689-238330735 GCF_022539505.1 Lolium rigidum
AAATTCACTTAGTTGCATATCTAGAGAATTTACCTTTTGTGTCAAGCCTAAATTGAAAAAGAACTAAAAATTGGTTAGCACCTATTCACCCCCCCCCCTCTAGGTGCGGCATACGATCCTTTCAATCCATCTGGCCTTACTGAAATGCTTCAATCAAGACGAAAAACATTATTTTTTTACCACAATAGCTTAATAGAATCAACACTGCAGTTCAACACATCGAGACCTGGCCACTACTGTAACCTACAAAACTGAACTAAATCAGGATGCTAATTCGAGGAAGATCATATTTTTCTGGTTCTAAGAGAAGAAAAGGCCCACATCGACCATCACATCTGAAATATAATTGACTGCGGAACGGGAACATGGAGAGGTACGTAGCTCTTGCCTTTAGCCCTCTACATGCACACATCCTCACGGCCTTTGTACTTTGACCACGGCCCTAGCATATAGAGTACATATGCAAGCAGAAAGAGGGTCAGAATGAAGCAGAATAAAAAATGTCTTCAGTAGAACTATAATGTTTTTTTCCTTTAATGCTCCAAATTTTTGCACATAACTCGGTAATGTTTATCAGTACAAAACGACCTAATATCTATATCTGTCATCCGGTTATAGAATCTAACTACATAATGCTGTCCGAACTTGATCTCACATTCTTTTCATGATAGTAATAGAAATAAAGACAACTTTAAACATTTTTTGATATAAGCCCAAAGATAATTCATTCATAAATAAAAAGGTGTTGGCTAGTATAGCAGTATTGAGCCTTATTACCTGAATTCCCCATAGATATCTAGCATACACCGGTACCTACTCATGATAATCTTGTTGATACCCGTGGCTAGTTACATGAAATAAAAGGAAATGATGTGATTAACCTACAGTTGTACCTTATGTGATGATTTAGAAAGAAACACCATATTTGACTCACCCCTTTGTTGATCTGCTAGTGCTAGCCCTATCCTCCCTCCACGCGAGCACGTGTCATCAGCTCCTCCGACCAATTTTCCCTCCTCGGGTCCTGGGACGGCAAGATCCGGTGATATCGTGGCCCGTGGCCATCAGTGGGGTCAGGGCCGTGTCATCATCTCCCTGGACGCCTCAATGGCGCATCGACTGATCTCCTCCTCGCCGATCTCCTCGAGGAAGCCATAGGAGGAAGTGGCGCCGGAGGAGGAAGTGACACAGGATCGCGAGCTAAAGAGCACCCCGGCTTATACTTATGAATTCCATAATATAGATCATAGAGACAACTCAAGTAACAATCATGATTACCAGAAGATCACCATTTCAGGATTTGAGTTCCTCACCAGCTGATACTTCTGAATTCCATCTGGCTATCGTAAAAATTGAGATGTTACAAAAGTATCAGTGTCCAATAAATTAATTGGAAGCCTATGTACTCCTCTAAATCTGACCCAAACTATTAAATAATCTTAATAGAGAAGTAGTTCTCACACTTGAGAAATAAACCCAAAATATCTTCAATTGCCGAGTAGACCAAGTTTATCAGATATACTCATGTGGTGATACTCGCCTACTCAAGTAGACGAATCATCTATGCATAGCATATGTAAAACTACACGCTAGTGTGAAACGATTATAGATAGATGAACTATTCAGATTACCCAAAATAATAGCGGGTACTTCCTGATTAAAAAGATGAACGATTCAGAAGAGAGCATATGTAAAATGGTAGGATTGTTATGTACCTTGCAAATTTAGGTAAGCAGATTATTATGTCTCTCATGGTTACGAGCCCAGTTAGATTCTGAAACATTACAATGCACAACCCCAAAGTTCTTTCGTTCACGTGGTATTGGACCATGTCCTTAGCAATTATAAAAGCCTGAATTGTCAAAGCTGCACAATGGTCACACAGAACAACAAATACACCAGAGGCATTAAATCAAATACTTGAAGAGCAATCGACTTCACCTTATTAGAATGTCGTGGATACGATCCGGAGCGGGGTGTGGATGTATCCCGTGTCGGCGGCCTACCTGAGCACGATACAACCGACACATGGATGCTCCCTTACAAGTATCTAGAGCTTGAATTCAATCTTCATTCTAGGATCCACAAATATGCAGATCGAGAAGAATTCGAGGGCCACGAGTACTACCTGTAGAACTTGAAGGGGACGACAATGACGAGGCAGAGCGTGAGTTTGAAGTTAAATCGGCCCGACGAAGTTAGAAATTGGCGAGCGATTCCTCGCTCCCAACGCTTCGTGCATGGCCTGGCAGAGGGGAGGAGGACGGGGCTGGAGGTGGAAATGCATCTGAGGAGCATGGAGGTACCGACCTATGAGAACGAATTTGTTGTCATGGGAGGCATCTCTGGAGCTTGTCAATGTAGCGAAAACATTTACCATCAGCCGCCGTGGTCTCTGATCAGGTCGGCATGTTGCGGTGCATAGAGGCGGCTAGGCTCGCGTGGCAGCCTCGTGTGCTGGCTCGTGGAGACTGACGGCGTTGACGGTCGATGCGGCGGCGCCATTGGGACTCGCGCGACATCGGCAAGTAGGCTTGAATGGAGGTATCTCTTACTGGCTCGTGGCGGACGACGGCATGCTGGATCGAGGCGGCGGTGTCGCGGAGACTCGCGCGGCGGCGATGAGCAGGGTCGTGTGTTTGGCGGCCGACGGCGCGTGCAGGATCGAGGCGGCGGTGCCAGAGAGACTCGCCCACGGCGACCGATAGGCTCGTGTACCGCCAGCACAATGTGGCAGGGATGTTTCGGAGTCTGGGAGATCAAAGCGATGGTGATTTTTGGGGAACAAAAGGAGAGATAATTGTCTCCGGGCGTCCCATTTTATTTTCCAAATATGTGGATATGATGTATTAATGAGATTTATGTAGGCTGAAATCATGGAATCTTCCTAGACGTCCTATTTTATTTTCCAAATATGTAGGCTGAAATTATGGAGTCTTCCCATTCTATTTTTCAAATATGTGGATTCCAGCGGTGTGTTAATGGAATTTATGTAGGCTGAAATCATGGAGTTTGGGTGTACGTTCATTTATTTTGGAAACTTTCTAAAATCTTGTGGTTTTGTGGGAGGACGAAATGGTCTTATGAAATTTAGGGGTTTATTATGTAAATGCCCGAGGAAGGTAATTTGTGAGATTATCATAGCGTGATTTCTGGGATGATGATTCCTAAAGCGGCCCAGGCTGATTAAATGCGCGAGTTGATATTCTAGGAAGGTTAGGACGGCCAAAGTGCTGGATTGCAGCGTGAGTGATATTGACTGATTGATTACTGGATTGGAGCGTCAGACTTTCCCTGTTTTGGTGGAACGGACGACCAAAAGGACGACGAAAGTAGGGGAGAAGGGGGAACACGTTCGTTCTTTTTTAATAAGTAGTAGAGAAATCCTGTAAGGCGTTCACTGTTCAGTTGGCTGTGACCTCTGAAGAGTTCTGTACGGCAGCTGCAGCAGCACTAGCTCTTGTTGTGGCTGGTATCTTGTAAGATGCCAGCAACAAATGTGATTAAATCTCCCCATTTCTCTCAATCCATCAACTCCTCATGACTGGGTTAAAACTGAGCCTTTGGGTTTGATTCGAATTCAGGTAGGCCACAAGTGCTCGAGGAGCACTGACTGCGGCGCCAGGCAATGGTGTTTGGACTGCAAACCAGAGCTCACCGGCTCCCACTGTGTCCGCTCCACCGCCACCAACTCCTTCCAACTCGTTGTAAGAGCTCGTTTCTTCACGTTGTTTGTCACCTTTTTTTCCTCTGACAAAAAAGGAATATATAAGGACAAACAGGTGAGCGTACGTTTGTTTAGGATTTTGGATTCCTGTATTTCTCTTTTCACAAATCTTTACAGGCTGGCTAGATCTATTTTCAACCAAACACAGTGTGATCTCAAGAGTTTGGCAAACTGTAGTTCGCTGAAGAGCAAAAACTCTCATTGAAATTTTGTTTAGCATGTTTACATGATTATGTTTATGTAAGGCTCGTGCCTGTACAACGTGCGACCTGCACGTGTAACATACAAAATCTAGAGTTAAACGCTCCTGCATGTATCCTGGCGCGTAGAGATTTAGATAAGATGCGGGAGGGCGTTATGTCCTAATTTTCTCCCCAAAACTGATAAGTTTGATGTTTCTCAAAATACCCTATTGGGAGTATATAGGACTCAGTTTGGACTAGGTAGTCAAGGAAATCATGATGAAAACAACTTCTTTTCATATCCCTAATGTTTCTTCCTCCATTGGTTTTGGTCTGGCCTTCTTCAGAATAACTCGTTGCCGTTCAACAAGTACGCCTATCTCACGACGCACAACTCATACACCATCCTCGGGGAACCATCGCACACCAGAATCCCACGTGTCACCTTCGACAACCAGGAGGATACAGTCACTGATCAGTTAAATGTAGCTTCTGCGTCACCTGATAAATTCTTCTGTTGCTCCACATTTCCTATCTTATGCACAGAATTTCTCATACAAGTTGCAATGTTCCACAGAACGGTGTTCGCGCACTAATGCTCGACACATATGACTTCAAAGGAGATGTATGGCTGTGCCATTCGATTGGAGGAAAATGCAACGATTTCACTGCATTTGTGAGTGCAACTACTGATTGGTCCTTTCTCACTTATCTCCAACAGTTGAATTTTCAGAGTCCAGTGTATGCTAAATATGTAGTCCTTAATTGTAGGAACCTGCACTGGACACATTCAAGGAAATCGAAGCATTTCTTTCAGCCAACCCATCCGAAATCATCACGGTGATCCTGGAAGACTACGTCAATGCCCCGAATGGCCTGACAAACGTGTTCAGGGCCTCTGGCCTGCAAAGGTACTGGTTTCCGGTGTCGAAAATGGCGCAGAACGGTCAGGACCTCTTGTCGGTGGGCTGGGTCGTGTGGGGATTAAAAAAAACAGGGTGCGGGTCGGTTAACGGCATTAGTTCTCGATGCGGTGGAAAATAGTCAACAAGGCCAGCAGTAGCAACAGGGTGGCTATTCCTATTTTGCTACTGTACATACAATCGTATCTATACATTGTTTCTTGTATTGCACACGGAATGCTTCTATTTCTCACTCTGAAACAAAGCACAATTTGAGGCCACAATAGCAAGTACTCCAACTGAACGAGGGGCCCCAAAGAGACAACACTACAACATTATCCTACAAACTTCGATATATTACATTGGAGAAGAACAATGTACTTTTGAGCTACCAAAGTGTTTCTGAAAAAGCAAAATAATTACAGTGCCGTACTCAGGTTTATCTATTTGATGCCTGCCCATGACCTGAAAGCTCGGACATCTTCGATCCTTTTGCTCTGAGCTTCTGTTTTATCATGCAATGAACTCAAGTTCATATATAGATTCTTGTGCAGCTTCAGAAAGACTTGCCTATATTTCCACTTGTCACAGTAAATATTATGGGTTGACATGTAACTTGTAACCTCCATCACCCTTGAAAAATAGCCACCTCTGAGGAAATCCAAAACCAAGCAGTCAAGCAAATCCCTATCAACAGATATTTCTCCGCACTCGAGTCTGCGCTTTATTTCTCCCCACAGTATGGTGATCTCCCTATACATGCCTAGTGAAGAATATCCGCACAATATGTGGCAAAAGGTATGCAGATTGGGTCTAATATTTTGCTCTCTCATGCGCTTATATGTACTCATAGCATCTTCCATCATTTTTGCCTTGCAGAAGAAAAGAATTGAATTATTTAACTGAAAGGTTAAGTAGTCTCCAGGGTCATAGTGTTCAGTTTCTTCAACCAAACTGGAGAACAAAGATGATATAGTTTGGGGCATCTCATCCTTGAGTATGTTGGCAATGTCCTTTATGGTAAATGATGGACTAGTATGAAATTCAGCCATGGTAGATGCTATTTTCTGTATCTGTTGGAGAAGCCCATTGAATTCTTCGGGTTTATGCTCCTTCTCATATGCTCCCAGAAGAGACATGTAAGTACCAACCGTGACAGGAACCTTCGCTGATTCTAAAGCATCCAGGATATCATGAGCCTCATGCAACCAACCCATCTGAATGCATGCATTAATCACACCTGAAGCAGAAACTCCCTTTAGATCTTCTTCATGCAATGTAATAAAAAAGCTAGACAATGGACCCAGTTTCTTTGCTTTCACGCAGCCAACAATGAATTTAGCAAGGGCTTTTTCACTAGGAAGAAGATTTCCATCAACAGGAACAAGAAGGTTGCACTGCTTTGTTGTATCCAAAACAAAACCTTTATCCAGTTTTGCGGGGTCAAACATTATTCTATATCCACTTTTGAGGTTACCAGAGCCAATTTGTATCATACCCTGTTTCTGCACATCATTGTTGTCGAAAGTGTGTGACTTTCGTCGCCGATACAGTTCGATCAAAAGATCTGCAGCAGCATCCATGTCGTTATAACTGAACTGTAGGCTCAATAAACTGTCATAAAAATGTCGATAGTGCTGAAAGAATGGCAAAAGGGAATCAATGCTTTTTTTCATGGTGACCAACTCGTCTCGCTGCCCAACCATTTCACAGACACGAGCAGCAATCGCCATTGTATTCACATCGGCTACAACCCCAACCAATGACATCAACTCCATTATTTTCTGGGCTTTGATCATGCATTTGAAGTTAACACATGACTCCAAAACCATATTGAACAAGGTGACATTGTTCTTTAATGGGTCCAATTTCTTCAGTTGTCGCCTATCTGATATTTGACCCAAGAAACACTCGCAGGTCTCAGCTAGAACATCAGCAGCAAGATAAGATCCTACTTGTGATTTCACCATGTGCAAAAACACCATGCTGAGCATATCAACATCAGGAAGCTTGCCACTCTGCAGCATGACCCTAAGGGTCGCAGAGGCAGGGACAGGCGTCTGATCTCTTGCAAGTGCCAGAGCTAGCCTCATCAGCGAGCTAGTGTTGAGAAGATTGCCGTTGCGCTGATAAACTGACAGAACCATGTCATACGCTCTCTGAAGCCACCTCCGGCTAGATGTGTAGGACAGCGACACGATCACGCTGTTCAATACCCTCGGCTCGGGAAGACCGTGCAGGCTTTTGTAATTGCCGAATGCTCGCAGCGCCTCATCGAGATTGCCATCCTTGAGGCCAGCATCGATCATCCTTAGTAGAGTTTCACGGGACGGCGCTTCCCATGGCAGGGCACTTGTGCTCTTGGAAAGACGCTGTGCAGCTAGAACGCAATGCCTCCTCCATGACCCATTACGATTGGCCTAAAAAGAGTGCACAAAACATTTGTCTTAGATTCTACCCAACCAAAAGCAAGAGAAACTATGCAATATACAATCATACTTGAAAGGGAAGCTGCGAATTGTTTATCCAGGTAGTTCTCTTACAGTCAAGGCAGCTTCGGCAGCACGAGGAAACAGCAGGAGACCGCAGCAACGGCGGCACGCCTGGAGCAAGCTCCTCATTGCATCAATCCAGCATACTCCTCATCACGCTCCGACGATTAATACGACTAGATAGAGAGGTTCACAACTAAACCATCGAGATAAAAACAAAGAGTTACAAGCTGAGCCATAGGACATTGGAGACCTGGGAGGTGAGATTGAGACACAAACCTGGCCGGCCGCATTTCTCCCCGCCCCGTGGCCGCACGACGGCGCCGCCCGCGCGCCCCTCTGCTGCTATATTCGTTCTCCACCGATGCGCTGCGGCGCGCAGCCGCAGAATGAGATCGCCGCCCCTGAGGTCAGCTGCCCACTCGCCCCGCTCCTGCTTTTGTGTCGCCGCCGGCTCGCCGTAGGCAAGACGACGGGACTGGGACGGAGAGTTGGGGATTGCAACGCAAGTTGGGCTTTTATGGGCCACGTGAGGCCCACCATTCACGGGCTGCAGCCCACACCTCACTGGTCGTCGTCCACCCACCCCCATTTCCCAGCTCTCCCTCAAAAGAAAACTCTTCCATCTCCAAAAAAAAAAACTCCCCCTCCCTCAAAGCTCTCCCGTTCCTCCAGCCGACTCCCGATTCCGGCGGCCGCTGAGCCTTCCGTTCGTCGGCGCTGCAGAAGAAGCGCCCTAGCCACCTTCCGCCTCCACGGAGGTAGCTCGAGTGGAGTGGAAGGCAGGAGATCCGTCCTCGCTAATTCCCTTTTCACGGTACGGAAGCCCTAACGCGCCCTGCTTGGGTTCTGATAGTGGTTTCTTATTTGGTGTGAGATTATGTTTCTTCCATTGTGAAATAGTTCAACCCAAGTATACTGTTAGCGGTGGATTTCGATTTGACTATTTGAATAGTAGCTATTTTCCCAAAATTTTGGAGCTACTTCTTGTCGCCGTACATTCTACTGCTCCCTCCAACCCATATTAGTTGCCACTAATGTAGATGTATCTAGACATATTTTAGTTTAGGTACATCCATACTAGTGGCAAGTAATATGAATCAGAGGAAGTACCGTTAAATTAGTTTGTTTGTGCCGCATATCACAATTACTTGTTTTATCAGGCTTGATAGAATGATAGCTGTGTCAGTGATTCCTAATACTCATCTAATACGCTGTATATGTGTGATAAAAAAAAATCAAGAATGGAGATAATGTGGTGTACATTAATCAGGTAGCCAATGTGCTGTAATGTTCAAAAAGGGAGATGGAGTTATTTTTAGAGAGCCGAAGTGCTGTAGATGTTTTCAGCATGCTTTTTTTTAGCAGCATCTGTACAAGGTTTATGATACCGCTGCTCTCTGTTTCTCAGACTTAGTAGATCATTTGGGACCAATGGAAGAAGAAGACTATAGCACGGAATCATCTAATGAAGAAGATGTGCAAGAAGAGGGTGAGAAGGAAACAAGCCTTGCCGAGGGTGATGTGTTTAAGCCAGTTGATATGGATCCAGAATGGGTACCCAAAGTAGGTATGGTATTCGATTCGGAAGAAGACGCCTTTCAGTTCTATGTGGCATATGGCTGCCGCTCTGGTTTTGGTATCACAAGGAGATCTAACAACACCTTTGATGGTTTCCGCTATCGCTCTACATTCATATGCTCTAAAGGAGGGCAGTCTAGGTTGAGATCTGGTGCGACAAGGCCTGCAAGGAAGCGAGGCACAAAGACTGGCTGCAAGGCTAAGATGATTGTCAAGGATGCCCATTTTCAGAATCGCTGGGAAGTTATTGTTCTTGAGTTGGAGCATAACCATGCCCTGGATCCTAGCTTGCTTAAATACAAGAAGCACTTAGAGAACCTATCATTAAATCCACCTCATATGTCTGAGGCGCCACAGGATTGCTCAGCTGCTGCACATTCTAGTGGTGTTGGAGATAGCGGCATACCTTCATCTGCCCATATTGAAATCAAGACCAAGATAGACAGAAATAGGAAATTGAAGCTTGCAGAAGGAGATTTAGAAGCCTTGGTGAGTTTTTTCAATGACATGCAGGACCGAAACCCATGTTTTTTTTACAGTTTAGACATGAATGAGCAAGGACAGCTAAGGAATGTCTTCTGGGCTGATGCCAAATCACGTAGTTCTTACAATTACTTTGGTGATGTGGTTTCTATTAATATCACAAATTTCAGTGATCAGTATGATATTCAGTTTGTTTCATTTGTGGGGGCTAACCACCATGCTCAGCCAGTGTTACTAGGGTGTGGTTTGCTTGCTGGTAGATCTCTTGGAGCTTACGTGTGGCTTTTTGATACATGGTTAAGATGTATGAATGCTACACCACCACCTGCAATAATTACCAACTACTGTCATGATGTTGCAATAGCTGTTAAGAAGGTTTTTCCAAATGCACGGCACCGCTTTTGCCTTCGGCACATTTTGAATGAGCTTCCTGAGAAGTTGGACGGAATGGAAAAGAAGGATGGGATGATCACTACTTTCAGCACATTGTCCTATGATTCAGTTACTATGCCTGATTTTGACAAAGAGTGGCAAGAAATGACGCAGCAATTTCATTTGGACGGAAATGAATGGTTTTCCAGATTATATGAGGTCAGGTCGCAGTGGGCACCTGTTTATGTCAAGGATTTCTTTTGGGCGGGAATGTCTGCCACAGTCAGAAATGACAGTGCAGCTGACTACTTTGATGGCTGGTTGATGTCGGGAACGTCTGTGAAAATGTTTGTCGAGCAGTACGAGGCAGCTGTTAGAAGTAAGTTAGAAAAGGAATCCTACGAGGATTTACAATCATCTCAGATGAGGCAACCTATGATGACCGGATTGCCTTTGGAGGAGCAAGCAGCTAAGATGTACACAGTAGAAATATTTCAGATGTTCTTGAATGAAATGGGGCATTCATTTCAGTGCAACTATAGTATACTTGATCGAACTGATTCAGGAGCAACATACATAATTTCAGAGCATATAAATCAAGCAAAGAAGGTGGAGTACAAAGTTGCTTATGACAGTGTTGAAGAGGACATATGGTGCATGTGCCGGTTATTCCAGTTTAAAGGTATATTGTGCAGACATGCTCTCACTGTACTAAGGCAGGAGCTTGTACCGATGATTCCACCAAAATACTTCATTCATCGTTGGTGCAAGGATTGTAAACAAACTTGTTCTTCCATTTCCCGGGATGCCTCATTAGGTGCCCAGGAATTGGGAAGCTATGATGATCTCTACAAAGTCGGCCACCAATACTTTGCGGAAGTAGTGGAATTGGGTTCCGTGAACTCAGAATCAAAAGAGTATGCTTTGTCAATCATGAGGGAGATCAGGGATAGAGTGATTTCCTATGAAAAGTCACTAAGAGATCAAAGGGTTGACAGTCAAGTTTCAACTGCCAATTTTGCATATAATCCGGTGAATGAGGATTTTACGGATGATGCATTGCCCATTTCTTTAAATACGAAGGGCTGGGATCTTCCGCAAGGTCAGTCAAAACGTTCTAGGAAGAAGAAACTGGCGACACCAAGTGTTCTTGATACCTTGAAAAAGAAAACTAAAAAGGCCTATAACAAGAGGAGGAATGCCACCGCGAACAATCTAAACACAACGGTCGCCACACCTGACAGCGTACCTGACAACATAAATGTATGTATCGTTACTAGATCCACAAATTTGATTATTCCTTTTTTTCACATATGATTGTTCTTGACAATTGACATTGATTTTTTTTTTTATCCATTAGGTGCAGCAGAATCAAGTAAATGAGGGATGGCCGTTAACATCTGCGGGTGCACCTGATGCTTACCCTTATGGAGTAAGCTAAAAAAAATCTCTTTCTAGTTTCCCCTCTCTTTGTTCTTAGTGGGGTTAGTGGAACTCTCATATGATAATGCTCATATTTTACAAATTATGTTTGGCTTATAGGTGGAGACCATTTCATTTGATTTGACACAATACAACAATGCGCCAAGCTTCCATTGGCCTGAAAGCAGTAGCAGGTCTCAGCTTGAGTGAAAGGAGGCATCAGTTCAGTTGTGCATGCACTCGAGTAGCCTGCTTTCTAACACGACCACATGATGAGTGGAGTTAGTGGTGGTCGTTCAGGTTCGGCATTAGTTTCTCTGCTACGGTTGGTGAAAAAAGCTCGAACTTGGCTGAAACTAGTATATGCTATCGACTTCCCACCCAGGTCTAAGGTTTTGGCTAATGCGATGACTTGTCTGCCCTGATTTTGAGCTCCATGTGATGTCCCACCTGTACATACTCATTTCTGTTTTTTCGCGCCCTTAGATATTTGCTGCTCCCGTTAATTAGGTTTGTCTGAATCTTTCAAGGTAGCTCAACTTACATGAATAATTCGATCTGAGGTTATAAGGACGTACATTCTTGTGTATTGTAATGTATGCTTTTTATTATTTAATAAAATTTACTTGTCTGAAGTTGCTCAGGTGGTTTTTGAGTTGCAAACCTTGTAAATTTACTCGTTTATCCAATAGAATAGTAGAAATAAAAGTTATCCTTTTGTTTCACACAACTTGTTCAGGTATCCTTCTTGATCACATCATTCTTTCCACTAGCATAGAATCGAGTTGGTCTAATACTTGATTGGTCTTCCTTTAACTGAATATTAGCATGTACAGTTCTAATTTGGTCAGCCCTTGATGTATTGTACTCCCTCCTTTGGGTAATGCATTGGTTTCAGCGTTTTTCAAATATTAACTTTGCCCATTACCTTTTTAGATTTTAGATTACTTTGTTCGTAGATCGCCACTATGTGAGTAATAATTCTTCATATATATAAAATTGTCGTACTGTTGAAACTCATCTGAATATCTGATAGAAAATGAAGTTAACGGTTCAGGATCTGCAGACTACAAAACAGGTGTGAGCAGGAGCTCATGCGGGATGCAGGAGGAACACTAATTTGGTTCACGCGCGGAATGGGTCGCCGCTGATAAGAACCGTGACCCAACGTGGTCACCCATTTTTTGGCATGTCCGTTTGGACCAAAATTCAGCCCAAATTTGGGCTTATTTTGCGTCCTCGCAGACATGGCTCGGACGCATCTCGTGTCCTCTTGGCTAGCCTATCGGCGACCCAAAACCATTCCACCCACCCATCCTCCCTGTTAATTCCAGCCTCGGGTCGTAACCGCAGATTTGGCATTGAATCCACCGCCTGCTGCCACTGCCGGGACGAGCTCGAGTTCGGGGCTTCTTGCTAGACGAGGACGGGTGGTCTTGCTGGTGGCGAAGGAGCTTTGCCCCGCAGCTACCGCTGTTCCCACCCCTTTCCATTTGCATCGCCGACACAACCCGCCAACGTCACCACAACAACCTTCCCCGTCGCTGGACGAGGCCGGCTTCGCTCGCTTGCTACCCTTTCTGGCCAGGCTAGGTTGCCCTCTCACCCTGCAGGTCTCTTCCACAGCCGAGAACTGCACCGCCCGCAAGGTGTTTGCCCTCACATGGAGCCCGTTTTCTGGCACGATTGTAGTTCTCTTTTCCTCGAAAAAAATGTCGTGAACAACTTGAGTAGATCATTGCCAATAGCGGAGACAAGTTCTTCAACCATGCCATTGATACGTCTTCAGATGATGACTCCGACGATGACTCCAAGTTGTTGATGAAGGCGGCGCTTCTCATTCATGACCACACTACAAATGCCAAGGCCTCGTGGATTTGTCAAGGGACGTGCCAGGGCGTTGGATCGTATAAGAGAAGTGAGCCATGTTTAACTCTTCGGCGACTACTTCCACCGTACCAACCCAATGTACGCCGTCGTTGGTTCTAGATGTCAAGACCATAGGAGTCAAGATATATGACAGAATGCTTCATATGCCAGATGGATGCAATTGGTAAGGTGGGCGTTTGTTCTTATCGGAAATGCACAATATTGATTAGGATTCCTATGGGATTGCCAAATGATTTGGTAGATGTATGTGCGAATGAGTGAGTCCACATGCCTAAAATTAATTTACAGGTTCTGCACATCAATGGTTGCTACGGTCGGTGGAGAATATTTAAGAGAACCAATGGTGTGGACACAATCCGCTTGTTGTCAATCAGGGGTTTCCTGAGATGTTTGGAAGCATATATTGTTGCACCGGGGTGGAAGAACTATATATTTAACTAGCATGGTCAATATAAGAGACATGTCGGAGAGTGCACCCTCATACTTGAAGCTTTGGCTTCAAAAGACCTATAGATTTGACACTCTTTTTTTTAATGGTTGGTTCACATAATGACATCTACATTATGCAACGCTTCCCGGTGTTCTCTAGGGTTGTAGAAGGGTACTATAACAAAGGGTACCATCTGGCTGATGGTATCTACCCACCTTGAGCTACATTTGTGAACATAACCCGGACACCTATCAGCGAGAAACAGTCTAGATTTGCTGAAGAGAAAGAGGGTGCATGAAGATGTGGAACGGGTATTTGGTGTGCTACAAGCTTATTGGGCTATTACTCTGCGTCATATACCTGAGCATGGAGCGTTAATACTATGTGGGAAATGATGAGTGATCATGAACAATGTGATTATCGAGTCTGGGCGTGATAATTCGGTGTATGACCAAGATTGAGAAGGGTCAGGGCAAGTTGATCTAGCCCCGGGGCAGATTGTGGTTGTTTCCAAGACTTTCTTCATGTGTATCATGAAATCCACGATTTGGTTCACCACATGAAAAACCATGTAGAAAACAATGCAGAACTCAATCCATAGGACGCTTGTCTCATTTTATTTTATTTTATTTTAATTGACTATGTGAACTTTATATTTGCTTGATGGGGAACAATATTGTTGAATTGTGAATGCATAATTTGTGTAACCATTTCGTACTATTGAATTTTTATTTGTAGCATTTGATGATTGCATGGAGGTGTTGGGGGCTAAATGATCAAGGTTACAAAAAAAAATCGTGGATCAAATAGATAACCGCGTTAGGAGCATTTATACCAGCCTAATAAAAACATGCGTAAATGACTGTTAGCACGATTAACCAAACGGTTCGAATCGATCACAAAATGTATCCGAAATGGATGGCCAGTTGGCCACCCTGGAGATGCCGAAAATGTGAGGCCCTGTGATGTCGCGGAGACATATCTTGGGAAAGGACAGCACGGCCACCCTGGAGATGCCGAAAATGTGAGGCCCTGTGATGTCGCGGAGACATATCTTGGGAAAGGACAGCACCGCCTATATACAAACAAGTCTTTACCCTCTCTAGGAAACAGCTGGCGTTGCTCACTCGCCCCGCCGCTGACCAAATAAACTAGCCAGATGCGGTGCTCCGGTGGCCGTGCCGGTGTCCTCATCGTCGATGATCGACGCTGCTCCGCGAGATCTAGGCATGAACTAAGCTGCCACATCGCAGCATGGCCTATCTCCATATTCCCTAGCCGTGCTGGCGTTATCCACATACATCGTGCTAGGCTGCCATCTCTCGCTGATCACTTCGCATTCACTCTTTCGCCATGGTGGCAGTGACGAGCTTCGAGCTACTTTTTGTTTGTTTGTTTGTGTGCTTCTCTGTGCTGACGTCAGCGAGAGAGAGAGAGAGAGAGAGAGAGAGGTTAGAAGATAAAATTAAGATCAACGGTGTTGCTGAGGTGCATAGGAAGATGCAGATTAACTAGAGGTTTCGCATGCGGCTCCTTGAGAATTGAGATGAGCGAGAATGAGATGCTGCACTGCCCTGCCAAACGGGACGTACGTATACCTTGATAAGAGCATCATCAGATGATGTGAAAGAAATTTTTAGGGCACAAGAAGGCCAAACATACGTAGTCTCTATAAAAAAAAATGCGAAAGATCTCTATCAAATTTTTATAGCAGAAAATTTCGTGTCGCCCTAAAACTAACATTTGGTGCCCTGATTTTTCTCTCTCTTGGAAATGGTCTAAGAAAAGAATCGTGCTTCCTCCCTCTTTCTCTCTCTAGATATTGCTGCGACCGCATAACCGTGTCTGGTTATCACTCCAACGTACAGTCATAAATTGTGTCCGAAGCGAGTCACTGCCATGATGGCCCCTTCACTGCATCCGCACTGGCTCCAGAAGCGCAGCTTTAAGCTGCGTGCAGCCGTTGACATGTTGTCCGTCCCACGCATGGACCACAGGGTCGGTCTGAATTGGTTTTTTCTTTAGGGTATCTCCACCGACGCATTTCGGACGTCCGAAATGTCCGTCCGCGGACGCGATGTGGCCCAGGGCGACCGTTTGCGTCTTAGGTACCTCCAGCGGTGCCGACATATTTTTTTACCGGGGACAGCGTCAAGGTCGCTAATGGCGTTTTACGTCCCGTCGAGGACTGCCGCCGGCGATTAACTATTCCCGCGCGACGACGATCGTTCCCGCGCTTGCCCAATACATTGGCAAGTTTTGCCGGTGTTTCGCGCGCGCGGGAAACACCCTGCGCGCCAACGCCGTTTCCCGCCCCAACGTGGCTATATATGGTGGACACCGGCGGGGGCGACGGGCACACCTCAAGCTACCATCCATCCATGGCCGACCACATGAATTGGGAGCGCGTTGTTCACATGTGCCGCCAGCTCCACCCGGAGGAGGAGGAGGACGAGGTAGCCGCCGTCGGCGTTGAGGCGCAGCAGCTGGACCTGGAGGTGGCGGCGGCGGAGGCGGAGGCGGAGGCGGAGGCGGCAGAGCGCGCGGAAGGGCGCCTCGCGGCGACCAGGGCGGAGATCGCCAACGCCATGGCCGAGCTCGCCGACGCCAGGGCCGAGCTCGCGGAGGCGCGGGCGGCCATCGCGGCCCCTCCGGCCGACACCGTCATCCACGACATCGCGGACGACGACGTCCCCGTGCCCATGCGCTTCGAGTGCGCCGGCGACCAGCGGATTCTGCTCGCGTCCTTCGAGTCCCTGGCTGGGGACGCCCAGCGCCGTCAGGCTTGGCTGGCGGAGGAGGAAGCCCACAGCTATGCAATGGCCATGGCTGGGGTGTTAATGTGCTCCGACCTGGACTTGCTCCAGCGTAGGGGCCCTTCTCCCGCGCAGGTCGAGCAGGAGAACCACGAGCTGGAGGCCGCCATCGCCGCCAGGGATGAAGCGGTGGCGGTGGCGGCGGCTAGGGACAAGGCCCGCTTCGTCGCCGACATGGCGGCGATCCAGGCGGCGGTCCAGGCGAACGAGGACGCGGCGGCGGTCCAGGCGGCGGAGGAGGAGGAGGCGCGGGCGGCGGCGGTCCAGGCGGCGGCGGCGGAGGAGGAGGCCCAGGCGGCGGCGGAGGCGGCGACTGCCAAGGTGGCGGAGGCCCAGGCGCTGGCCCTGTGGGACAGCAGCCTGGCCGAGGCCCTCGAACGGCGCAGGCGGCAGGACGAGATGTCCGTTGGCCGGCGTGCGCGGCGCGCGGAGTGCGCGAAGCGCTCCCGCTTCGACAACGGCGCCAGCCCTTCCGGCGGCCAGTAGTACGGCGCGCGACTGCGAGTAACCGAGGCCAGTGTAGGCCGCGCGACGGCGAGTAGGTACGGCCGTTGTAGGTTTAGGTTAACTCGACTAACCATCTCTGTAAAGATGGTCCTTTTGATCAATCAATAGTAATGAAAAAATCTTTTGCTTCCCTAGTCATTGCCGACCAGGCCCGGATGTACCCAACGCGGACATTTTCCGCGACCGCCGAGCGTCCGCGGAGATGCAAACCTGGCGCATATTTGGGCCAGGTTTGCGTCTCCGCGGACGGCCCGTTCACTTTGCGTCGCCCCGCTGGAACAGGCCCTAGACGCATTTCCGGTCACGGTGGACGAAAATGGTCGCTCAGCGACCGTTTGCGTCGCGCCGCTGGAGATGCCCTTACAGAACATTTCTCTAGATTTCCTTTTCTTTATTACTCCCTCAATTTCTAGATATAGGGTGTGTTAAGATGTATTGAGTCCTTGAGCTGTACGATTTATGTAAACAGCCGGACTCTACCCTCGTAACCTGTATGTGCATATAAATAGAAGATCCTGAGGCGTGGCAGTGATACGTCTCCGACGTATCGATAATTTCTTATGTTCCATGCCACATTATTGATGATATCTACATGTTTTATGCATACTTTATGTCGTATTTATGCATTTTCCGGCACTAACCTATTAACGAGATGCCGAAGAGCCAGTTGTTGTTTTCTTCTGTTTTTGGTTTCAGAAATCCTAGTAAGGAAATATTCTCAGAATTGAACGAAATCAACGCCCAGGGGCCTATTTTGCCACGAAGCTTCCAGAAGACCGAAGAGAAGACGAAGTGGGGCCACGGGGCGCCGCCACACTAGGGCGGCGCGGCCAGCATAGGGCCCGCGCGGCCCTATTGTGTGGGGCCGCCGTGACCCCTCCGAGGCTGCCCTTCCGCCTACATATAGTCTTCGTCGCGAAACCCCCGATGCGAGAGCCACGATACGGAAAACCTTCCGGAGACGCCGCCGCCGCCAATCCCATCTCGGGGGATTCAGGAGATCGCCTCCGGCACCCTGCCGGAGAGGGGAATCATCTCCCGGAGGACTCTTCACCGCCATGGTCGCCTCCGGAGTGATGAGTGAGTAGTTCACCCCTGGACTTAGCAGTAGCTAGATGGTCGTCTTCTCCTTATGTGCTTCATTGTCGGATCTTGTGAGCTGCCTAACATGATCAAGATCATCTATCTGTAATGCTATATGTTGTGTTTGTTGGGATCCGATGGATAGAGAATACTATGTTATGTTGATTATCAATCTATTACCTATGTGTTGTTTATGATCTTGCATGCTCTCCGTTATTAGTAGAGGCTCCGGCCAAGTTTTTACTCTTAACTCCAAGAGGGAGTATTTATGCTCGATAGTGGGTTCATGCCTCCATTAAATGCGGGACGAGTGACAGAAAGTTCTAAGGTTGTGGATGTGCTTGTTGCCACTAGGGATAAAACATTGATGCTATGTCCGAGGATGTAGTTATTGATTACATTACGCACCATACTTAATGCAATTGTCTGTTGTTTGCAACTTAATACTGGAAGGGGTTCGGATGATAACCTCGAAGGTGGACTTTTTAGGCATAGATGCATGTCTGGATAGCGGTCTATGTACTTTGTCGTAATGCCCAATTAAATCTCACTATACTCATCATATCATGTATGTGCATGGTCATGCCCTCTCTATTTGTCAATTGCCCAACTGTAATTTGTTCACCCAACATGCTATTTATCTTATGGGAGAGACACCTCTAGTGAACTGTGGACCCCGGTCCTATTCTTTTACATCGAATACAATCTACTTGCAATACTTGTTCAACTGTTTTATGCAAACAATCATCATCCACACTATACATCTAATCCTTTGTTACAGCAAGCCGGTGAGATTGACAACCTCACTGTTTCGTTGGGGCAAAGTACTTTGGTTGTGTTGTGCAGGTTACACGTTGGCGCCGGAATCCCTGGTGTTGCGCCGCACTACATCCCGCCATCAACCTTCAACGTGCTTCTTGACTCCTACTGGTTCGATTAAACCTTGGTTTCTTACTGAGGGAAAACTTGCTGCTGTGCGCATCACACCTTCCTCTTGGGGTTCCCAACGGACGTGTCATCTACGCGCAATCAAGACTGTTTTCTGGCGCCGTTGCCGGGGAGATCAAGACACGCTGCAAGGGGAGTCTCCACAATCCAATCTCTTTACTTTGTTTTTGTCTTGCTTTATTCTATTTACTTTCTTGTTTGCTGCATTATATCAAAACACACAAAAAAATTAGTTGCTAGCTTTACTTTATTGCACTCTATATCAAAAACACAAAAAAATTAGTTACTTGCATTTGCTTTACTTATTTCAACATGTTTCCTTTTAATTTTACTGTAAAAGATATATCTGTGGGACAAGGGTCTATAATTGGAAGAGATAATATAGAAGAATTTTTCACCCATGTTAGTATGCATGAAGATCTTAAAGATATACCCCTTGCAAAAGCTGCCCCTACTTATGAAGATGCCTCTGTTTGTTTGGTACGCATGATGGAAGCTAGATTTATTAGTCTCAACCCCATGATACAACACATGTTTCTTACACTTTATGATATGGAGCGGGGGGAGAAGAGAGATTTTGTTCTAAAAGTCTTAGTGCGAGAATTTGCAGATATAGCTAAAGAAGCTAGAAAAGTTTTTAGTAAGCATGAGAGGCTTGGTACGATCACCGATTTTAAAAGAACACTTGAAAAAATGGATATGGATAGAATTAAGTACACTAATAGTGTTAATGATGGTGGGGAGATTAAAGCATCATTACCATGTAAGCTCCTAGCAATGCATGAAGCTCTAGATGATAATTATGCTTGGCTTGTTCCTGAAAATTTGTTTGATGAGAGTAGCAAGCCCAAGACTAATGAAAAGGGAGCCGCTGAAACCTATGTATCCAAAATATTATGCATGGTTGAGAAAACTCCAAACCCTGCTGTCGATACTTCGTCTATTGATAATACTTGATATACACTTTCTGCGCCTAGCTGAAAGGCGTTAAAGAAAAGCGCTTATGGGAGATAACCCATGTTTTTACTACAGTACTTTTATTTTATATTTGAGTCTTGGAAGTTGTTTACTACTGTAGAAACCTCTCCTTATCTTAGTTTTGTGCATTGTTGTGCCAAGTAAAGTCGTTGATAGTAAGGTTCATACTAGATTTGGATTACTGCGCAGAAACAGATTTCTTTGCTCGTCACGAATTTCGACCTGCCTCTCTGTAGGTAGCTCAGAAAATTATGCCAATTTACGTGAGTGATCCTCAGATATGTACGCAACTTTCATTCAATTTGAGAATTTTCATTTGAGCAAGTCTGGTGCCTCAATAAAATCCGTCTTTACGGACTGTTCTGTTTTGACAGATTCTGCCTTTTATTTCGCATTGCCCCTTTTGCTACGATGGATGAATTTCTTTGTTCCATTAATGTCCAGTATCTTTGTGCAATGTCCAGAAGTGTTAAGAATGATTGTGTCACCTCTGAACATGTGAATTTTTATTATGCACTAACCCTCTAATGAGTTGTTTCGAGTTTGGTGTGGAGGAAGTTTTCAAGGATCAAGAGAGGAGGATGATACAATATGATCAAGGAGAGTGAAAGCTCTAAGCTTGGGGATGCCGCGGTGGTTCACCCCTGCATATTTTAAGAAGACTCAAGCGCTAAGCTTGGGGATGCCCAAGGCATCCCTTTCTTCATCAACAACATTATCAGGTTCCTCCCCTGAAACTATATTTTTATTTCATCACATCTTATGTGCTTTGCTTGGAGCGTCTGTTTGTTTTTTTTTGTTTTTTTTTGAATAAAATGGATCCTAGCATTCATTGTGTGGGAGAGAGACACGCTCCGCTGTTGCATATGGACAAATATGTCCTTAGGCTTTACTCATAGTATTCATGGCGAAGGTTGAATCTTCTTCGTTAAATTGTTATATGGTTGGAATCGGGAAATGCTACATGTAGTAATTCTAAAATGTCTTGAATAATTTGATACTTGGCAATCGTTGTGCTCATGTTTAAGCTCTTGCATCATATACTTTGCACCTATTAATGAAGAAATACAAAGAGCTTGCTAAAATTTGGTTTGCATATTTGGTCTCTCTAAAGTCTAGATAATTTCTAGTATTGAGTTTGAACAACAAAGAAGACGGTGTAGAGTCTTATAATGTTTACAATATGTCTTTTATGTGAGTTTTGCTGCACCGGTTCATCCTTGTGTTTGTTTCAAATAACCTTGCTAGCCTAAACATTGTATCGAGAGGGAATACTTCTCATGCATCCAAAATCCTTGAGCCAACCACTATGCCATTTGTGTCCACCATACCTACCTACTACCTGGTATTTCTCCGCCATTCCAAAGTAAATTGCTTGAGTGCTACCTTTAAAATTTCCATTCTTTACCTTTGCAATATATAGCTCATGGGACAAATAGCTTAAAAACTATTGTGGTATTGAATATGTACTTATGCACTTTATCTCTTATTAAGTTGCTTGTTGTGCGATAACCATTTCCTGGGGACGCCTTCAACTACTCTTTGTTGAATATCATGTGAGTTGCTATGCATGTTCGTCTTGTCTGAAGTAAGGGAGATTTACCACTGATTTAATGGTTAGAGCATGCATAATGTTAGAGAAGAACATTGGGCCGCTAACTAAAGCCATGAATCATGGTGGAAGTTTCAGTTTTGGACATATATCCTCAATCTCATATGAGAACATTAATTGTTGCTACATGCTTATGCATTAAAGAGGAGTCCATTATCTGTTGTCTATGTTGTCCCGGTATGGATGTCTAAGTTGAGAATAATCAAAAGCGAGAAATCCAATGCGAACTTTCTCCTTAGACCTTTGTACGAGGCGGCATAGAGGTACCCCTTTGTGACACTTGGTTAAAACATGTGTATTGCGATGATAATCCCGGTAATCCGAGCTAATTAGGACAAGGTGCGGGCACTATTAGTATACTATGCATGAGGCTTGCAACTTGTAAGATATAATTTACATGATACATATGCTTTATTACTACCGTTGACAAAATTGTTCCTTGTTTTCAAAACCAAAGCTCTAGCACAAATATAGCAATCAATGCTTCCATCTGCGAAGGGCCCTTCTTTTACTTTTATGTTGAGTCAGTTCACCTATCTCTCTCCACCTCAAGAAGCAAACACTTGTGTGAACTGTGCATTGATTCCTACATACTTGCATATTGCACTTGTTATGTTACTTTACATTGACAATATCCATGAGATATACATGTTATAAGTTGAAAGCAACCGCTGAAACTTAATCTTCCTTTGTGTTGCTTCAATACCTTTACTTTGATTTATTGCTTTATGAGTTAACTCTTATGCAAGACTTATTGATGCTTGTCTTGAAAGTACTATTCATGAAAAGTCTTTGCTTTATGATTTATTTGTTTACTCATGTCATTACCATTGTTTTGATCGCTGCATTCATTACATATGCTTACAATAGTATGATCAAGGTTATGATGGCATGTCACTCCAGAAATTATCTTTGTTATCGTTTACACGCTCGGGACGAGCAGGAACTAAGCTTGGGGATGCTGATACGTCTCCGACGTATCGATAATTTCTTATGTTCCATGCCACATTATTGATGATATCTACATGTTTTATGCATACTTTATGTCGTATTTATGCATTTTCCGGCACTAACCTATTAATGAGATGCCGAAGAGCCAGTTCTTGTTTTCTGCTGTTTTTGGTTTCAGAAATCCTAGTAAGGAAATATTCTCGGAATTGAACGAAATCAACGCCCAGGGGCCTATTTTGCCACGAAGCTTCCGAAGGCCGAACAGAAGACGAAGTGGGGCCACGGGGCGCCGCCACACTAGGGCGGCGCGGCCAGCATAGGGCCCGCGCGGCCCTGTTGTGTGGGGCCCCCGTGACCCCTCCGAGGCTGCCCTTCCGCCTACATATAGTCTTCGTCGCGAAACCCCCAGTACCGAGAGCCACGATACGGAAAACCTTCCAGAGACGCCGCCACCGCCAATCCCATCTCGGGGGATTCAGGAGATCACCTCCGGCACCCTGCCGGAGAGGGGAATCATCTCCCGGAGGACTCTTCACCGCCATGGTCGCCTCCGGAGTGTTGAGTGAGTAGTTCACCCCTGGACTATGGGTCCATAGCAGTAGCTAGATGGTCGTCTTCTCCTTATGTGCTTCATTGTCGGATCTTGTGAGCTGCCTAACATGATCAAGATCATCTATCTGTAATGCTATATGTTGTGTTTGTTGGGATCCGATGGATAGAGAATACTATGTTATGATGATTATCAATCTATTACCTATGTGTTGTTTATGATCTTGCATGCTCTCCGTTATTAGTAGAGGCTCTGGCCAAGTTTTTACGCTTAACTCCAAGAGGGAGTATTTATGCTCGATAGTGGGTTCATGCCTCCATTAAATCTGGGATAGTGACAGAAAGTTCTAAGGTTGTGGATGTGCTTGTTGCCACTAGGGATAAAACATTGATGCTATGTCCGAGGATGTAGTTATTGATTACATTACGCACCATACTTAATGCAATTGTCTGTTGTTTGCAACTTAATACTTGGAAGGGGTTCGGATGATAACCTGAAGGTGGACTTTTTAGGCATAGATGCATGCTGGATAACGGTCTATGTACTTTGTCGTAATGCCCAATTAAATCTCACTATACTCATCATATCATGTATGTGCATGGTTGATGCGCGTATAATTGACACGTCCGTTGGGAACCCCAAGAGGAAGGTGTGATGCGCACAGCAGTAAGTTTTCCCTCAGTAAGAAACCAAGGTTTAATCGAACCAGTAGGAGTCAAGAAGCACGTTGAAGGTTGATGGTGGCGGAATGTAATGCGGCGCAACACCAGGGATTCCGGCGCCAACGTGGAACCCGCACAACACAACCAAAGTACTTTGCCCCAACGAAACAAGTGAGGTTGTCAATCTCACCGGCTTGCTCGTAACAAAGGATTAACCGTATTGTGTGGAAGATGATTGTTTGCGAGAAAACGAGTAAAGAACAATTGCAGTAGATTGTATGCGATGTAAAGAATAGGACCGGGGTCCACGAGTTCACTAGAGGTGTCTCTCCCATAAGATAAAAGCATGTTGGGTGAACAAATTACGATCGGGCAATTGACAAATAGAGAGGGCATAACAATGCACATACATGACATGATAAATATAGTGAGATTTAATTGGGCATTACGACCAAGTACATAGACCGCTATCCGAGCATGCATCTATGCCTAAAAAGTCCACCTTCGAGGTTATCATCCGAACCCCTTCCAGTATTAAGTTGCAAAACAACGGACAATTGCATTAAGTATGGTGCGTAATGTAATCAATAACTACATCCTTAGACATAGCATCAATGTTTTATCCCTAGTGGCAACAAGCACATCCACAACCTTAGAACTTTCCGTCACTTGTCCCGATTTAATGGAGGCATGAACCCACTATCGAGCATAAATACTCCCTCTTGGAGTTAAGAGCAAAAACTTGGCCAGAGCCTCTACTAATAACGGAGAGCATGCAAGATCATAAACAACACATAGGTAATAACTTGATAATTAACATAACATAGTATTCTCTATCCATCGGATCCCGACAAACACAACATATAGAATTACGGATAGATGATCTTGATCATGTTAGGCAGCTCACAAGATCCGACAATGAAGCACAATGAGGAGAAGACAACCATCTAGCTACTGCTATGGACCCATAGTCCGGGGGTGAACTACTCACTCATCACTCCGGAGGCGACCATGGCGGTGAAGAGTCCTCCGGGAGATGAATCCCCTCTCCGGCGGGTGCCGGAGGAGATCTCCAGATTCCCCGAGATGGGATTGGCGGCGGCAGCGTCTCGGTAGGTTTTCCGTATCGTGGCTCTCGGTATCGGGGGTTTCGCGACGGAGGCTATTTGTAGGCGGAAGGGCAGGTAAAGAGGCGGCACGAGGGGCCCACACCATAGGTCGGCGCGGCCAGGGCCTGGGCCGCGCCGCCCTGGTGTTTCGCCACCTCGTGGCCCCACTTCAACTCCCCCTCGGTCTTCTGGAAGCTTCGTGGCAAAATAGGACCCTGGGTGTTGATTTCGTCCAATTCCGAGAATATTTCTTTACTAGGATTTCTGAAACCAAAAACAGCAGAAAACAGCAACTGGCTCTTCGGCATCTTGTTAATAGGTTAGTGCCGGAAAATGCATAAATACGACATATAATGTGTATAAAACATGTAGATATCATCAATAATGTAGCATTGAACATAAGAAATTATCAATACGTCGGAGACGTATCAGCATCCCCAAGCTTAGTTCTGCTCGTCCCGAGCAGGTAAAACGATAACAAAGATAATTTCTGGAGTGACATGCCATCATAACCTTGATCATACTATTTGTAAACATATGTAATGAATGCAGCGATCAAAACAATGGTAATGACATGAGTAAACAACTGAATCATAAAGCAAAGACTTTTCATGAATAGTACTTCAAGACAAGCATCAATAAGTCTTGCATAAGAGTTAACTCATAAAGCAATAAATCAAAGTAAAGGTATTGAAGCAACACAAAGGAAGATTAAGTTTCAGCGGTTGCTTTCAACTTGTAACATGTATATCTCATGGATAATTGTCAACATAGAGTAATATAACAAGTGCAATATGCAAGTATGTAGGAATCAATGCACAGTTCACACAAGTGTTTGCTTCTTGAGGTGGAGAGAGATAGGTGAACTGACTCAACATTAAAAGTAAAAAGAATGGTCCTTCAAAGAGGAAAGCATCGATTGCTATATTTGTGCTAGAGCTTTTATTTTGAAAACATGAAACAATTTTGTCAACGGTAGTAATAAAGCATATGAGTTATGTAAATTATATATTACAAGTTGCAAGCCTCATGCATAGTATACTAATAGTGCCCGCACCTTGTCCTAATTAGCTTGGACTACCGGATCATCGCAATACACATGTTTTAACCAAGTGTCACAATGGGGTACCTCCATGCCGCATGTACAAAGGTCTAAGGAGAAAGCTCGCATTTTGGATTTCTCGCTTTTGATTATTCTCAACTTAGACATCCATACCGGGACAACATGGACAACAGATAATGGACTCCTCTTTAATGCATAAGCATGTGGCAACAATTATTATTCTCATATGAGATTGAGGATATATGTCCAAAACTGAAACTTCCACCATGAATCATGGCTTTAGTTAGCGGCCCAATGTTCTTCTCTAACAATATGCATGCTCCAACCATTAAGGTGGTAGATCTCTCTTACTTCGGACAAGACGGACATGCATAGCAACTCACATGATATTCAACAAAGAATAGTTGATGGCGTCCCCAGAAACATGGTTATCGCACAACAAGCAACTTAATAAGAGATAAAGTGCATAAGTACATATTCAATACCACAATAGTTTTTAAGCTATTTTGTCCCATGAGCTATATATAGTAAAGGCGAATGGTGGAATTTTTAAAGGTAGCACTCAAGCAATTTACTTTGGAATGGCGGAGAAATACCATGTAGTAGGTAGGTATGGTGGACACAATTGGCATAGTGGTTGGCTCAAGGATTTTGGATGCATGAGAAGTATTCCCTCTCGATACAAGGTTTAGGCTAGCAAGGTTTATTTGAAACAAACACAAGGATGAACGGTGCAGCAAAACTCACATAAAAGACATATTGTAAACATTATAAGACTCTACACCGTCTTCCTTGTTGTTCAAAACTCAATACTAGAAATTATCTAGACTTTAGAGAGACCAAATATGCAAACCAAATTTTAGCAAGCTCTATGTGTTTCTTCATTAATGGGTGCAAATTATATGATGCAAGAGCTTAAACATGAGCACAACAATTGCCAAGTATCAAATTATTCAAGACATTTTAGAATTACTACATGTAGCATTTCCCGATTCCAACCATATAACAATTTAACGAAGAAGATTCAACCTTCGCCATGAATACTATGAGTAAAGCCTAAGGACATATTTGTCCATATTCAACAGCGGAGCGTGTCTCTCTCCCACACAGTGAATGCTAGGATCCATTTTATTCAAACAAAAACAAAAAACAAAAACAAACCGACGCTCCAAGCAAAGTACATAAGATGTGACGGAATAAAAATATAGTTTCAGGGGAGGAACCTGATAATGTTGTCGATGAAGAAGGGGATGCCTTGGGCATCCCCAAGCTTAGACGCTTGAGTCTTCTTAAAATATGCAGGGGTGAACCACCGGGGCATCCCCAAGCTTAGAGCTTTCAATCTCCTTGATCATATTGTATCATACTCCTCTCTTGATCCTTGAAAACTTCCTCCACACCAAACTCGAAACAACTCATTAGAGGGTTAGTGGACAATAAAAATTAACATGTTCAGAGGTGACACAATCATTCTTAACACTTCTGGACATTGCATAAAGCTACTGGACATTAATGGATCAAAGAAATTCATCCAACATAGCAAAAGAGGCAGTGCGAAATAAAAGGCAGAATCTGTCAAAACAGAACAGTCCGTAAAGATGGATTTTATTGAGGCACCAGACTTGCTCAAATGAAAATGCCAAAATTAAATGAAAGTTGCGTACATATCTAAGGATCACACACGTAAATTGGCTTAATTTGCTGAGCTGCCTACAGGGAGGCAGGTCGAAATTCGTGACAGCAAAGAAATCTGAAACTGCGCAGTAATCCAAATCTAGTATGAACTTTACTATCAACGACTTTACTTGGCACAACAAAGCACAAAACTAAGATAAGGAGAGGTTTCTACAGTAGTAAACAACTTCCAAGACTCAAATATAAAACAAAGTACTGTAGTAAAAACATGGGTTGTCTCCCATAAGCGCTTTTCTTTAACGCCTTTCAGCTAGGCGCAGAAAGTGTATATCAAGTATTATCGAGAGATGAAGCATCTTCAGCGGGGTTTGGAGTTTTCTCAACCATGCATAGTATATTAGATACATAAGTTTCAGCGGCTCCCTTTTCATTAGTCTTGGGCTTGCTACTCTCATCAAACAAATTTTCAGGAACAAGCCAAGCATAGTTATTTTCTAACGCTTCATTCATTGCTAGGAGCTTACATGGTATTGGTGCTTTGATCTCCCCACCATCATTAATGTTATTAGTGTACCTTACTCTCTCCATGTCCATCTTTTCAAGAATACTAACAAAATTGGTATAAGAACCAAGCATCTTATATTTAATAAAGACCTTTCTAGCCTCTCTCGCTATACCACCAAATTCTCTAAGAAGGGTTTCTAAAACAAAATCTTTCTTTTCCCCTTCTTCCATATCACCGAGTGTAAGAAACATGTGTTGGATTATAGGATTGAGATTAACAAATTTAGTTTCCAACATGCGAACTAAAGCAGCAGCAGCAATTTCATAAGTAGGAGCAAGTTCTACCAAGTGTCTATCTTCAAAATCTTCAACGGTACTAACATGATTGAATTCTTCTATATTGTTTCTCCCAACTATAGGCCCACGTCCTACCGGTATGTCTTTTGTGGTAAAATTAAAAGGAAACATGATGAATCAAGTAAATGCAAGTAACTATTTTTTTTTTGTGTTTTTGATATAGAGTGCAAGACAGTAAATAAAGTAAAGCTAGCAACTAATTTTTTTGTGTTTTGATATAATGCAGCAAACAAAGTAGTAAATAAAATAAAGCAAGACAAAAACAAAGTAAAGAGATTGGGAAGTGGAGACTCCCCTTGCAGCGTGTCTTGATCTCCCCGGCAACGGCGCCAGAAAACAGTCTTGATGCGCGTATAATTGACACGTCCGTTGGGAACCCCAAGAGGAAGGTGTGATGCGCACAGCGATAAGTTTTCCCTCAGTAAGAAACCAAGGTTTAATCGAACCAGTAGGAGTCAAGAAGCACGTTGAAGGTTGATGGTGGCGGAATGTAATGCGACGCAACACCAGGGATTCCGGCGCCAACGTGGAACCTGCACAACACAACCAAAGTACTTTGCCCCAACGAAACAGTGAGGTTGTCAATCTCACCGGCTTGCTGTAACAAAGGATTAACCGTATTGTGTGGAAGATGATTGTTTGCAGAAAACGAGTAAAGAACAATTGCGGTAGATTGTATGCGATGTAAAGAATAGGACCGGGGTCCACAGTTCACTAGAGGTGTCTCTCCCATAAGATAAAATCATGTTGGGTGAACAAATTACAATCGGGCAATTGACAAATAGAGAGGGCATAACAATGCACATACATGACATGATAAATATAGTGAGATTTAATTGGGCATTACGACAAAGTACATAGACCGCTATCCAGCATGCATCTATGCCTAAAAAGTCCACCTTCGAGGTTATCATCCGAACCCCTTCCGGTATTAAGTTGCAAAACAACGGACAATTGCATTAAGTATGATGCGTAATGTAATCAATAACTACATCCTTAGACATAGCATCAATGTTTTATCCCTAGTGGCAACAACACATCCACAACCTTAGAACTTTCCGTCACTCGTCCCAGATTTAATGGAGGCATGAACCCACTATCGAGCATAAATACTCCCTCTTGGAGTTAAGAGCAAAAACTTGGCCGAGCCTCTACTAATAACGGAGAGCATGCAAGATCATAAACAACACATAGGTAATAACTTGATAATTAACATAACATAGTATTCTCTATCCATCGGATCCCGACAAACACAACATATAGAATTACAGATAGATGATCTTGATCATGTTAGGCAGCTCACAAGATCCGACAATGAAGCACAATGAGGAGAAGACAACCATCTAGCTACTGCTATGGACCCATAGTCCAGGGGTGATTTACTCACTCATCACTCCGGAGGCGACCATGGCGGTGAAGAGTCCTCCGGGAGATGAATCCCCTCTCCGGCAGGGTGCCGGAGGAGATCTCCAGAATCCCCCGAGATGAGATTGGCGGCGGCGGCGTCTCAGTAAGGTTTTCCGTATCGTGGCTCTCGGTACTGGGGGTTTCGCGACGGAGGCTATTTGTAGGCGGGCAGGTAAAGAGGCGGCACGAGGGGCCCACACCATAGGTCGGCGCGGCCAGGGCCTGGGCCGCGCCGCCCTGGTGTTTCGCTACCTCGTGGCCCCACTTCAACTCTCCCTCGGTCTTCTGTAAGCTTCGTGGCAAAATAGGACCCTGGGCGTTGATTTCGTCCAATTCCGAGAATATTTCTTTACTAGGATTTCTGAAACCAAAAACAGCAGAAAATAGCAACTGGCTCTTCGGCATCTTGTTAATAGGTTAGTGCCGGAAAATGCATAAATACGACATATAATGTGTATAAAACATGTAGATATCATCAATAATGTAGCATGGAACATAAGAAATTATCGATACGTCGGAGACGTATCAATGGTCATGCCCTCTCTATTTGTCAATTGCCCAACTGTAATTTGTTCACCCAACATGCTATTTATCTTATGGGAGAGACACCTCTAGTGAACTGTGGACCCCGGTCCTATTCTTTTACATCGAATACAATCTACTGCAATACTTGTTCAACTGTTTTCTGCAAACAATCATCATCCACACTATACATCTAATCCTTTGTTACAGCAAGCCGGTGAGATTGACAACCTCACTGTTTCGTTGGGGCAAAGTACTTTGGTTGTGTTGTGCAGGTTCCACGTTGGCGCCGGAATCCCTGGTGTTGCGCCGCACTACATCCCGCCGCCATCAACCTTCAACGTGCTTCTTGACTCCTACTAGTTCGATTAAACCTTGGTTTCTTACTGAGGGAAAACTTGCTGCTGTGCGCATCACACCTTCCTCTTGGGGTTCCCAACGGACGTGTCATCTACGCGCAATCAGGCAGCACCACGCCAAAACCCTAAAATTAACTTGGTATCAGAGCCGCGCGAGACTCACCTCCCGCTGCCGCCGCTCTCCCGATCTCCTTCTGGGAGATCGATCTTCACTGTTCCTCGACGCGAGTTTCCTCCGGTGCTCTTCAGCTATCGACGTCCGTCAATGTTGTACCCGTCGCTCCGCCCGCGTCTCTCACCACGTCGGCTGTACGCCTGGACGCGACGAACTTCACCCTGTGGAAGGGGCTCACGCTCCCCAACCGCACCGGTGCAGGTCTTCATGGCCACCTCGACGGCACAGACGCGGCCCTGCCAAGACCGTCAAACAAGGCGACGGTGATGCCGCCGTCGATGTTCCCAACCCTGCGTACCACCAATGTTGGACGATAGATCAGAGGGTTCTGGGACACCTCCTCGGCTCCATGGATCCCTAGATCGCGTGTCAGCTCATTAGCTGCACGACTGCCGCCGCCGCCGTGTGGAGCGCTATCCACACCATCAGGCACCTGCGCCGTCAGCTCCAAACGATGCGCAAGGAGGATCTCACCGCCGGCCAGTACAGGCACAAGATTAAGGCCATTGTTGATACGATGGCATCCGCCAGTGCTCCCATCTCCAATGATCAGCTAGTCGACTACATCATCACCGGCCTCGGAAAATCCTTCAACGCAATCGCCGGCAACCTCACTATGGGGAATCGCCCGGTGCTCTACTCCGAGTTCTACTCTGGCATCCTTTCGTTCGAGTCCATGCAAGCCCAGCAAAATCAGGACGAAGAGTGGACATCTCAGGCGAACGTCGTATCCCGGTCTGGCTCCTACTCCAACAACAGTCGACCGCGTGCCCCTAACTTCGCCCCTGTGTAGTATGGCGGAGGGCGTCCCGCTGGGAACTCCTACCAACAGGGTCCAGGGCGATCTGACCACTAGCAATCCGGTGGCTATGGCAACAGTGGGGGTCACCAGTCCAACGGCCAGAACTCCGGTGGCCGTGGTGGAAAGAAGCAGCGCCCACAATGCCAATTGTGCAACTACTGGGGGCACGAAGCTTTTGACTGCAGAAATCGCTTCAACCAGGACTTCACACGCAACAACAAGAAAAATCGGCGTTCAGGAAACGCCGCGTCCATGACCTCCAGCAACAACCTCCCTCCGTGGCTGATGGATTCTGGATCTACTGACCACATCACCAACGATCTCGAGCGTCTTCACATGCACGAGCTACGCTGGCAAGGACAATGTTCAAGTGGCTAACGGTAAAGGTTTGTCTATTTCGCATATTGGTTATTCTACTTTAGTCGGTTCAAATCTCCACTTGAAAAACATCCTTCATGTTCCTGACATTGGAGGGCATCTCCTTTCTATCTATCGTCTTGTTTGTGATAATTATGTGTTTGTCGAATTTCACCGTGACTTCTGTGTTAAGGACAAAGCAACGAGGAGAATCCTTCTTCACGGTAGCAGTCAGAATGGTCTCTACCCAATTCCAATAAGTCGAGCATCATCACCATCCCATCGTGCTAGCTCAAGTGTCAAGGTCTCTGCGTCTCAGTGGCATCAGCGTTTTGGTCATCCTTCAAATAATGTAGTGCAAAAACTTGTTAAGCACCTTAGTTTGCCTTGTTTACCTTCAGACAAATCTGTTTCTATTTGTGATGCGTGTCAGCGTGGCAAGAGCGTATTTCTACTATGCCACTTGAGTTGATTCATTCTGATGTGTGGGGACCTGCCATTGCTTCTTCTAGTGGTTATAAGTACTATGTTCGTTTCATCGATGACTATTCTCGTTTCTGCTGGATATATCTTCTTAAACATAAGTCTGATGTCGAGCAAGTGTTTTATGCTTTCCAAGCTCATGTTGAACGTCTCCTAGATGGCAAGATTAAAGCTGTCCAATCTAGTTGGGATGGCGAGTATCATCGTCTTCATCGCTATTTTCAGCGCACGGGTATCTCCCATAGAGTGTCGTGTCCCCATACCTTGCAGCAAAACGGTGTTGCTGAGCGTAAGCACCGCCATCTCGTTGAAACAGGTCTAGCTCTTCTTGATCAATCCTCATTGCCTTTGCGTTTTTGGGATGAAGCGTTCTTGACTGCTTGCTACCTCATTAATCGCATGCCTACCCCAGTCCTCAACAAAGAGACGCCTCTTTTTCATCTTCTTCGCATCCAGCCCAATTATGATTTCCTTCGCATCTTTGGCTGTGCTTGCTGGCCTAGTCTCCGCAAATACAATGCGCATAAGCTTGAGTTTTCGTTCCAAATTATGTGTGTTCCTAGGCTATAGTGATATGCATAATGGGTACAAATGCTTGGATCGATCTACTGGTCGTATATATATCTCCCGCGATGTCGTCTTTGATGAGTCAGTTTTCCCTATGCTACTCCCGGTGTTAAGATAGACATTCCCACACTTCGTGAGGCCATCACTTTTCCTTCATCTGAACCGGCTGCGAGTGAACATATGCGCAAATACGACATATCTTACCTTGCTACTAATATTCCTGGTGCAGCTGATTTTGTTCCTGTGCAGATTGCTGCGCCCGCCATCGACGTCCAAGTCGTGCCCGCGATCGACGTGCATGCTGTGCATGGCACGGGCATGGCATCCGATGCGCCCAAGCGCGCGGCTGCGATTGACGTCCAAGTCGCGGCTGCGATCGACGTGCCCGGCGCTGTTGCGTCCCCTCGTGCGCCCAACGTGCATGTTGTGCATGGCATGGGAACGTCGCCCAATGTGCCTGTGATCGATGTCCCCCCCATCCACGTCCACCTCGGCCTCCTCCGCCGGTGCTCCTGCTGGGTCGTCTGCTGCTCCTCATCAGCCTGTGTCACCTTCTGCTGGTGCTTCTCCAGCAGTGACGCCTACGGTTGATGCATCTGGTCATGGTATGGTCACGCGTCATCGTGATAATACTCGCCGTGACAAAGTCTACACCGACGGCACTGTGCGCTATGATCCACGTCGAGGTGCTCTTTTTGCTTCCCCCACGTCCCACCGTGATTCTCCCTCTGAACCTGCCTGGCGTGCAGCTATGGCAGATGAGTTCTCTGCCCTTTTTCAGACTCGCACTTGGGTTCTTGTTCCTCGTCCATCCGGGGTCAATATTGTTGGGAGTAAGTGGGTGTTCAAAACAAAGCACAAGCCTGATGGTTCCATTGATAAGCACAAAGCTCGTTTGGTGGCTCGTGGTTTTACTCAGCAGCATGGTCTTGATTATGGTGAGACTTTCAGTCCTGTTGTCAAGCCTGCCACAGTTCGTCTGGTTATTTCACTTGCAGTGTCTCGAGGTTGGGCTCTCCGTCAGGTTGATGTTAGCAATGCTTTTCTCCATAGTTTCCTCTCCGAGGATGTGTATATGCAGCAACCACCCGGGTTTGAAGATGCTCGGTATCTGTCTCATGTTTGCAAGCTACAACAGGCTTTGTATGGTCTGAAACAGTCTCCTCAAGCTTGGTATGCACATTTGAGTTCTCGTTTGCATCAGTTGGGTTTCAAGTCCTCCAAGGCCGACACTTCTCTGTTTATTTTCTCTCAGGGCGGTGTTCATATCTATATGCTTGTCTATGTTGATGATATTGTCATTGCAAGCTCCAGTTCTGCAGCTATTGACAAACTGGTCCAGGCCCTTTCCGACACGTTTCCTATCAAAGACCTTGGTGTTCTTGAGTATTTCCTTGGTCTTGAAGCGTCTCGCAATTCTGGGGACATGACATTGACTCAGCGCAAGTATGCGCTTGATCTCTTACATAGAGTTGGTATGGAGAATTGCAAGTCTACTTCTACACCATTGGCGCCGACTGAGCGCCTTTCCCGTGATACTGGAGTATCTCTCGGTCCTGAAGATTCTTTCTGATACCGTAACATTGTTGGTGGACTTCAGTATTTGACTCTCACTCGTCCAGACATTCCGTTTGCTGTCAACAAGGTGTGCCAGTTTCTATCTCAGCCGACAGAAGTTCATTGGGAAGCTGTGAAGCGTATTCTGAGATATGTTAAAAGAACTCTGAACACCGGGCTGAAATTTCGTAAATCCTCGTCCATGGGCATTAGCATTTTTGCTGACGCTGATTGGGCAGGTGACGTTGATGATCGACGCTCTACTGGAGGATTTGCAGTTTTTTTTGGAGCAAATCTTGTGTCTTGGAGTACGAAGAAACAGCCTACTGTCTCACGGTCTAGTACGGAGGCAGGGTATAAGGCCTTGGCTAATGGAGTTGCTGAAGCAATGTGGGTAGAGTCACTACTTAAGGAACTTGGAGTATCTCAGCAGCGTGTTCTCGTTCTATGGTGTGATAATTTAGGGGCTACTTATCTTACAACAAATCCGGTGTTCCATGCTAGAACTAAGCACATTGATAATGATTTCCATTTTGTACGAGAGCGGGTCGCTGATGGTGCTTTACAGATAAGGTTCATACCTTCAGGAGATCAATTGGCTGATGTGTTCACTAGACCAGCCACTCGACAGATGTTACATCGTTTTAGCACCAATCTAAATCTTGTGTCCAATAGTTTAGATTGAGGGTGTGTGTTAAGATGTATTGAGTCCTTGAGTTGTACGGTTTATGTAATCAGCCGGACTCTACCCTTGTAACATGTATGTGCATATAAATAGAAGATCCTGAGGCGTGGCAGCACCACGCCAAAACCCTAAAATTAACTGGGTGTATAGTTTTTGGCACGGAAATTAAGAAATACACATTGAGAACAAGTTACACGAGTTTTGGGCAAGATTACCCTAAATTCATTGAGAAAATAGAGGAGTTTGCATGAGCTAAGAAAATGCAATCAAATCCGTAAAAAAAATGTACAAACGAGTGGTTCTAGGCAATACACCTTATATTTTGGAGCTTTTTTGGGAAAAATTATACACCTTATATCAAGGAACGGAGGGAGTACTATGCAGCAAGATTTCCACGAAAAAGATTTGCATCGTCCATGAGATATATCTTTTCCATGCATTTTGGAGGAATTTTAGCGGCTCCTTAGGGGCCTCTCTAATTATTATTTCGATAATGGATGCTTTATCATTTAAAAAGTTTAAGTATTACACTTGGTATCCGCATAATTTTTTTGAAATGGAGACAAAAGTTTTACCTCAATCTACTAATTAAGAAGAAGACGTCCAGTTAACTAAGGAAAAACCAGACAAAATCCATGAAACAACACACATGCGGACTAAACAAGTCCGCAACTACTTGGACGCCTAGGCAAAACAATCAACTCTCCCAACCTGCGTGGCCGCAACTCCCAAGCAAGAAAATCACCACACACAAGGGAACCCCACTGAAAACACAAGAACAAAGATCTGAACACGACAACCCGACGACCCGAAAATATGAGATCATCCATCAACCAGCCGCGGATGCCTTCCATGTGGTTCCACTCTTCTTTCTTTTGCATTTGAGGTACACCTTCACCTTCTTAGTTTTGTCGCCCGTATCCTTCCCTGATAGAAGGCGCACAATCTCTTTGCTAGATTCTGGGATTGCTATCTCCAAATTGCTGAGAAGGTCACAAAGCTCATTTGCAAAGATCGCCTCAGAGTCAATGAAGGCAAGCGACTGATTAAGCTCTGAAGATGGTGGCATGGAAGCCACTGCCGAGGACCCAAGCGATTCCACCTCCAAATGCCTCATCGACAAGGGAGAATCTGACTTCCCACACAACTCCAGCAACTCAGGCATGATCAACATCACCGGAGCTATGACCTAACTCTCATATCCAGCCGACACATGGGGCTGCGCAGTGGGCATGGCACGTGGGGAGAAACCACCAAAGAGACCTTCTTCCCCAACTTCAGCTGAGCCGACACTGATCTCAGCAGAAGGAGAGGCTCCATGTGCAACAAGGGAAGTGCCAAGAGCAGGCCCCGCTCTCACGAAGAAACTCTCAACCCTTGTGAGGTAGTCGGGAAGCTCGTAGCGCAGCAACTTAGCCTCATCAACAGTGGTAGGCCACACATCTGTTGTAGCAAGGTAGTACTGCTACAGCTGAGGCCGGGGATGTTTGGAATATGCCCTAGAGGCAATCATGTGTGATGTAATTCCCAATGTATTCATAAAGTTATTAAGTTGTCCTTGTATGAACATCTGATATGCATCATTGAGTATGAGATTCGATTGTGGTTCATGTTGTTCATACTAGATTGTCCTTAGTCATCTAAGTTGTGTTGGACACATCAGCTGATGACTCGGTTCCACTTGTCATGGGCATGGTGATGCTATTCTAACTTACACGGATTAGGCTAAAGAGTTTAGCATGAGTTGGACAGACCCAGATTGAGATATAACGTACAAGTAGTCATTTGTATATCTCAATCAGTGTAATCCTTAGATGTGAGTTTGTCGCGTGATACGAGTTGTGGATGGACCGGCTTAGGTTCTATCAAACGTTGTTCCATAACAGGATAATTTTAAAGGCAGGGTTCGAGCCGGCTAAGAAGCAAGTTGTGTGACATGGATAACCAAGATGGGATTTCGCCCCTCCAACTGGAGAGATATTTTATGGGCCCTCTTGAGTGATATGATTCGGAAAGCATGGCCATGCACGACTTGGTTAAGTGTTAACCGATGCATTCGACTAAGTGTTAGTCGAGAGGATCACATACCACAGATCGAGAAGAGAGTTGAGCTATTAAAGAAATGACGATAGTTCGCCTATAGCTCGACAAGGTATATCGTGAGGCAAAAGGGACTCGGGCGCAAGTCGCATTGGAAAGGCATGTCATCATTACAATATGAGACTTGGGAGTTGGCACGTTCTGCTAGGAGCCGCTACCGGCGGATCGATTGAGAGTGAGACTCCAATCGTGTCCAAGTCGCCATGGGCCTGTGGGGTCACACACTTAAGAGCGGGAGAAAGTGCTTTGGGTTCGACCCGAGACACGGACCGAATCAGTGACTTGGACTCGCGGTGACTAGAGTAAGTGATTTAGTGGCTGGACTGAAATCGTTGAGAAATCCCACTGTCACTCCACAAGTGTTGTGGAGCGAGAGCCCACTATCACCCTCTATATAAGTGGGGCGTAGGCTTTCCAAAGTGTACACAGTTAGACCAGTCCATGTGTTGGAACCCTAGCCCCCATTCAGTCCAGCCGTTGTACTGGACCTAGCAGTCCACTGCCGGCGCTCCTCCTCGTACGTGTAGATATTGGCAGAGGTGTTGTACGTTCAGCGCTTCGACGATCACAGGATTGGATCGGATCGGATCATGGGACGATCGGATCATCTACACTGCCCCGACGAGCTTCATCGAGTTTCCGCCGCTGCGCGTCTAGTGGTAATCTTCGTAGCTTTCTAGCTCGGCTAGATCTTGGGTGTTCCACGTGAAAAAGCAAAATCTAGCCCTAGTGTTTTGTGTGTTTGATAACAACACTTGAATGAATTTAACCGTGTGCATAGTTGCTTTGAAAAGATTGGCAAGTACACAGTGTCCTCGTTGAACACCTCAGTATCGGAAGACTCGAGAGTAGTGTATAGGTTTTTTGGTTTTGTGTGTGTGTCGCGAGGCGACATGGTTGGAGAGGAAATGAGAAGCCAACAGTTCCAGCTTGACCAACAGCGGTAGTACCGCTATAGCTATTGGTACCGACCAAATGTCATAGCATGGGAAAGGCCTTGAGTGAGTGTAGCGATACCTCGATGGTATCTTCACCGGTAGTACCGCTCCCAAGCGGTACTTCCGGCCAAGTACTGGCTTGGTACCGTAACCACAGGATACGACACTACCGCCCCAGTACCACTATGGTACCAGGAGGAGTCCAGAGCTTCCGGAACTCCTTTACGGTACCCAAGCGGTAGTACCGAAAGCAGTAGTACCGGTTGTGTTCTACGTGTCAGCACTGGAGGCCAGAACCAGACCCAGAGCAGTAGTACCGCTCCTAGGAGTTGGAGAGATTCGAAGTGATCTCCCTTGCATCGTCTTTTGAGAGCCGAGGAATTCGTGGCCGAAACCTCCCCGGACCTTGGTTGCTACGGGACGCACTTCCATGCGACGCCCTTCGTCGCTCGCTTGATTGATCAGCTGCATGCCGACGTCGATCGAGGTCGGCTTGTTCAGTTGCCAACCGAACCCAATTCCTCTCCAAAATAGTGTGATACGCGTTGAGGGTCCCTGCCGAAACTCCAGAGGGGACTCGAGTGTTATTGGCTACAACATTGCGGGAAATTTCCCACTCTTCCTTAGTGATGGTGTAAGCGTTGTCATCGTTGCTGGCGCTAGTCTCAACGTTGCAGCGTCCACCACAGTTGACGCGTGGGGTATGTTCACCTTTAGAGGGTCCTTCTCTGTTGACAGGGTTGAGGATGGCGTAAATTTGGTGATGCGCCACTCTCCAGGTGGCTTCCCTGGCAATGTTGTCGATACTTTCTTCGTCGGAGGAATATTTGGCGTTGCAGACGAAAGGCGTGTTATCCGAGCCTAGTCCATGTCTGGTGTCGCAGTTGAGGCAATAGTACGACTTCAGATCGGTCGATGCAGAATCGTCGGATCCAACGGTCATAGATGATGTGGAGCAGCTTGAAGATGTCGATGGCGAAGATGTTGGAGTCGATGCTGATGACGTAGCCGATAGATTGACCGAAATTGGAGTCGATGCGGTTGATCCTGCAGCTGATGAAGCCACAGTTCTTGACCTGCTAGGAGCGAACGGATCAGGTAGCCGAAGGTTGCCCTTAGCGTGGATGCAATAGTGGACGCTCCCAAACGTCATATCCAACCCGCCGTGTAAGCCCAAAAATATCGAACGAGACGAGTCGGTATGCGGTGTAAACTCGAAGGACCCGAAACGGATCGAGTTTCCCAAGCTTGGTGATGAAGGAGCCAACGATGGTGTCGGCGATGCTGGTGGAGTTGTGGTGAACATTATCGAAGCAGCCGATGATGTGCCTTGTACCGACATGTTTCACATAGACGGCACCAATTGTCGAGGGTGATCCCCGGCAATGCCCATCCTGTGGGGCTTAGGGTTGACGGAATCTTGCAGGCTACATGAGACATCGGATACCAAACAAACGGGGAGAGAGATTTACCCAGGTTTGGGGCCCTCGATGAGGTAAAATCCTTACTTCCTGCTTGTCTGATCTTGATTATCGAATATGTCAGGTTACAATGGCGTAGCCGATAGGCTGTGGTGATTGTCTCGTCGAGAGGCTAAGATTCTAGGGTTCTAGCTCTGACTTACGGTGGATCTATGTGTTCAAGTTGTGTCTCGGCAGACCCTCTCCTGGCCATTATATAGCAGGCTAGGTCCCAAGAGTTATGTCCAGACTCGACAAGGTTACAAAGAGATCTATTCTAACCTTTCCTTGAATAGCGTCTTCTTGCCTTGTTCGTCAAGAATACTACTACGGATAAGTCTCCATCTCTGGAATCGACGTATAGGCCCACTTTCACTA
>NC_061514.1:238330835-238406044 GCF_022539505.1 Lolium rigidum
ACTCCGAGAGCCGATCGAGGCTCGTATATTAATGTTTACATGTATGCCCCGCAGAAACTCAAGCGAGGCATCCCCATCACCTTCCCGACTCGTATAGGTCGTGGCGGCCCCTGCACTTCGCATCGCGCGTGTGACCGTAAGAGCATTGCGGGCCGTCGTCGTGAGGGGTCTCGCCCAGCCCGCAGCCCCTAGGCTCTTCCCGCCCTTACGCGTGCTGGGACAGCACGCGGCCCGCCGTGGGTTTTGGCACACGCCCTTGCACTTCGCATCGCCGCGTGTGACCAGAAGAGCATTGCGGGCCGTCGCTCGGAGGGGTCTCAGCCAGCCGCAGCTCTAGGCTCTTCCCGGCTCTACGGTGTTGACAAGGCCGCTGCCCGCCGGTGGGTTTTGGCAGTCAACAGGGGCGGATTGGGTGGGTTTTGATTTTTTCAGATCTAAGGCGGAATCTTCGCTAGGAAGTTCTTGCGTCTCAGATCGGATCTTCGCGACTGCGTCCCGCTCAGCGGCGGTCGCGTCAGCGCTACTTACCGGTGGGTTTCCGTCGGAATCGACGGTTTCCCCGATGAAGATGTGTATGCCGCCAACTGGGACGATGGAGAGCTTGACGGGGTCGGTTTTAGCCGGAATCCAAACACTCATCCGGAGGGACGATCGGCAGACTTCCGGCGTAAAGGACACGCCCCACGGCGATGGTGTCGTCGTAGCTTCCCATGGCGGAACCCTCCCGGTTCCGGCCTCCAGACGCCGCAGGCCCCACGGTGGGCGCCAACTGTCGTTGCCTAATCGACGGTACCCCGGAGGAGGGATCCTCACGAGGGGGAGAAAAGTAGGGGCCATAGGGCGGAGTGCACACGGGACGGTGGTACGTGATTTACCCAGCTTCGGAACACCTGCACGATGACAGGGCCTACTGCTGCTTGTCTGGAATTATCTGGGCGCTTTCGCGTTGTTACATTGAGTTGGGGTTGTGCCTCTAGGGCTCCCGGGATCCGGCTTATAAAGGCGCACGGATCTAGGGTTTACATGGAGAGTCCTAGCCGGATTACAGGTTTGCCTAACTACGGTACTGTGTCTTGCCGTGTACGTCAAGGATCCGCCTCCCTCTATACGTCGTACCGGATCCGGGTTCCTACTGGGCCTTCATGGATCCGGGTTCCTCCAAAGGTCGGTCGGATCCGGCT
This sequence comes from Lolium rigidum, assembly GCF_022539505.1. NCBI lineage: Eukaryota > Viridiplantae > Streptophyta > Magnoliopsida > Poales > Poaceae > Lolium > Lolium rigidum. The sequence goes on from NC_061514.1 coordinate 238,332,017, forward strand.
CCCTGCTCCTGGGCCGGACATCTTCCGTCAAGATCAACAGCAACTGGGCCGCCCGATGGGCCACATGCCTCATCACCATCTGTGGGCCACCCGGGCTTGCCGGATCTAGGCACTGTCGATGGTACACCCATGAAGTACACCCACAACAACAAGATATGCAACTATGTGAACTTACCTAGATGATAAGATACACAACTAAGCAAGATATCACTAACCAAGATATAGTAATGCAATAAAGGACAGTGGTAACCGAGAGTGGAGCACGCGGAGACACAAGGGATGATTCCCGTAGTTCTGTCCTTTTGAGGGGAAGTACGTCTACGTTGGAGGGGTGTGGTCACCACAAAGGCCTAACCAACGCCACAAAGGCCTCACCCTATTCTCCGGTGAGCAACACCACAAAGGCCTATCTCAGTTGTCCACTAAGGGATTTCCTCGAGGCGGAAACCGGGCCTTTACAAGGTTCTTGGGGCACACATCCACAACTGAATTGGAGACTCTCAATAGCTGTAATAACACAACAACAGCAAGATCAAATCAAGTCACAACAACTAGGGTTTCCAAAAGAAACACTAGCAATGGTGCCATCAAGCAAATGAAAATCAAGAGCTTTGGATGGTTGAGAGAGGAGATCAAGTGATTCTTGTGGCTCAACAATGGTGAGATCTTCTTTTGTGGATGAGCAACCTTCTCCATTGGGGAACAAGACTATTTATATGAGTAGCCACTTCAGATATGACCGCTGTGTACCTTTTTCCTTTAAAAAATCGGAAGTACCGGCCTCTGGGTCCAGAAGTACCTGCCAGATTCCTCGATGGGTTGAGCAGGTGCAGCTGAAGAAGCAGGCGGAACAAGGGCGCCGGTTCTACCGGCCAAATTCCGGTCCTACTTCCGGAATTGCGAAAAACGCTATTGGTTGTCTACTGCCTCAAGACTGCCGTTTTCAGAAGTAGGACCGAAAGTAGGGCGGTAGTACCGGTCGCCGGTACTACCGGCAAACTTCCGGCCTTCACCTTTTCTGAGCGTTGTGTTGGTGCTGCGGTGGGCAAAATCCATCCGGAAGTACCAGCTGCTGCGGCCGGAACTTCCGCCCAAACAAACAACACAACAATCTTCTATTTGATTGATATATCCAACACCACTATATGTAGCATCTTTCTACGGACTTGTATACATCAACACACATAAACTGGTACTTGTGTTGACATCAAACACACAAAATCCATAAGGGCGGGAAATGTTCTTTCACTTATGTCTGACACCAGTACCGAGTCTTTATCCAGTCTTTCTTTCCTCAAGTATACAAATATATCGGTCAATAATGATTCGGCAATAAATATCATCAACTGAGGAGCTCATCGACACCAAACTAACCAGAAATGATGGAGCATATAAAATTGAAGACAATGTAATCGATGGAGTGCATTCCACTATGCCAGCCCCCTTTACAGGTTGATAAGTACCATCAGTTGTTTGGATGGTTTGTTTACGCGTGGGTGGATATGGAGCATATGATGCAAACTCAGTCCACATGCCTGTGACATGTGCCGATGCTCCCGAGTCAAGTATCCAATTTGAACGAAAATTTTCATTGAAAGCAGAACCTTAATTTTAGATACCTTTTTCATCTTGAGCTAGATTGATCAAATTACCAAAAATTGTTGTTTTCACACTCTGTTGGAGACATTCTTCACCACTCAATCGGATTAAGTCCTCAAGTAGCTCATCAATCCTCTGTTATCCTCCCATGCCGCCCACACTTCAGGCTTCCCTTATCTAGCAGATTCTTCTCTTTCCCTTCGCTCCTCTGAATTCCTCCTCACTTAGCGGCAGCTGCCTTGCCTCTTCCATGTACAACACGATCAGCTTCACCTCGCCCAACTCCTCTCCTCAAACCTTCACTAACGACCCACGACAGCAATCCTCTATTGTCTGCTCTTCTCTAGCAACAACTACCAGCAGCTCCTCCTCTCTCTGCTCCAAACATACAACGGTCGTGGCTGTGCTTGACCTCTTACTCTCTTCTGTTATCCTTTCTCTCACCTCCTCAACCACACCAGCATCAGAGCAGCAGCTCTCCACCTCCACGCACAACTCCCCTTCACCTCAGGCCACCATGGAGCAGCATTGCACCCCAGCGCTGCCTCTCCTAGCTTTGATACCGTGTTGTTTCTCAGGGAGGGGATATGTGAAAACCCTTTTTTTCGCTATTGTTTGTTGTTGTGCAGAGTACATATATACACTAGAATGGGCCTTTGGGGCACAAACACACACACAGCCACACACACACGGAGCAACACCTGCCAAAGTTATTCCCTCCATCCTCAAAAGATTGTACTTGTATGTTTTCTCAAAAGAGTGTACTTCCATGTTTTTTAAGGCACATTAAGAATTTTACATTGGAAAGTGTCAATCGCCACCTCTAACCTCTTTAATTTCTCCATATCCAATGAGCTAAGTGCGTGTAGAAAATAAGAATACCATGTGCTAAATGTTATTGGTCTTGAGTCCAGTTTGACGAGAGAGAAGCATTGTTTCTACTTTAAAGTGCATTGGAAAGAGAGAAGTACACTCTTTTGTGGATACATTTAAACCTAGATATACACTTATTTGAGGACAGATGAAGTACATATTAATATCGTAACTTCGTAATATGTTGTACAAACCATACAAGGTCAGAATCAATCAGGCATATAAATATAGAGAACTTACAATTTGAAAAGGCAAGGTATCTGAAACATTTGACAACGCACACAGAAAAAAGGAACAATTAAGATTGTAAATAGAAATTGTACTAAAAAGGGAACTCTATCCATATCTCTTTCTGACACAGTCGTGCCTTGTAGAGGGTTGCAGCAAGGGGACCCCATCTCCCCGTATCTCTTTCTGTTGTGTGCCGAGGTCTTCTCTGGCTTACTGCACCATGCGGAGGATGTGGGCGACATCAAAGGCTTCAAACTAGCTCCTACTGCTCCAACTGTGAACCACCTATTGTTCGTCGATGACTCTCTGCTGTTTGTGGAGGCGAATGGGACGAGTGTTGCTTCTATTAACTCGATCCTGCAGGTGTATGAGGAGTGCTCAGGGAAAGTCATAAACCATGAGAAATCTTCAATTATGTTCAGCTCAAACACGCCTAGGAGGATTAAGGCTACAATTATGCAATGCTTGGGCCTTGGATTAGAGGCCAAATGGGGGAAGTACCTTGGCATGCCCTTGTATGTGGGCTGATCAAAAGCAAAATGCTTTGAATACCTGAAGGAGAAGACCTGGAAAATGATTCAAGGGTGGAAGGAGAGGTTCCTATCTGTTGTTGGGAAAGAGCTACTTCTCAAGGTTGTTGCACAAGCTATCCCAACCTATGTTGTGGAATGTTTCGACCTTACCAAAAGCATGTGTGATAGCATATATAAGCCAAATGGTGTGACGATATTGGTGGTCTCAACAGGATAATGACAACAGAATGCACTGGGTTGGATGGGAGAAGATGAAGCTTCCAAAAGCTGAGGGTGGTCTGGGTGTTAGAGATTTGTATTCTTTCAACATGGTAATGCTTGCTAAACAAGGTTGGCGCCTGACCCAAGCTCCTGACTCCCTATGCTCTCAGGTGCTCAGTGCAAAATATTTCCCTGATGGCAATGTTCTGAAAGCGAGACCGATGACGGGCATGAATTATGTTTGGCGGAGTATACTGAAAGGAATCCAACTTCTGAAAGCCGGCCCTCATCTGGCCCGTTGGCGATGGCAAAAGAATCAACGTCTGGCATGGCCCCTGGCTGCCAAGGGGGAGTATGTGCAAGCCGACCTCTAGGCGGGGTAATTCTGTCGTCACTAAGGTGTCCGAGCTGATTGACCTTGTGACTAGAACCTGGGATGTGCAGTTGGTGAACCAAACTTTCAACAATACTAATGTTGCGACCATCCTTTTTGTTCCTATTGTTGACGATCTAGAGGATTTTCTTGCTTGGTGAAAGGACGAGATGTCACCTAGAGGGGGGGAGTGAATAGGCGTTTTAACAACTCTTACGGATTTTGCTTATAAGAATGTGGAATTAAACTAACGTTTATTTTACAAGCACAAATCCTAAATATGCTAGGCTCACCTAAGTGTAGCAACAACAACTAGAGGAAAGAAAGATAGGCACAAGATATATGTAGCACAAGTGATAGCAAGATATATGTACTTCAAGCATGATGGATATCACAAGGAAATTAAGCTCTGGTATGAAATAACCGAGGCACGCAGAGACGAGGATGTATTCCCGTGTTCCCTTCCTTTGCAAGAATATACGTCACGTTTGGAGGGGTGGAGGTCCCACGAAGGATTCCCCAACGCCACGAAGGCTCACCCTATTCTCCGAGCCAAACCCACGAAGGATAATGGCCCTTTCCTTATGGTTAAATTTTCCTCCACTCCGGAGATGGCAAGCTCCAAGACCACTTCACAAGCTCCACGAAGGAGAAGCCCGGGCCTGCTGAGCGCGGAGTTGATGAAGGAGAATTTATGCGCAACGTTGAGTGGAACCCCAAGAGGAAGGTATGATGAGCACAACAGGAAGTTTTCCCTCAGTAAGAAACAAAGGTTTATCGACTAGTAGGAGAAAAACGTTCTCTCCCGAGGTGTTGCGAACCAACTCGTGGCAGGGCGCACTGCCGGCGTTAGCAGAAACGTGGAGTCCTGCACACAAACAACCAAGTACTTTGTCCCCAACTTTCAGCGAGGTTGTCAAGCTCACTGGTTTTGCTGAAAACAAAGGATTAAACGAACCATGTGGAAAAAGAATTGTTTGCAGAGAACAGAACAGAAAAATGCTGTAGAAGATTGCAATTAAAAGAAGAAGGACCGGGGTCCGCATTTCACTAGAGGCGCCTCCCCAATAAATAAATATGTTGGGTAAACAAATTACAGCTGGGCAATTGACAAACAGATATTGTACGCTAATGGTTGGTGCATAATACATGCTATGAAAGTATGCGAGCATTACAACAATATACATAGATCGTAATTCAACTGCATCTATCACTAATAATCCACCTTCAGAATTGCATCTGCGACACCCTCCAGTATTAAGTTGCAAGCAACAGACTATCGCTTTAAGCAATGTGTGTAAAGTAAACGATGAAACTACCCTTGAATAGAACACCGCTGTTTTCTCCCTAGTAGCAACAGCACATCTACAACCGTAGAGAACAAGGTCACTTCCCATGGTTAAATAGAGGCATGAACCCACTATCGAGCATAAATACTCCCTCTTGGAGTCGCTAGCATCTACTCTGCCAGAGCATCTACTAAAACCGGAGAGCATGCAAGATCGTAATAACATAATACATAATCTCAACCAAAGCTATTTCTCTATAAATCGGATCCACATCAAACCAACATGTAGCAATTACAAATAAATGATCTTGATCATGTTAGGCAGCTCACAAGATCTATACATGAAGCACAACAAGGAGAGGACAGCCATCTAGCTACTACTATGGACCCATGGTCCCGTGGAGGACTACTCATGCATCACCTCGGAGGAAGACATGGCGATGTAGAGGCCTCCGGCGGTGATTTCCCTCTCCGGCAGGGTGCCGGGATGGACTGCAGAACCCTTCCGAACTAGGGTTTTGGTTGACGGTGGCGTCAGAACTTTTCGTGGATGGAGGCTCTCGTGTCTAGGGTTTTCCTGATACGAGGAATAAATAGGCGGAAGGGATGAACAAACGAGGCGACGAGGCGCCAGTACATGGGCCAGGCGCGACCAAGGGTGGGGTCGCGCCTGTCCTATGTGCTGCCACATGCCAGCTCTCCTGCGCGTGTCCTTCTGGCTCCGTCTTCGTCCCGGAAAAATAAGACTCTGGGCTTTTGTTTCGCCCAATTCCGAGAAACTTTCATGTACAACTTTTCTGAAACACAAAAATAGCAGAAAACGAGAACCGGCACTCGCGGCACTGCGTTAATAGGTTAGTCCCAGAAAATGCTAAAAAGTATGGAAAAGTGCACATAAAACATATAAGAATTGTAACAAAACAAGCATGGAGCATCAAAAATTATAGATACGTTTGGGACGTATCAGGGCCTCTTCACAATCTTCCTTGAAGAGATCACCGGAGCACCAACCGCCAAGCCAACTAGGAGGTCTCCCTCCAAGAGTAACAAGCTCATGGTCTGTCACTCGAACTAATCGTGGTGGAGAGCTCAACACTATGCAATGATGCAAAGCAAGAACACTAGAGGTGTTCAAATCTTTCACACTCAAATCCCACCAAAGCAACAAATGCTAGGATGAAATTAGAGAGGAGGAACAAAGAGGAAATCAACAAATGACTCCAAGATCTAGATCCAAAGGGTTCCCCTCACTTAGAGGAGAAATGGATTGGTGGGGATTGCAGATCTAGATCTCCTCTCTTAGATCCCTCAAGAATGAGCAAGAATCATGGGGGGAATCAAGAGATAGGGCAAGTTCTTCAAAGTCAACAATGGAGGATAGAGAGTGGAAGAACTTAATTAGCCCAAGGTGGAAGAAGGGCTATTTATAGTCGAAGCCAAAATATAACCGTTGGGGAAGTGACCAGTTCAGCATCAGTCGAGGGAGCCGGTCAACCGGGCCTGGGGCCGGGCCATCCGGTCCAGGGGCCGGTTAGACCGGGCCACAGGTCGGACCATCCAGCCGCACCGGATCGTGCGCCGGGCCGACACCGGGGCGAGACCAAGACTTACAGAACTAGCACCGGGGAGGCCGGTCCACCGCCCGGTTAGACCGGACGAGGGGCCGGACCCGACCGTCCAAACCGGACCTCGGGCTGGACCAGCACCGGGCGAAGCTGGAAATCTTACTGGATAGTGCCCGGTGTGCACCGGTCCAGGGGTCGGTCAGCGCCGGGCTGGTCGGTGCCACTACCGGTAGTACCGGGCAGTGGGCCGGACTGCTTCAGGTCAAAACCCTTTTTCTTTTTATTTAAAATAGAAAATGCTCCCGAACTCCGATTGACATGAAACCAATTTTGTTGGAAAGATAACGACAAATAGAACCCAACAAATATGGAGACTCCTCACAAGATATTTTTAGATGATTCTAGAGAGGGAGTCTCTCACCGTCAAGAAACGATGAAGACGTCCAAACTCGAAAACGCAATAGAAGATGCATGCGGATTCCATTTTCGATGAACTTGGGCTTGTTGTAAAGCTAGCAACAAGCTCAAGAACCTCACACGGAGAAACACCAACAAGCAATAGGGATATGAAAAGTATGCAAAGGATTTAGCTCCCTAAGACGATGTGGTCAAGTTACCCAACCGAAAGCCCCTCTTGATAGTGTGGCTATCTATCCTATAACCGGGTCTCCCAACAACCACCTTGAGACCGGTAAAAGGAAAACCTAGCAAGGCCATACATTTTCCTTGCGCATCCCGCTTGATCTTGATGATAACTCTTCAAGCTCCACCCAAGCCGGAATGCCTCACTTGATCATTATTGCTTCGTGAAGACTCACAAATGCTCCCCCATACACCATGATGGGAAAGCTCCATTGATGCACATCTTCACATGTCCATTATCACTAAATGGACGGCAAGCTTAAAACATGTGATTCTCTTGAGATGCTCAACTTGAACTTGCCCAACTCAACCTTGATGATGATCACCACTTGATGTCATCCTCTCATGGGCTATATGAGATCTCACTTTTGATGCATGCCCATGGAAAGATACCTAACCCACATAGACAACACGAGGGCACATATATGATGGGTTAGTTCATGAAGCATAATTGACAGGCTTACCATACCACATGACTTCACGTGGCACATTCTTCATGCTTCATGTGTTGACCAAACTTGAATCTATTCTTCACTCTTTGTATTGGTCAACCTTGTATCTTCTCATGCTCTATCATACTATCTTGAGGTGTATAGAGAATTCTTCATTTGTTTGCATGCTCTAAATCTTAGTCAACCATATCTCAACGTATGAGACTATCATGACACCGACTTAGAGCCATATCTGGAATTCTTCACTTGGAATCAAGCACTCAAGATCTTGATCATTCATGGCTTATCACATAAGAACTCCATCTTCATTTCTTCTTCTTGATCATATCACATATATATCTTCAAATCGATGATATTAATTCCAATACACAAGGTATATCTTAATCTTCATGGCATCCATACTTGAATCCAACATATGGAATACAAGTAGTACCTATGGAATATTCCTTCATATAAACTCAATGAAAACATTAGTCCATAGGGGTTGCCACTAATTACCAAAACCACACATAGGGGCAGTATACCTTTACACTTGGCACCCGGACAGTCTGTGGTAGATTCTCTATCAAGTCGACTTACAAACTGCACATCACTCTCTTGCACCAGAATGATACTTAATGCTCCATTGTAGAGACTAGAGGTTGGAGGCAGAAGGTTTGGAAGAAGATATGGAAGGTTGAATCCCCGCCCAAAGTGCAACACTTCATGTGGAGATTCAGTCACAATAGCCATCCGCTTCACATGAACATACATAAAAGGGGAGTGGAGTTAGATACCAGGTGTGTGGTATGCAACAAATATTTTGAAGATGGTGGCCACCTCTTTCTCAATTGCAAGGATGTTAAAGCTTGCTGGCGAGTCCTTGATCTGGAAGAAATCTGTGTTCAGCTGTGTGCTTGTCCCTCACCAATGGACATCCTGGAGCAGGTTCTTGCTCTGCCTTCGGAGACTCACATGTGTGTGATCGCCCTCCTTTGGTGTTGGTGGTGGGAGAGGGACAAGGTAAACCATCAGGAACGTCGTCTTAATATTGCTGAATTCCATTTCACTATTCTTCGTCATTGTGAGGAATGGAAAGATTTATTGCAAAGAAACCAAAGGCTGCAGCTCCCAAGCTGCAACAATGGACTCCACCTCCACCTGATGTGATTAAAATTAATCTGGATGGTGCATTCCTGAACAACACGAGGCGTGGGGGATGGGGTGCCATTGGAAGGAGCTATTCTGGCGATCCGGTATTTGCAGCATGTGGTCATATCCTGGCTGTTGTTGATGCCCTTCAGACTGCGCTCATGGCACTGGTTAATGTTATTCCAGTTGCTGAACAGTTTGGAGTTGACCAGGTAATCTTCTCTACAGACTGCTTAGTGCTCAAGCAAGCTTTGGAATCTACTGAGTATAATATCTCTCGCCTGGGGCCTCTGTTTTTGCAAGCAGAGTTTATGCTTCAGCTAGCTTTTCCTAGTTTCTGTGTGAAGTACTGCCCACGGGTTTGTAACAGACCAACTGATATGCTGGCTGCTGTAGGTGTTGAGTGCAATCACGATTGCTAGCTGTTCTGGCCGGTAAACATTTCACCTGATGTAATGGCCTTGCTAGCCAAAGACTCTATTATGTCGTAATGGAATGCCTTTCTAAGCTCAAAAAAAAGGGAACTTTGCCTGATGCAATTCATGCCATATATCGAGTGAATACGCTGCCCTTACTGTGTGTTTGACAATTGGGAGTTGTGGTCTTGGGTGTTGTTTCTAGTGAAGGCGGTAAAGAAACCAAGAGGGGAAAGCATCAAACGTCACAACGAGAGAGGAATTACTCTTGTCTGCTAAAGCTAATAGGGTGACGTGGCTGCACAAAATTGCAGAGAAAGAAAATTGCATTGCATTGATGTATTGAGAATAATGGGACCCGTTGTGATATCTGCATTCAAGAAATAGTCGAGGGATGTCGAATATAATCTCTAATTAAAAAGGTTAATTTCGATACAAGGGTCTCATAGACGAATCTGGAATGAAGTGAAGATCAGGGAAAGGATTTAGCCAGGTTCAGACCCCAAGTGCACGTAAAAACCATACATCCTGCCTCACAATCGTTTATTATAATAGTGTATAAGGATGCAAAACTAGGAACCCTAGTGTAAGGATATTTTGCCATTAACCATTTTTTCCTGCTAAGATGACATTGAAGGTGGATAGGACTAACGTTACCTATGAAGATTTTGCTCGGATTTCAGTTTGTTGCAATGGATAGTTGATGGGGTGCCATTGGAAGGAGCCATTCTGGCGATCCGGTATTTGCAGCATGTGGTCATATCCCGACTGTTGTTGATGCCCTTCAGACTGCACTCATGGCACTGGTTAATGTTATTCCAGTTGCTGAACAGTTTGGAGTTGACCAGGTAATCTTCTCTACAGACTGCTTAGTGCTCAAGCAAGCTTTGGAATCTACTGAGTATAATCTCTCTCGCATGGGACCTCTATTTTTGCAAGCAAAGTTTATGCTTCAGCTAGCTTTTCCTAGTTTCTTTGTAGAGTACTGCTCGCGGGCTTGTAACAGACCAACTGATATGCTGACTGCTGTAGGTGTTGAGTGCAATCACGATTGCCAGGTGTTCTGGCCTGTAAACATCCCACCTGATGTAATGGCCTTGCTATCCAAAGACTCTGTTATGCCGTAATGGAATGCGTTTCTAAGCTCAAAAAAAGATATCGAGTGAATACGCTGCCCTTACTGTGTGTTTGACAATTGGGAGTTGTGGTCTTAGGTGTTGTTTCCAGTGAAGGCGGTAAAGAAACCAAGAGGGGAAAGCATCAAACGTCACAACGAGAGAGGAGTTACTCTTGTCTGCTAAAACTAATAGGGTGATGTGGCTGCACAAAATTGCAGAGAAAGAAAATTGCATTGCATTGATGTATTAAGAATAATGGGACCCGTTGTGACATCTGCATTCAAGAAATAGTTGAGGGATGCCGAATATAATCTCTAATTAAAAAGGTTAATTTCGATACAAGGGTCTTATAGACGAATCCGGAATGAAGCGAAGTTCAGGGAAAGGATTTAGCCAGGTTCAGACCCCAAGTGCATGTAAAAACCATACATGCTGCCTCACAATCGTTTATTATAATAGTGTATAAGGAGGCAAAACTAGGAACCCTAGTGTAAGGATATTTTTCCATTAACCATTTTTTCCCGCTAAGATGACATTGAAGGTGGATAGGACTAACGTTACCTATGAAGTTTTGCTCGGATTTCAGTTTGTTGCAATGGATAGATGATGGGGTGCCATTGGAAGGAGCCATTTTGGCGATCCGGTATTTGCAGCATGTGGTCATATCCTGGCTGTTGTTGATGCCCTTCAGACTGCGCTCATGGCACTGGTTAATGTTATTCCAGTTGCTAAACAGGTTGGAGTTGACCAGGTAATCTTCTCTACAGATTGCTTAGTGCTCAAGCAAGCTTTGGAATCTACTGAGTATAATCTCTCTTGCCTGGGGCCTCTGTTTTTGCAAGCAGGATTTATGCTTCAGCTAGCTTTTCCTAGTTTCTGTGTGGAGTACTGCCCGTGGGCTTCTAACGGACCAACCGATATGCTGGCTATCGTAGGTGTTGAGTGCAATCACGATTGCCGGGTATATTCTGGCCCGTAAACATCCCACCCGATGTAATGGCCTTGTTAGCCAAAGACTTTGTTATGCCGTAATGGAATGCGTTTCTAAGCTCATAAAAAAGGGAACTCGCTCGATGCAATTCATGCCATATATCAAGTGAATACGCTGCCCTTACTGTGTGTTTGACAATTGGGAGTTGTGGTCTTAGGTGTTGTTTCCAGTGAAGGCGGTAAAGAAACCAAGAGGGGAAAGCATCAAACGTCACAACGAGAGAGGAGTTACTCTTGTCTGCTAAAGCTAATAGGGTGACGTGGCTGCACAAAATTGCAGAGAAAGCAAATTGCATTGCATTGATGTATTGAGAATAATGGGACCCGTTGTGACATCTGCATTCAAGAAATAGTTGAGGGATGCCGAATATAATCTCTAATTAAAAAGGTTAATTTCGATACAAGGGTCTCATAGACGAATCTGGAATGAAGCGAAGACCAGGGAAAGGATTTAGCCAGGTTCATACCCCAAGTGCACGTAAAAACCATACATCCTGCCTCACAATCGTTTATTATAATAGTGTATAAGGAGGCAAAACTAGGAACCCTAGTGTAAGGTTATTTTGCCATTAACCATTCTTCCTGCTAAGATGACATTGAAGGTGGATAGGACTAACGTTACCTATGAAGATTTTGCTTGGATTTCAGTTTGTTGCAATGGATAGATGATGGGGTGCCATTGGAAGGAGCCATTCCGGCGATCCGGTATTTGCAGCATGTGGTCATATCCCGGCTGTTGTTAATGCCCTTCAGACTGCGCTCATGGCACTGGTTAATGTTATTCCAGCTGTTGAACAGTTTGGAGTTGACCAGGTAATCTTCTCTACAGACTGCTTAGTGCTCAAGCAAGCTTTCGAATCTACTGAGTATAATCTCTCTCACCTGGGGCCTCTGTTTTTGCAAGCAGAGTTTATGCTTCAGCTAGCTTTTCCTAGTTTCTATGTGGAGTACTGCCCGCGGGCTTGTAACAGACCAACTGATATGTTGGCTACTGTAGGTGTTGAGTGCAATCACGATTGCCAGGTATTCTGGCCTGTAAACATCCCACCTGATGTAATGGCCTTGCTAGCCAAAGACTCTGTTAAATGGAATGCGTTTATAATCTTAAAAAAAGGAACTCTGCCTGATGCAATTCATGCCATATATCGAGTGAATATGCTTCCCTTACTGTGCGTTTGACAATTGGGAGTTGTGGTCTTAGGTGTTGTTTCCAGTGAAGGCGGTAAATAAACCAAGAGGGGAAAGCATCAAACGTCACAACGAGAGAGGAGTTACTCTTGTCTGCTAAAACTAATAGGGTGATGTGGCTGCACAAAATTGCAGAGAAAGAAAATTGCATTGCATTGATGTATTAAGAATAATGGGACCCGTTGTGACATCTGCATTCAAGAAATAGTTGAGGGATGCCGAATATAATCTCTAATTAAAAAGGTTAATTTCGATACAAGGGTCTTATAGACGAATCTGGAATGAAGCGAAGTTCAGGGAAAGGATTTAGCCAGGTTCAGACCCCAAGTGCATGTAAAAACCATACATGCTGCCTCACAATCGTTTATTATAATAGTGTATAAGGAGGCAAAACTAGGAACCCTAGTGTAAGGATATTTTTCCATTAACCATTTTTTCCCGCTAAGATGACATTGAAGGTGGATAGGACTAACGTTACCTATGAAGTTTTGCTCGGATTTCAGTTTGTTGCAATGGATAGATGATGGGGTGCCATTGGAAGGAGCCATTTTGGCGATCCGGTATTTGCAGCATGTGGTCATATCCTGGCTGTTGTTGATGCCCTTCGATCGCGCTCATGGCACTCGGTTAATGTTATTCCGGTTGCTAAACGAGGTTGGAGTTAACCAGGTAATCTTCTCTGCGATTGCTTAGTGCTCAAGCAAGCTTTGGAATCTACTGAGTATAATCTCTCTTGCCTGGGGCCTCTGTTTTTGCAAGCAGGATTTATGCTTCAGCTAGCTTTTCCTAGTTTCTGTGTGGAGTACTGCCCGTGGGCTTCTAACAGACCAACTGATATGCTGGCTATTGTAGGTGTTGAGTGCAATCACGATTGCCAGGTATATTCTGGCCTGTAAACATCCCACCTGATGTAATGGCCTTGTTAGCCAAAGACTTTGTTATGCCGTAATGGAATGCGTTTCTAAGCTCATAAAAAAGGGAACTCTGCCTGATGCAATTCATGCCATATATCAAGTGAATACGCTGCCCTTACTGTGTGTTTGACAATTGGGAGTTGTGGTCTTAGGTGTTGTTTCCAGTGAAGGCGGTAAAGAAACCAAGAGGGGAAAGCATCAAACGTCACAACGAGAGAGGAGTTACTCTTGTCTGGCTAAAGCTAATAGGGTGACGTGGCTGCACAAAATTGCAGAGAAAGCAAATTGCATTGCATTGATGTATTGAGAATAATGGGACCCGTTGTGACATCTGCATTCAAGAAATAGTTGAGGGATGCCGAATATAATCTCTAATTAAAAAGGTTAATTTCGATACAAGGGTCTCATAGACGAATCTGGAATGAAGCGAAGACCAGGGAAAGGATTTAGCCGAGGTTCATACCCCAAGTGCACGTAAAAACCATACATCCCGCCTCACAATCGTTTATTATAATAGTGTATAAGGAGGCAAAACTAGGAACCCTAGTGTAAGGTTATTTTGCCATTAACCATTCTTCCTGCTAAGATGACATTGAAGGTGGATAGGACTAACGTTACCTATGAAGATTTTGCTTGGATTTCAGTTTGTTGCAATGGATAGATGATGGGGTGCCATTGGAAGGAGCCATTCCGGCGATCCGGTATTTGCAGCATGTGGTCATATCCCGGCTGTTGTTAATGCCCTTCAGACTGCGCTCATGGCACTGGTTAATGTTATTCCAGCTGTTGAACAGTTTGGAGTTGACCAGGTAATCTTCTCTACAGACTGCTTAGTGCTCAAGCAAGCTTTCGAATCTACTGAGTATAATCTCTCTCACCTGGGGCCTCTGTTTTTGCAAGCAGAGTTTATGCTTCAGCTAGCTTTTCCTAGTTTCTATGTGGAGTACTGCCCGCGGGCTTGTAACAGACCAACTGATATGTTGGCTACTGTAGGTGTTGAGTGCAATCACGATTGCCAGGTATTCTGGCATGTAAACATCCCACCTGATGTAATGGCCTTGCTAGCCAAAGACTCTGTTAAATGGAATGCGTTTCTAATCTTAAAAAAAGGAACTCTGCCTGATGCAATTCATGCCATATATCGAGTGAATATGCTTCCCTTACTGTGCGTTTGACAATTGGGAGTTGTGGTCTTAGGTGTTGTTTCCAGTGAAGGCGGTAAATAAACCAAGAGGGGAAATCATCAAACGTCACGATGAGAGAGGAGTTACTCTTGTCTGCTAAAGCTAATAGGGTGACGTGGCTGCACAAAACTGCAGAGAAAGAAAATTGCATTGCATTGATGTATTGAGAATAATGGGACCCGTTGTGACATCTGCATTCAAGAAATGGTTGAGGGATGCCGAATATAATCTCTAATTAAAAAGGTTAATTTCAATACAAGGGTCTCATAGACGAATCTGGAATGAAGCGAAGATCAGGGAAAGGATTTAGCCAGGTTCAGACCCCAAGTGCACGTAAAAACCATACATCCTGCCTCACAATCGTTTATTATAATAGTGTATAAGGAGGCAAAACTAGGAACCCTAGTGTAAAGATATTTTGCAATTAACCATTTTTTTCCATCTAAGATGACATTGAAGGTGGATAGGACTAACGTTACCTATGAAGATTTTGCTCGAATTTCAGTTTGTTGCAATGGATAGATGATGGTTCGAGCCTCCCCCCATTTCTTGTAGCATGCTTTTATTTTTATTTTTTGTTGACCTATCTTGAGTCAATAGGAACACCAGACTATTAAGATGTGTGACCTCAATGAGCTTGACGGGGATAATGGACAAAGACTTGAACACATCCTACACCATATAGATAGTGCTTTTGGAAGCCTACTTGAAAAATGTTGGTTGGAGTTGTTTATGAGCACCCAGTTTTGGGTCTGTTCAACCGACTATGTGACCGGTGGGAGCTGTTTTGGCCGGTATTTACCGAACCTCAACCGGAGGACAACCGACCACTAACAAGGCTCCTTTGGTTGGAGTTCTATCGACTCTAGGGTCGGCTCGACCAACGTTGAACCGACGTGCCCAGAAAACACCACTAAATGGCTACTTTCCATGGTAGGCTATAAATCCAGTCTTCCCCCGAAGGGGCATGTTGACTAGGTCCGAATCATAACACCTCTCCCGCGATTGATGCACACCTAAAATCTTGGAGAATTCTCATTTGCCCCAATCAAATTCAAATCCCTTTGAGGAAAAGAAAGAGGAGATCCTAATCTATGATCCCACAACCCCCTTGAGTTCATCAAGTTAGTTTGTTACCCATGGGTTTCTGGCAAACTGTAGGTGGCTTGGGTCTCCCAGAAGTTTCTGTGTTGTGGATTTTCTCCGAGGAGAAGTCTGTGAGGGTTTGGCTGCCACTTTAAGGTCTACACTAGTGATTGTGCTCCTACTTTGTGTGTGTGGGGGGGGGGAGGGGCTGGCTCAAGGAGAAGAGGGTGAGCCTTCATGGCGTTTATTTGGGTCCTTTGTGGTTGCCCACACCTCTCCAATGGTGATGCAGTTTCCTCCCAAGGAAGCAAACACCACATTACATCTTCATCTTCACTTGCCACGGAACTATCCGAGCTCTTTATTAGAGCTGTTTACTTTGTGATGGCCTTCATACTACCTTGAAGTACTCTTATGTTCATATATGTTGCTTTACTTACTGTGAATTAAGCCATTTAATTTATCCACAAAGCCTAGAAGTGCAAATGATCTTTTTGTTGGCATTTCGATCTAGTAAGGAAGTTTGGCTGAACTATACTTAGTTTAAACTCCAAACCCCACTCATTATTTTTTCTTACCCATGCACGAATTATTTCCCTCTGCGATAGGGACCAGGCATTCTAGAAGAACCCCTTGCACTAGTACACACCCATGTCCTATCTTGTACATGTATACCATATTTGATATCAAAATAAAACATGTTAGAAATTTAAGAAATAGGAAAGTCCATTGAAGGTCCCTAAACTATTTTGAGCATCTTGCGTAGGTAAAACCGTCGCCCAAGTCCTAGAAGTGCAACTAGTGAGTCATCAAGATCCGATGGTGTTGGAACTAATTTGGACTGACTCACCTTTTGCATTTGTAGGACCTATCAAGAACCTACCGTAAGACCCTCAAAATAGTTAGGGACCTATGATACACTTCACTCCCCGAAAATCTTAAATATATATAAAAAGGTGTTGTTGTGTAATCATGTGAATGTAAAGTTCAAAGTCATATTACGCTTAGAGGCAGGAAAAAACAAATGTATGCGTAAATAGTGATGTACTGTTTGTCACCATTGATACGTCCCCGACGTATCCATAATTTCTGTCGTTCCATGCTTGTTTTATGACAATACTTACATGCTTTGCTTGCACTTTATAATGTTTTTATGCGTTTTCCGGAACTAACCTATTAACGAGATGCCACAGTGCCAGTTCCTGTTTTCTGTTGTTTTTGGTTCCGAAAAGGCTGTTCGGGCAATATTCTCGAATTGGACGAAATCAACGCCAAACTTCCTATTTTTCCCGGAAGGCTCCAGAACACCAAAGAAGAGTCGGAGAGGGGCCAGGGGGCCACCACACCACATGGCGGCGCGGGCCAGACCCTGGCCGCGCCGGCCTAGGGTGTGGCGCCCCTGTGTGCCCCCTCGCGCCGCCTCTTCGCCTATAAAACCCCTTTCGACCTAAAAACGCAGCACCAATTGACGAAACTCCGGAAAGACTCCGTGGGCGCCGCCGCCATCGCGAAACTCCAATTCGGGGGACAGAAGTCTCTGTTCCGGCACCCTGCCGGACGGGGAAGTGCCCCCGGAAGGCTTCTCCATCGACACCGCTGCCATCTCCACCGCCATCTTCATCACCGCTGCTGCTCCCATGAGGAGGGAGTAGTTCTCCATCAAGGCTCGGGGCTGTACCGGTAGCTATGTGGTTAAGCTCTCTACTATGTACTTCAATACAATGATCTCATGAGCTGCTTTACATGATTGAGATTCATATGAGTTTTGTATCACTACTATCTATGTGCTACTCTAGCAAAGTTATTAAAGTAGTTCTATTCCTCCCGCACGTGTGTAAAGGTGACAAGTGTGTGCACCGTGTTAGTACTTGGTTTATGCTATGATCATGATCTCTTGTAGATTGCGAAGTTAACTATTGCTATGATAATATTGATGTGATTTATTCCTCCTACATATGCATGAAGGTGACAGTGTGCATGCTATGTTAGTACTTGGTTTAGTCTATTGATCTATCTTACACTATAAGGTTACTTAAACATGAGCATTATTGTGGAGCTTGTTAACTCCGGCATTGAGGGTTCGTGTAATCCTACGCAATGTGTTCATCATCCAACAAAAGTGTAGAGTATGCATTTATCTATTCTCGTTATGTGATCAATGTTGAGAGTGTCCACTAGTGAAAGTGTAATCCCTAGGCCTTGTTCCTAAATACTGCGTTACTATCGCTTGTTTACTCGTTTTACTGCGTTACTACTCGCTGCAATACTACCACCATCAACTACACGCCCGCAAGCTATTTTCTCGGCACCGTTGCTACTCGCTCCTATATATTCATACCACCTCGTATTTCACTATCTCTTCGCCGAACTAGTGCACCTATTTGGTGTGTTGGGGACACAAGAGACTTCTTGCTTTGTGGTTGCAGTGGTTGCATGAGAGGGATATCTTTGACCTCTTCCTCCCCGAGTTCGATAAACCTTGGGTGATCCACTTAAGGGAAAACTTGCTGCTGTTCTACAAACCTCTCGCTCTTGGAGGCCCAACACTGTCTACAGGAAAGGAGGGGGAAAGTAGACATCAAGCACTTTTCTGGCGCCGTTGCCGGGGAGGAAAGGTAAAAGGCTCTCATACTACGGTCTCAGGTAAAGTATTTTTCCGGCGCCGTTGTGTGTGTGCTCAAAGCTATTTCCTTTAGATCCTGCAATTGCATCTTGTTGTTTCTTGTTTACACTAGTTTGGCATAATGGACAACAATGAGCTTCTTATTCTATTTCCTGAATTAAAACATGGATTGTTTGGTGCAAAAATTAAAAAACCTATGGAACCTTATTTGCATGCTGGGTAGTAATATTAGTATGAACGCTTCGAACACCATTGTTGATAATGATATAGAAAGTTCTAAGCTTGGGGAAGCTGGTTTTCATGATATTTTTAGTCCCCCAAGCATTGAGGAGAAAATTTTCTTTGATGATACTTTGCCTCCTATTTATGATGATTATAATGATAGTGGTCTTTTGGTGCCACTTACTGCTGAGAGTAAATTTTGTTGTGATTATACTATGCCTCCTACACTTGATGAGAATAATAATGATAGCTACTTTATTGAATTTGCTCCCACTACAACTAATAAAATTGATTATGCTTATGTGGAGAGTAATAATTTTATGCATGAGACGCATGATAAGAATGCTTTATGTGATAGTTATATTGTTGAGTTTGCTCATGATGCTACTGAAAGTTATTATGAGAGAGGAAAATATGGTTGTAGAAATTTTCATGTTACTAAAATGCCTCTCTATGTGCTGAAATTTTTGATGCTACACTTGTTTTATCTTCCTATGCTTGTTACTTTGCTCTTCATGAACTTGTTTATTTACAAGATTCCTATGCATAGGAAGCATGTTAGACTTAAATGTGTTTTGAATTTGCCTCTTGATGCTCTCTTTTGCTTCAAATACTATTTCTTGCGAGTGCATCATTAAAACTGCTCGAGCCCATCTTAATGGCTATAAAGAAAAGAACTTCTTGGGAGATAACCCATGTGTTATTTTGCTACAGTACTTTGTTTTATATTTGTGTCTTGGAAGTTGTTTACTACTGTAGCAACCTCTCCTTATCTTAGTTTTGAGTTTTGTTGTGCCAAGTTAAGCCGTTGATAGAAAAGTAAGTACTAGATTTGGATTACTGCGCAGTTCCAGATTTCTTTGCTGTCACGAATCTGAGCCCACTGCACTGCAGGAAGCTCAGAAAATTATGCCAATTTACGTGCATGATCCTCAGATATGTACGCAACTTTCATTCAATTTGAGCATTTTCATTTGAGCAAGTCTGGTGCCATTTTAAAATTCGTCTTTATGGACTGTTCTGTTTTGACAGATTCTGCCTTTTATTTCGCATTGCTTCTTTCGCTGTGTTGGGTGGATTTCTTTGTTCCATTACCTTCCAGTAGCTTTGGGCAATGTCCAGAAGTGTTAAGAATGATTGTGTCACCTCTGAACATGTGAGTTTTTGATTATGCACTAACCCTCTAATGAGTTTGCTTTGAGTTTGGTGTGAAGGAAGTTTTCAAGGGTCAAGAGAGGAGGATGATATACTATGATCAAGAAGAGTGAAAGCTCTAAGCTTGGGGATGCCCCGGTGGTTCACCCCTGCATATATCAAGAAGACTCAAGTGTCTAAGCTTGGGGATGCCCAAGGCATCCCCTTCTTCATCGATAAATTATCAGGTTCCTTCTCCTGAAACTATATTTTTATTCCATCACATCTTATGTACTTTACTTGGAGCGTTTGTGTGCTTTTGTTTTTGTTTGTGTTTGAATAAATTGGATTACATCATGCTTGTGTGGGAGAGAGACACGCTCCGCTGGTTCGTATGAACACATGTGTTCTTAACTCATAATATTCATGGCGAAGTTTCCTCTTCGTTAAATTGTTATATGGTTGGAATTGGAAAATGATACATGTAGTAATTTGCTATAATGTCTTGGGTAATGTGATACTTGGCAATTGTTGTGCTCATGTTTAAGCTCTTGCATCATATACTTTGCACCTATTAGTGAAGAATACATAGAGCATGCTAAAATTTGGTTTGCATAATTGGTCTCTCTAAGGTCTAGATAATTTCTAGTAAGGTGTTTGAACAACGAGGAAGACAATGTATAGTTTTATAATGCTTGTAATATGTCTTTTATGTGAGTTTTGCTGTACTAGTTCATACTTTTGTTTGCTTCAAACAACCTTGCTAGCCTAAGCCTTGTATCGAGAGGGAATACTTCTCATGCATCCAAAATACTTGAGCTAACCACTATGCCATTTGTGTCCACCACACCTACCTACTACATGGTAATTCCCGCCATTCCAAAGTAAATTGCTTGAGTGCTACCTTTAAACAATTCAAAATTTATTACCTCTTATTTGTGTCAATGTTTTATAGCTCATGAGGAAGTATGTGGTGTTTATCTTTCAATCTTGTTGGGCAACTTTCACCAATGGACTAGTGGCTTCATCCGCTTATCCAATAATTTTGCAAAAAGAGCTGGCAATGGGATTCCCAGTCCCAAATTAACAAACTAAAAATAGACACTCCTCCATGGTATGTGATTGTTGGACGGCACCCGAAGGATTCGGTTAGCCATGGCTTGTGTAAGCAAAGGTTGGGAGGAGTGTCATCATAATAAAACTAAAATAAAAAGGTACTCCTTCATGGTATGAGATTGTTGGTAGGCACCCGAGGATTCGGTTAGCCATGGTTTGTGAATGAAAGGTTGGAAGGAGTGCCACCCAAAAATAAAATAAAATGGGAGCCGCTCTTTGAAGGTTTGTCTGGCAGGGGGGTTAGAGTACCCGCTACCATTCGTTGACAACAACATACACCTCTCAAAACTTTATTTTTATGCTCTCTTTATGTTTTCAAAATAAAAGCTCTAGCACAAATATAGCAATCGATGCTTTCCTCTTTGAAGGACCATTCTTTTACTTTTATGTTGAGTCAGTTCACCTATTTCTCTCCACCTCAAGAAGCAAACACTGGTGTGAACTTTGCATTGATTCTTACATATTTGCATATTGCATTTGTTATATTGCTTTGCATTGACACTTATCCATGAGATATACATGTTACAAGTTGAAAGCAACCGCTGAAACTTAATCTTCCTTTGTGTTGCTTCAATACCTTTTACTAAGAATTTATTGCTTTATGAGTAACTCTTATGCAAGACTTATTGATGCTTGTCTTGAAAGTGCTATTCATGAAAAGTCTTTGCTATATGATTCACTTGTTTACTCATGTCATATACATTGTTTTGATCGCTGCATTCACTACATATGCTTTACAAATAGTATGATCAAGGTTATGTAAGTAGCATGTCACTACAGAAATTATTCTTTGTTATCGTTTTACCTGCTCGGGACGAGCAGAACTAAGCTTGGGGATGCTGATACGTCCCCGACGTATCCATAATTTCTGTCGTTCCATGCTTGTTTTATGACAATACTTACATGCTTTGCTTGCACTTTATAATGTTTTTATGCGTTTTCCGGAACTAACCTATTAACGAGATGCCACAGTGCCAGTTCCTGTTTTCTGTTGTTTTTGGTTCCAGAAAGGCTGTTCGGGCAATATTCTCGGAATTGGACGAAATCAACGCCAAACTTCCTATTTTTCCCGGAAGGCTCCAGAACACCGAAGAAGAGTCGGAGAGGGGCCAGGGGCCACCACACCACATGGCGGCGCGGGCCGGACCCCGGCCGCGCCGGCCTAGGGTGTGGCGCCCCCGTGTGCCCCCTCGCGCCGCCTCTTCGCCTATAAAACCCCTTTCGACCTAAAAACGCAGTACCAATTGACGAAACTCCAGAAAGACTCCAGGGGCGCCGCCACCGTCGCGAAACTCCAATCCGGGGGACAGAACTCTGTTCCGGCACCCTGCCGGGACGGGGAAGTGCCCCCGGAAGGCTTCTCCATCGACACCGCTGCCATCTCCACCGCCATCTTCATCACCGCTGCTGCTCCCATGAGGAGGGAGTAGTTCTCCATCAAGGCTCGGGGCTGTACCGGTAGCTATGTGGTTAAGCTCTCTACTATGTACTTCAATACAATGATCTCATGAGCTGCTTTACATGATTGAGATTCATATGAGTTTTGTATCACTACTATCTATGTGCTACTCTAGCAAAGTTATTAAAGTAGTTCTATTCCTCCTGCACGTGTGTAAAGGTGCCAGTGTGTGCACCGTGTTAGTACTTGGTTTATGCTATGATCATGATCTCTTGTAGATTGCGAAGTTAACTATTGCTATGATAATATTGATGTGATTTATTCCTCCTACATATGCATGAAGGTGACAGTGTGCATGCTATGTTAGTACTTGGTTTAGTCTATTGATCTATCTTACACTATAAGGTTACTTAAACATGAGCATTATTGTGGAGCTTGTTAACTCCGGCATTGAGGGTTCGTGTAATCCTACGCAATGTGTTCATCATCCAACAAAAGTGTAGAGTATGCATTTATCTATTCTGTTATGTGATCAATGTTGAGAGTGTCCACTAGTGAAAGTGTAATCCCTAGGCCTTGTTCCTAAATACTGCGTTACTACTGCTTGTTTACTGTTTTACTGCGTTACTACTGCTGCAATACTACCACCATCAACTACACGCCCGCAAGCTATTTTCTGGCACCGTTGCTACTGCTCCTATATATTCATACCACCTGTATTTCACTATCTCTTCGCCGAACTAGTGCACCTATTTGGTGTGTTGGGGACACAAGAGACTTCTTGCTTTGTGGTTGCAGGGTTGCATGAGAGGGATATCTTTGACCTCTTCCTCCCTGAGTTCGATAAACCTTGGGTGATCCACTTAAGGGAAAACTTGCTGCTGTTCTACAAACCTCTGCTCTTGGAGGCCCAACACTGTCTACAGGAAAGGAGGGGGAAAGTAGACATCAACCATTAATTGCTGAATTTGCTCGTCTTAAAACTTCTAAATAGCTGTAATTTCGAGCTTGATATTTTACATGCCAATAAAACATCCTTGTCCCAAAATATACTTTTACAATAGTTTTTGTAATATCCGTAGCATAAGTTTCAGTCGGTTTTCATCATTTTCTTTCAGATTTCTTCTCAAGCACTAGTCAAGGGATTACAAAAAAAAATGAATTTAAAAGGTTAATACCAATGGTCTGAAAATGATAAAAAAAATAAACAGACTACCCTTTGCATTACTGTATAACAGAAATACGCAATCTCAAAATAAGTCACGCTATGGAAGATGGGATGAGGAAAGAGGCTGCCCTTGCACAACCGTTGATAGGTGTTCGATATCAAACACCCACTCGAAATAGGCTTTCGCCCCGCTTTATAAATAAAGCCACCACATTCATACAAGATTCAGATACAACACGACGAGCACAGCACACCCAACAACAACAGTCTGCTGGGGCAACAGCACAACATGCCCAGAGAACTAGAAAAGCGATACATCCCCATAGGAAGGGGCCACTCAGAGGCTGGACGACGTAGAAATGCGACGGGCCGCCGCAAGAAGATCCTCCAACATGTCGTCCGGGCGCTCCCTGTCCCGCTGTCTACACAGCGGGTACCACTGCTGCAACAAAGCCAAGAAAGAGAATAAGGAGTCGAAGCGCGTCGAGGTAGGATACGCTCAATGACCAACTTATTACGCACAGTCCACAAGGTCCAGGTCAAGGCCGCGAACAATAACCGAAGAGGCGCCTCCTCCTACCGGTGTTGTTCGCGTGGGCCTCGATGAACTCCCCGAGGGCTGAGGCTCGCCACTCAGGCCCCAGCGCCTCATGGAGGAAGCACCAGAGGAAACGGGCCGCGGGGCAAGAGAACATTATGTGGGTCGTCGTCTCCGGGACCGCACACAATGGACAGAGCCCGTCTCCCGGCCCGTGTCTCTTCGCCACCTCCACCCCAGAGGGAAGGCGATCCCTAAGCAACTGCCATAGAAAGATCTTCGTCTTAAGCGGGATAGGCGCTTTAAAAAGGGGGGCCGTCCAAGGCAGCGAGGGGCCCCTAAACAAGGCCCTATAGGCAGTCCCCACAGAGAACGAGCCGGATGGCGACAGGCGCCAAGAGGGCGAATCTAGTCCTCCCGGCAGAGCGTCCGGGAGGAGGTTCCGCAGCAGAGTCAGGCTCAGGGCCTCTCCCTGGGTAAGACCGCGACGGAACAGGATATCCCAGCCCCCCTGGGCGGCGTCGGCGACAAGAATAGGGGGGTCGGCGCAAATGGCGAAGAGGTCCGGGAAGTCAAGGCAAATGGGGCGACCACCCAGCCACGGGTCAAGCCAGAACATGGTCCCTCTACCATCGCCTATGGAGAGGGATAGTCCCGCTCTAATCTCCTGCTTAATGTCCTGGAGGGCTCTCCAAAACTGAGATCCCTCCCGGCGGTCACAAGCAAGAAGTGGCCGGCCCCGTAGTTATTTAGCCTTAATTAACTTAAGCCACAGACCCCCGTCATCAGAAAGGATCCTCCAAACCCATTTCAGCATGAGGGCCACATTCATGTGACGAGAGGAGATAATCCCTATGCCCCCAAGATCCTTGGGGGGGCACACATCAGCCCATTTGACCATGTGGTATTTTTGACGGCCTGTCCTGTCCTGCCAAAAGAAGCGTGAGAGCTCTTTGTCGAAGGCCGCATGTACCCCTTCCGGAAGGATGTACAGGCCCATGATATACATGGGAAGACTAGACAGACACGAATCAATGAGAACCGTCTTGCTACCCTTGGAGGTGAACCTCCCGCACCACGGTTCAGCCTTCGCTCTAACTCTCCCCACCAAGGGGGCGAGGTCTCTAATAAGGATCCTAGAATCCCCGACGGTACTCCCAAGTAGTTCACAGGGAAGGTTGCCAACCTGCAATTGAGGTTGTCGGCGATCCGCTGTTGAGTTTCGGCGGGTACCCCAAGACCACTACCTCACTTTTTTCAAAGTTTATTTTGAGGCCCGACATGGCCTCGAAACAGAGGAGTAGGAACTTGGTGTTTTGGATATCTAGGTCCGAACCCTCGAACATGATCATGGTATCGTCCGCATACTGGAGATGGGTCACCCCTCCGCCAGGGATCAGGTGTCCGACAACTCCAGTAATATGGCCCGAGATCCTAGCCCTCTCCAGGATTTCGGCCAGGGAGTCAACCGCCGCGTTGAAGAGGATAGGGGATAGGGGGTCACCCTGTCGCACTCCACACGCCAACCTAAAATAGGGACCCACTTCCCCATTAACGTTAATGGTCGTGCTGCCAGTCATGACCGTCTGCATAATCCAGCCAATCATCCGATCGTCAACGCCCCTCCGCTGAAGGACCTGTCGGAGGAAGGACCAATCCAAACGGTCGTACGCTTTTTGGAAGTCTAGTTTTAAGAAGACACCCCTCTGGTGTTGACTCCTGACCTCATGCACAATCTCATGCAGTGCTAGAATTCCATCATGGATGTGGCGGCCCTTAAGGAAGGCAAACTGGTATTGGTGCGTAATCCGCTCCATTACCGGAGCCAACCTCACCGTGCATACCTTGGAGAACAAGCGCTGGATTACGTTGATGACAGTAATTGGCCTGAACTGGCGTATATCCGTGGCCCCCACTAACTTGGGGATCAGGGTAATAACACCGTAGTTCAGGCGCCCCATATCAAGAGTTCCAACGTAGAACTCTTGGAACATAGGCATGATGGTCTCCTGGAGTTTCGTCCAGAATTTCCTGAAGAAGACAACCGGAAGCCCATCAGGGCCAGGGGCCGAGCTAGCCTTCATGCCCTCAAGCGCGCTCCGGACTTCCGTAGAGAGGAACGGAAGGGTAAGAGCGGCATTCTCATCGGCGGAGACCCAGACCCTAGCTGGCCATAGGTCTGTCGCGAGGGCAACCCCTGTCCTGGGGCCAGCCGCAAAGAGACCTTTATAGAAGGTATAGATATGGGTAGTGATCTCCCCGGCCTCCTCCAGTAGGAGATCACCATCCCAAAGACAGGGGATGGAACACTTCCGGCGACGGCCATTCGCAATCGCATGGAAGTAGGCAGTGTTCGCATCCCCCGGAGAAGCCAATTCCGGCGACTCCGTTGTCGCCAGAAGACCTCCTCCCCACGGTAGATCTCCATGAGCGAGTGTTCAAGGGCATAACGCTGAAGCCACTCCTCAGCGGCTAAGCCCACCTCGTCCGCGGCATGATCTAACTCCTGGATCTGGCAGAGGAGAAGATCCTTCTTCTGGCGTACCTCCTCCCCGAGGTTAGCCCCCCAGCCTCTCATAAACTGGCGGGCAAGCTTCGTGCAGTGATGCCAAACATCCACTGCGGTGAAGACCCGCGGTGGGGACTCCGCCGCCCGCTCCCACTTGTAGCCAACCGCCTCCACGAACCCTGGCTGATTGAGCCAGAAGTTTTCAAAGTGGAAGCGGTTAAGCCTCGGGGGGGGGAGGTAGAACCCCCCGAGCACAGTAGGAGAGGGGAGTGATCAGACCCGATCCTGGTAACCGCCCTGAGGGTGCATAATGGGAACTCCATTTCCCATTCAACCGACACAAAGACCCGGTCCAGCACACTCTGGATCGGGTCGGTGCGGTTGTTGCTCCAAGTGAACCGAGCTCCCACTCTAGTGATCTCTCTAAGGGCGAGATCCGCAAGGCAGTCGTTGAACATCCTCATCCTAGGGATGTCCACGCGGCGCGAGCTCTTGTCCTCCGGGGAGCGTATCAAGTTAAAATCACCGGCCACCACCACAGGGGTGGTGCACCGGTCGATCTTATCCCGCAGCTCCTCCAAGAAGGACTGAGACATCGAATGGTCCGCCGGCCCATAAACAATAATAACCTCCCAGCTAAGGTTAGACCGTTTATGGGTGACGGCCATACTCACGAAGAACTCGCCGTGCTCCATATCCTCAACCTCGAAGGTATCCTCCTTCACGCCTAGAAGGATGCCGCCCGAGTGACCCGAAGCAGGACGCCAATGCCAGGCGAACTTGTGCCTACTCAGACCCTCCAGCTCGTGGAGGAGGAAGGACTCCCTAATCGTCTCTTGGAGCCCCACAATATCTACGTTCTCCCGCCGCATGTACTCCTTCAGTTGTTGTTTGCGACCCGGGGCCTCGAACCCCCTGATGTTCCAAATGAGTGAGAAGAAGGGATCACTCATTGGAACACATCAGATTGGGGGGTTCCCCTACTGGGAACCGATCGAGCCCTACTACGCGTCGAGGGTCCGGACGGTGGTCTAGGAGGTCTCCCTCGCGGTCCCCCAACCTGGGGGGCCGCGTCAGAGCTATCCAACGGGATAGACCCATTGGTAGCCGCCAGACCGGACCCGAGTGCCGGCCGCACGGGGTCGGTCGTGGTCGCGCCGGTCGCCCTCTCGCGCTCCCAGCTGAGCGCGAGAGGCTGCGAGCACGCCATCGTAGACCTCCTTGGCCTGAATTGCCGCCAGCTGTTCAGCCCGAGGGCCGCGTTCACCCCTGAAAATCACACCACAATCCGACGCCACCTGACCAAGGTGGTCGAGCGACGCCGTAGCAAGAACAGAGAACCGAGAGCCCGAGGGGGGAGAAGGGGGAACAGAGGGGGAGGGGCGAGGAATGGGGCGGGTACCTGAGTCGAGGTTGCGGGCTGCAGCCCGCCGCTCTGCCTGCTCAGCTACAGTCGGCTCCATCGCCTCTGCCCCGGAGCGGGAACGAGCGAGCCTAGCGCTGTGGCGGGACGGCTGAGTTGACAGGCGCTGGCGCCGCGGGGCCCTCGCCTTGGCACCAGCCACGGGAGTGTCGGGGAAGACCGAGGCTGGCTCCAGGACGGTAGGGCCAGGGGTCGCAGGGCCCAGGGGCGAGGTGGGAGTAGAGCCCGGGGAAGAAAAAAATCTTTTAATATTTAAGCTAAAATTTGAAGGTTCAAACAATAGCAAGCTACAAACAAGACAAAACACACAACAACAAAGAATGCTAGTGTGAATCACGATATTCCAGTGAAAAGAATTGCGAAGTTTTGGCTCGTACTTTCGATCTGTGATTGTTTGGTTGAACTGCCCTTGCTCGCCAGTTCCGAAGGAGGTGTTGTCGTGGTATCGGCCACGTTTCTTGTGCGAGATCTTGGATGTCGGGGCGGCAGCCCAAGAAGGTGGACTACGCTGGTGCTTCTTCGACGAGCGACATAGCGGTGGTGATGGCCTTCTCTTTGGTCATGAGGATGGCGAGGAGAAGGCGGCGGGAATTCATGGAGTTGAAAGTGTGGCATAGTGACTTCTCGCATAACGCGTTCTAGAGCCTAGACTCGAAACCACTCGGCGCTTCGAGATATCAAGTGTGTGCGAAGATTTTCCAGATGAAAGCTCGTCGTTTCGATGCCAACGGCGGCGACGCATAGGGGTGTCGTAACCCTCTTGGGGCGTCGTTGTGGCTATCTTCGTCATGTGATGTCTCCGGGTGAAAACCTTTGACCTTGCGGTCTCGACGATGACAGCGTGTGCGTCGTACCCTGTTGGGGGCGTCGTCGCGGGGTCATAATCGTCCTCAGTCTCATTTTGTTGGTTTAGGTGACAAGTCTTAGTTTTTTTTATACCTTTTAATTTATCTTTTTTTTGATAAAACCTTTTAGTAATTTATCTTTGATCTGCTTTTTCTCTGGTAGGTTGCTTTATATTTATAAAGCGGGCAAATGGCTGTTTTGAGGAAAAGAATTGCCAAGTGTTGGCGTGCCACAAAGGTTCTCATGATCGTTGTATCTTAATCTAACGGTACGAAAGTTGACTGAAAATAATCATGTGATGTGACTGTTTTTTAGCAGTTCCTTGAGATTAATTGCGAAATTTAGCCGCTGTTCTTGCTACTCTCGCCTATTCTCTCATTCTCTTTCTGATTTCTCTTCCAAATTACTCACTTGACACTTCCCAGTCTCGATCATTCCTCATAATCTGCGCCCCCGGCAACCTCCCCGCCGGCGAAGGGAGTCAAGCCAGACCTCCTTCCGCTAAAGTCTTTTCGCAGGCGTGGAGTGGAGAAGAAGGGGACCCCGGAGAAGAAAACCATCCCCGACTCTTTTTTTTTTGCGGAAAAAACCATCCCCGACTTGGATGCATGTCTTCTTTAATTGGTAAGGAACCCTAGCTTTGATCCGATGGGTTTGCTCTCATATTTCGCTTTGTTCTTGGGGATCTTTCTTTTCTGTTGCTGCCAGCAATCTAATCCATCACCTCCATTCTTGGGGATCTTTTCGTCAGCGCGGAGAATCGAGTTTCAGTTGACCCAACAGTTAATTTAGCGAGAATTTTTGGGGGATTCAATTGAACCTTCATGCCCGCTCTGAGACCGCCCCTAGAACTCAAGATTCAAGAACCATTCCCCACCAATGGATGATGCGGGAGGGGACATTCTCGCGTCTCTCGGCCGCGTGCGCCTCGGTGATCTCGCGGCCGTCGAGGGCCTCGCTTCTGACAGCTACAAGATTTGCGTATCGACACTGATGCAGTCGCTGGCTCAGTACTCGGCGGCCATCATCCAGCTGCCTCCGGCCGACGCTGCCCTGTTAAGGTCTGGCCTGGACTCCGCTCGCCTCTTCTTCCACCAGCGAGGGTATGGTTCGGGCGAGGTTGTCCACTCGGAGGATGACGCCCGCGAGTGGTGCAAGACTTCTGGTTACTATGCAGATCCCCAAATGTGGCTGGAAATGTATGATTACAGGCCTGGTATTACTGCAAGGGAGCACAGTGGTGCGATGGAATTGACCCCCTCTGGCCTGCCCGACATATTTTCGGTGCTTGGAAAAGTTTGCAGGGATATTCTTGATGCGATTAGCTTCTCACTGAATCTCCGTACTTGTGTGTTCACTGAGATACTTGACAACATGCCATTGAGGGGCCAGGAAGTGTCCTCCTCTGTTCTTTCAGCATGTTGCCATTCAAGGCCGTCATTTGAAGGAGCACAGCAGCATCGTGTTGCTTCTCCTAATGATAGTCAATTGCTCATGTTCTCTGAGCAGGAGGAACAGATTGATAAGACTTTGCTTACCCTAGTTAAGTCTGATAGGTCCGGATTGTATGTCAAGGACTTGCATGCACGCTGGATTCTTGTTGACGGGGACCTTGGTCCACATGATATTGTCGTCTATCCTGGTCTTGCTCTTTATCAGGAAACAGCTGGCTATGTAAATCCAGCTGTGCACAAGACGGAGGTTGGAAACTTGCAAGGATGTAGGTTTGGGCGTTGTTCCTTGGCTTTTAAGCTCACGCCGAGATCAGTTGCTAGGCTGAGTGATTCAGAAATGGGAGCTGCTGGTCATGGTGTTGATACTCAATTTCAGGTCCCCATACCGGTTACTGATTTCATGCAGACACACCATTCTGCTGATCAACTTTTCCCCAAGAACAATGAATTGTCATCCCGGGCAGAACAAGATGGTAAGTTATTGTCTCCCAGTCTTTACTCTACGACTTATGCTTGAAGTTGTTGTTGTGTCCCCATACTGTTATTATTTCCTACAGGACAAGCACTAGCATATTCACTTAGGATGCATGGAAATTTGTAAGATATTGTTTCAAATTATCTCCTTTGCAAAGCTCCACAAGGCAGGTAAAAACAAAAGAATAAAAGGAGGCTAAGTGGCATCAATTAGTCCTCCTTCCTCACACAACCATAATTAATTTATTCATCTTACCATGAATTTCTTCTTGATAATCTACATGATACATGATGCGATGTGCTCTTAGCAAAATTGTGATTCAGTATATATGGTTTCTAGTGGTGATGTTATGGACCTTGTAAATTGGGTAGAATAATGGTCCAAAGACCAAGGATAGGGCACTCGCCCTCTTCAATCCAGTAGCAGGCCTTGTGCCTGTTGTGGAAGAGAGGCTCTGAGCCTCATTACCTTTTTTGTTTACTGATTGTTTGATTGTCTGCAAATATGGAAAAACTAACCTGATCCGCAAGTCAGATCTCATCTGAAACCTTCGATCAAACTACAACTCTATCTTTCTAATTTAATTGGACACTACTTAATTTAAAGGACACAACTGTATCCAACATGGATATTTAAACTCTTTCTCTCTCTAGGTATACTTTATCATACACCTTTCCGAATACGCACACACATGCTATTACTGTTGCCGGCTTGCCACACAACCAGAGGCCGCTGGACATAGGACTCAATGCTCACAACAGGTGGGGTGCAGGGTTACATGAGGGGAATAAAATTAGGGAGGAGCCAACATTGATTACTAGATGAATTAGGACGAATTTAATGCTTGGTTAGCAAAGGACCTTCGCATGGTTTTATTCAATGTCAAATGATTGCAAGCTTGAGGGTGGCCCAGAGCCCATGTGTCCCTGGCTGGGGCAATAAAATGCTACTACCTCCGTTCCCTAAAATAAGGCATATAAATATTTTCAAAAGTCAAACGATGTAAACTTGGACCAGGCTCTTAGAAGAAACTATCAAAATCTACCATGTCAAATAAATGCCATTAGATACATCATGACACAAATCTTCACATTGTATTTATATAGTTATCATAGTTCTCAATAGATTTTAAGGTTGGTCAAACTTTACATCATTTGACATTAGAAAAAATTATACGCCTTCTTTTATGAAACGGAGGTAGTAGATCCAAAACAAAAAAAAGGCAAACAGTACATAAAAATCTGTGTTCTTTATGGGCTGCTTAACACGAAAATTGTTATGCATGATTTTTATTTTGTTGTACTCTTCAGTGTTATCGAGTAACATTCTGGGAGTTCAGTAGGTCCAACTTCCAAGGGTATGTCAGTGGTATATCGTAGTGTATTTTGAAACGAAGACATAGTTGTCCTAGTTGATGCAATGTAGTTCCTTCAGAGTTCAGACCATCCTAATTTGTCAGTATGTTATGTATCAAACTTTTGACTTCATGGACTACAAACTTGGAATCTCACTGCTGAATTGTTTGGTGTAGCATCGTCTAACTCCACGACAAAGAAAAAGAAGGGAAGTACAAGAACAAATTCACTCCCTCCTTCGAAAAGACTTCGCCTAGAGGCGCAGAGAGTGCTCAAGGAGCGTGTCCAGGATATTGCAGACGGGAGAGGTATCAAACTGAGATTTTGCAATCTCAAAGAATGTGAAAGTCATATACGATCATTGCACAGTCCCTGCGAGAACATCAGAACCGAAATTGGGTGGCCGCAAGGGGTTCCATTTGTCCATCCCCATGACCTTCCAAACAAGGCAAAGCTCAGGTTTCTGGAAACTTATGAACCAGGATGGACTGCTTCCCAGCAGGACGAGTTAAGTTTTACTGAACCATGGTAGTTTTGTTAAGTTATAACACTGATTCTAGGGTTGTAGAGTCATTTAAAATTTGAAGGTAAAAAAACTTAAACCGTTTTATTTTATCTGTATTGCAATAAGTCATTTACAAATGTACGTATATATAATGGAGTCGACCACACAAGAACGTGACCTTCCCTATTAGCTAAAACTTAGTTACACCTTCTAAGATTGGCCTGAGAAGAGGCCTTTCTTCTGTGTTTTTTTTCAGTCCTCATGCATGTATGATTCACTCATGCCCATGTAAAGTCAGCAATTTGTACAGACTTTGCTGTTGCTATCCCAAACCTATCCTGTAGTGCCATTTTTGCTGTTTGTTGACTAGACTGTCCAGATCTAATAATGTTGTTCACTGTTCCTGTTATCGCACTCAGTTTTTGATTTCAAACTACCTGAATAAGATCTTTGTTGTTGAATTGAGCAACTTAAAAAGGCTGTCTTGTCAGACTCATTCTACAAAGATGAATTTACTAGTAATTATTACTATGCCATTCACTAACATAACTGTATCTGAAGTTTTTCTTCTGCAGGAGCCAGTCTCTGTAAATGTGGATATGTTTTGACTTCAAAGGTTGGCCAGTAGTCTGATGATTTCACCTCATGTTTGAGGAGGTAGGAATATGTACTGACACCCGGATGCCAGAAACATATACTCATAATGTTCAGCGTGTGTAAGTAGAACTACCTTGTGACCTAGGATTGTAGGTGGCGCCTGTCACCCCAGAGGAAGTACTATGACCCTGCTACATGGCCCTACTTCATGGTGCGGTTGAGTTGCAGATATGACGCCAAACTTGGAATTCCTGGGTGCCTAGCCACGTGAACCTCTTCATTCGTTGGTGATCTAGGAAACTGGACCGCCTGTCCAGGAGAGGGCTGCCACATGTCTCAGCTTGCCTTCTTTGGGACGAATCAAGCGAGACCATGCAACAACTTCTTGTCAGTTCCCCTTACTCTCTCCAAATCAGGTGCAAGGTACTGTACTGGATCCATTCTACAGGTTTGATTCAGTCAGCTGACGATGCTGTCATGGACTGGTACATCAGAAGGATCTCGCCTCTGTGATGCTTCTCACGGTTGGTGGATTTGGAACTTGGAAGAACCAGAACTGCTGCAATTTTAACTGACATGATATCACCTGGATGTTCAAGACCTGATGCGTTTGCATTTATGGTTGAAGCGAGCTCGTGCGCAAGCCCATGTGCTGAAGAGCCACGAGCAACCAACCCTCCTGCCAGAGTAGGCAAAGGGTCTCTTGTACTGTAACCATGGCCTGGTTTTCCCTGGCCACTCGGTGTGTAGTTCGAGTCTTTGTTCTATGGTTCTTAAAAAGCCTTCGTTCTATCAATGAATTGAAACACAAGACTTTTGCGATTTCTCGAGAGACGAAAAAGAGTGGTGTTTGTCGTTTCTTATCAGCGTGTGATAACTTTTTGTTTAATTTAGCTTTCGTACAATGACAATCAGAAACTAGTACGATGCTACTTACAGATACTCTAGCTAAGTGTCTTGCGCGTTGTTGCGGATCTCCTTATTAGATGCATGTGTGTTGCTCTGAAAAGAAATAAAGTACATAATATTTAATAAACAACAATAACAACAACATGAAATCTAGCGCCGCCCCCAAGCAACCTAGCGCCGCCGTCGACCACCGCCACCACCTCCACACAATCCAGCGAGTCGCGGCCGCGCGCAGCGGTTCTTCGCTTTGTTCGCGATGGATTCATCATCCGCACCCCTGGGGTTGCAATTTGGGATTCCTCGATCTCTCGCTTCTGTGATCTGAATCGCAATTTCATCGCTGAGTCTGATTGCAATGTTTCAGCTCTTCCGAATGGATCCGCGCGGGAGATTGGTGGCATTCAAATTTTGTTTGGCCCGAGAATTGGATGTGGGCTAGACCGAATTTTTTTGGGTCGAGCCCAACGTTCTCGCTCGCCCACTGTCTGTAGATGTGAATGGATCTCCTCTCGTCATGGATCCGGAGTTCCCTCAGCCCTTTCAATGGCGGTCTCTGCTGGGCCTCAGCCCAATACTGTTCGTCAAGGCTCACCTTTAGCCTGCGCTGCGGAGAGGGTCCGTGTAAACCCTAGGTCATTCGACACCGGAGCGGTTGTCTTCGTCACATCGCCTCCTTCTCCCAGATCCGATCTCCTCCAATCATCCCCTCCCCGCCGCTGGTCCGGGACAACCACCGGCAACAACAGGTCGTTCGCTCAGATCGCCGCTCTGCCGCGGATGGATCGGCGATTTGGAGGACCACGCAGATCTCCTCCAAGGAGAAACAATTACTTCGGTTATCGGCCAAGGGCTGGATCTGATGCTGACCGTCGAGACGAGCAGCGCCATTGGGAAGACGAGCGTCGCCGTGATGAAGACTGGCGTCGTGAAGAGGAGGATCGTCGCCGTGAAGAGGAGCGACGGCATGCAGATCAAGAGCGTCTCCGTTTTGAAGAGCGCGGAAGACTTGATGAACGCAGACGCCTTGATGAAGAGCGTCAACGCGAGGCGACTCGCATCTCGGAGAGGGTCGCGCGCGAACGTGCCCTTGCCGAGAGGACCCGCAAGGAAGATGATCTGCGTGCTTGAGATCGATGGGCTCATCGCTCTGAGATGGTTCCTGGTGCCACCTCCAACCTCAACTCCGCTCGATCTGCTGATGTAAGTCATGTAGCCCCCTCCTTGCCATCGTCTAACACTGTAGCTGCAGACGCATTAGTGGCTGGCTCTCAGTTGCAATCTCAGCATAGATCCGCAGTAGTAGCTGATAGCTCTCAATCTCTCGTTTCTCTGCCGGAGCCGGTGGGGTCCTCTGTACCACCACCAGCTCCTGCCTCCGTACCTCCAGTGAGTAGAAGGGCCGAGATCCCTCACAGAAACCTTTCTTGTTTTAATTGTGATGGTGATCATCACATTTCCGTTTGTCAAGAGAATGATCCGTGGGAATACAAGGCTCCATTCTTTGGTAGTGAGGAATTTGGTTATGGCTTCTATTCTATCCCTGTTCCAGAGGAAGATAATTATCCAGTAGAGCAGCTCAACTATGCACATATTACTGTTGAAAAGGGTGAGGTAAATTGCAGAAATATCGAGCATGAGTTCAATGTTTGGGCATAGTCAATGAAAATCAACTGGCGTTTCTTTGCTAAAGAAGTTTCAGCTACTGAGTTCAGAACAATGTTTTCTTCAGCCAAGACTATTGAAGAACTAGCTCATTTTGGGAAATTATTCATGAGGACTGTGCCTGGTGCAATCATCAGTTTGGAGAAATGGGCTGGTGACATTGAGCCAATTTCCATCATGCAAGAAGCTTGGTTCAGGATTAAAGGCATTCCTATGAAGTTCAGGAACAAATCTACAGTTTACTATGCTGCCAGTCTTGTAGGCAAACCTCTTGCACTTGACAAAAATTACCTCAGACATTTTGCTTTTGTGAGCGTGAAGATTGGCAGCCAGGATTTGGCACTGGTGCCCAATTCTAGAATTGGAGAAATCAAGAAAGGATTTTATGAATTCCAGTATTCCAGAGAACTGTTTGATCCTTCTTCCAATGCTGGCAACAAGACTGTTGTTCCTGTTGATACACAACGTGATGGAGGAGATCAAGGTACTCCTAAAAGACAGAGAATGGGTCTGCAAGATTCTGATGCTGGTTCTCAATCAGCCCCTCCTAAAGTCTCTGGAACTTATAATGGGTCACATAGGCAAGCTGCCCTGCAAGCTTCTCCTCTACCAAGGAAGGACACTGGTAAAAGGAAATTATTTGAAATGGAGCTCCCCTGTAATGCTGAAGAGAACTTGATATCTCCCTCCTGCGCCCCTAACATACCCTCTTCTCTCTCTGAAGTTCATAAGGAGGTTGTTGGTGCTCTTGCATCTCTTCCATCTCAGTCTGTAGAAAGTTCTTCCTCACAGAAGGCTGCTGATTCCTACAAGCAGTTCCTTACTTCTCTAGCAAGATCTGGCAGTGACAAAGCTTTCACAATCCAGAAAGAGTACAAGGGCCTCCTTGACCCCATTGTTGAGAATGTGAATGAAGAAAATGGTCCCTCTGATGAGCTAGTTGATTATGATAGTAGTGATAATTCACAGAATTCTGATACTCCATATCTGACTCAGGGACAGGGAATTCTTGCCTTAGCTGCTCCCTCTCTTAGATCTGAAAGAACTGATGTGGTTATTCCTGTTGATGGCTCTCAGCCTGAACCTGACTCACAAGAAGATCCCCTCTCACAGGTTGATAATCCACCCATTGATAATGAATTTCCAGGTGGTGGCAACCCTCTCAATGCTGGTGGAGATCATCAACAACCTGCTCCCAGGATGAGTTCCAGAATTGAATCCATGGGCATTCACAATTCAAGGATTGGTGCTAGGGCTATGGGGAATACTGAGGCTAGCAACATCCCAGGTACAAATTTAAATACTCATAATTCTTTTGCCTTCCTAGATGATGAGGAAATTTTAAATAGGGCTCTTGAAATGGGTGTTAGTCCTGCTTCCTTTTCTCTTGAAAAATTAGTTATTTGAAAGATTTGGAAATTGCTAGACATAACATGGCTTCTATGCAAAATTCTTCTGTGAATACCAATGGTGATGATTCAAATCAAGTTCTCTTGTTGGGACTTGGTGATGATCAGAGTGAGAGTGACAGAGATGTGGAGGAGGATGATTTCACTCCTGTTTTGTCCAGAAAGAAAAAGAAAGCCAGGAAATCTGCTTGTAAGGTTGGGAGGAGTGGATCACAGTCAAAATCAAGTGATGCCACTTTGGGAGCACAATCAAAATCATGTGCTGCCCAGGTGAAAGCCAACAATGACCACCCTTCGAGTGGCATTGTAGCTGGAACCAGAAGAAGGAAAAAAATCCAAAATATCTATGATAGGTGCATCTTTGAACTGCAGAGGTGTTGGAAAGAAAGGGATGAGTATTTTCTTGGCAGATTTGATAAAAGATCAACAGCTGGATTTCATTGGCCTTCAGGAAACTATCAAAAAAGACTTTTCTTCTGCTTTTCTCAGCAGAATCGACCCTGGAGGGGATTTTGACTAGAAGTAGATCAGTTCAATTGGCAGAAGTGGGGGTATCCTAGGTGGTTTTAGACTATCCAGGTTTACCATTTGTGATACTTCTGTGGGCAGATTTCATATCAAAGTTACTCTGTTTGATATAATGATAAATACAAAATGGTGCTTGATAATCGTCTATGGAGCTGCTCAAGCCTCTGATAAAGAGGAATTTTTGGTGGAGCTTGGTGGAGCTGCTCAAGATGTTATTGATCACATGGAGAAAAACAAGGCAGCTGGCCCTGATGGCTTTCCCATTGAATTTTATCAACATTGCTGGGAAAATATTAAATTTGATATCATGCATGTCTTCAATGACTTGTTTGAGCATAGAATTGACCTGGACAGAATCAATTATGGGATTATCACCCTAATTCCCATATCTGCTGATGTTGATATCATTCAAAAATTTAGACCCATTTGTTTGCTGCAAGTCTTTTTCAAGATAGTGAAAAAAAAATTGACTGTTAGAACAAATCCTGCGATGAGTAAGCTTCTACTTCCATGCCAGACTGCCTTCATCAAAGGGAGATATATCTCAGATGGTGTAATGCTGCTTCATGAAATTTTGAGAGAAGATAAATTCAGGAAAAAATAGGGTGTGGTGCTGAAAATTGACTTTGAAAAAGCTTATGATAAAGTGAATTGGGGATTCTTGTTTGAATGCTGTAAACAGAAAGGTTTCAACAGTAACTGGTTGACTTGGATCAGGAAATCTGTTGTTGGTGGGACCCTCAGTGTCAAAGTTAATGAGAAAGTGGGCCCATATTTTACTAGTCATAAGGGAGTGAGGCAAGGTGATCCTTTTGCCCCCTTCCTTTTTAATATGGCTGCTAACAGTTTGGCTAAAATGGTTCATCTGGCTCAAAGCAATGGACTGATTACAGGCTTGGCAGATAATTTGATACAGAATGGGATTGCAATCCTTCAATATGCTGATGATACCATTTTATTACTTCAAGATGATGCGCAGCAAGCTGTCAACTTGAAACTCCTGCTTTACATCTTTGAATCCATGTCTGGATTGAAAATTAACTTTGAGAAAAGTGAAGTTGTGATGATTCTGGAAGATGATACAAAACATAATTTCTATGTTGATTTGTTCAATTGTCAGAAAGGCAGCTGGCCCATCAAGTACCTGGGGACTCCAGTTTGTGCCAGAAGAGCTTCTGTATCTGATATGAGATTCCTGGGAGAAAAGACTAAGAAGAAAATGAGTGGTTGGATTGGCAATTCTATGTCCATTGGGGGAAGGGTGATTAAGATAGATGCATGTCTTGCTAGCACTGCTGTATATCAGATGTCTCTGAGGCTTCTGCACAAGACAAACATAGAGCAAATTGATAAACCTATCAGATCTTTCTTTTGGGCTGGTAGTGCTGACAAAAGAAAATACCATTTTGTTCAATGGAGATGGATTTGTAAACCAAAACAAAAAGGTGGCCTGGGAGTTAAAGATTTGTCCAAATTTAACATCAGTCTGATGTGTAAGTGGTGGTGGAAACTGGAACATAATACTGGTCCTTGGCAGGATTTTATGAGATTGAAATACTTAAGAGGTAAAGGCATTTATTATGCAAAATTCAGACCGGGAGACTCTCCACTTTGGTCTGACATGTTGAAAGTTAGATATATATAGAATGAAAGTTGGGAATGGAGCTTTGACTAGCTTTTGGGGAGATTCCTGGTGTAGCACAAGTTCTCTCAAGAATATGTTTCCTGTTCTGTTTGATATCTGCAATGACCAGAATATCACTGTGGCTGAGGTTGGTGCTATGGGTTGGAGATTCTCATACAGAAGATGGTTGACTCCTGATCTTATCATTCAAGAGGCTGGACTGCTTCAATTGATGAACCATACAAATTTGACACAGGACAATGATTCTCCCAGATGGAAATGGTCAAAAAATGGTAGCTTTACTGTGAAATCTGTATATAAGCAGATATGTGGATGCGGAAGGGATAGATCCTTTAGACATCTTTGGAAAAGCAAAATTTCTCTTAAGATCAAAGTATGGCTTTGGCTGATCTGGCATAATGCTATTGCTACTAAAGATAATCTTCTCAAACGCAACTGGTCCGGGAACTCAATTTGCCAATTTTGCAGTGAACAGGAAACCATCAGTCATCTCTTCTTTGGTTGTTCAGCAGCCAAGTTTGTTTGGAGTGCTGTGGCTACTGCTATCAACTCTCCCATCCGCCCTGGGAGTTTTTCACAGTTTTTTTGGTGGTTCCCCCAATTTGTTCCTGCTAGTCGTAATACATAGATAGCTGGCTTGGCAGCTATCTGCTGGGCCATCTGGAAAACTAGAAACAAAGCTTGCTTTGAAAATAAGCTAATTAGCTCTCCCTTTGACCTAATCAGCTACGCTGTTGTGTTTATGAATTACTGGTCAGGTCTGCACGGCGAACAAGATGCCTCCGAGCTTCGAGCTGGTGCCGATGGTCTCATGCGCATGGCTGCGGCGGCTGGAGCTGGAAACTCTACCTCTGGAAATGCTGGGCGTGCTGATCAAGTTTGACTGGAGAACAAAAATTCTGAAGATGCAAACGACGGCACCACTTCTTGATGTCTGTTTTGAGCGAATATCTGTTCTGGCTGTTTAGTTTTGCTTTTGCTGTTAAAAGGTTCTTATCTCCCCTCGGCTGTAGGCAGGGGTTTATGTCCTTTGTAAGACTTGTTATGGCTCTGTAATAGTTACCACGAACGCTAGCATTAGGCGGCGATCCCCCCGCCCCCCTTTGCTTTTCTTTTTGGTCGTGAACAATGCTGTATTTTCGTTATCTCCCCTGATAATGGAAATTCGATCCCCCTGGCGGATCGTTTGGAAAAAAACCAACATGAAATCCTTTTCCCCAAGCAAGTTGAGGTAAAACAACCAGCTGAAATTTTGTTGTCATGTTTTTTGTTCTACTTCAGGGCATCTCCAGCGGCGCGACGCAAACGGTCGCTCAGCGACCGTTTGCGTCCGCTTTGGTCGTAAATGCGTCCGGCACCGTCTCCAGCGGCACGACGCAAAGTGACCGGGCCGTCCGCGGAGACGCAAACCTGGCCCAAATATGCGCCAGGTTTGCGTCTCGGCGGACGCTGCGCGGACGTGCAAAGTGTCCGCTGCGGTCTCCACCGAGCCCGCCTGGCAGCGAGCCTGCATGGAGGGCATCGCTTCCGCGGCCATCGCTTCCGCGGTCAGCGCTTCCGCGTCTGCGCCGCCATGAATGCCGCAGCTTCCTGTTCTGCGCGTGCACTGGCGGGCGGCGGCTGGGCTTCTGCGGCGGGATTCAATGGCATCGTATCCCGTGCGCGGCCGCCCTTAAAAGTCCAGCGGCCGCGTTGCTCCTTCGCCCACAGCTCCACTCGCACCACAACCGCCGCTGCGCCATGGGGAAGAAGAACGACTTCGAGGCCTCCGGCAGCGGCAGCAAGAAGGTGCCGCTCCCCGTCACGGTGGGGAGGCTCATGCACGGCAAATGGGTGCCGTGCGACGCCCGGTCCGGCGTGCGGCTGCTCGGCGGCTGGCGGCTCAGGCTGCCGCCGGGTGCCATCCCTCCAGTACCAGCGCGCGAGCCTGAGCGGACCAAGGAGATCCGGCGGCGGAGGCGATATCTGCCGACGGACCTCCTCGCCGATCCGGCGTACGCCATCGACTCGGAGAGTTGGCGTACGTACCTGTCCACGGAGACGGACATCAGACGAAGGGCTGGCTTCATGGGCGACAGGGATTATCCCTTCGGCCCTGCACCGCCGGCTCGTCGTCAGCGCCGACGCGTCGCCGCAGCGCCG
This sequence comes from Lolium rigidum, assembly GCF_022539505.1. Classification (NCBI taxonomy): domain Eukaryota; kingdom Viridiplantae; phylum Streptophyta; class Magnoliopsida; order Poales; family Poaceae; genus Lolium; species Lolium rigidum. The sequence goes on from NC_061514.1 coordinate 238,373,460, forward strand.
ACGTCGTCGGCGCAGGCGCCGACGCGTCGTCAGCAGCCGCAGCACAACGACCGCGAGAACGAGGACGACGACGACGAAGCCTACGCCATGTACGACGACTATGACGACTACATCGAGGCGCTCGCGTACCATAGCGAGGACGTGAAGGACGACAGCGACGACTACGTCGGCCTCGTCTTCCACGAATGGCAGCAGGCCATGGTGGAGGGCCGGAACTTCGAGTTCCCCGACAACATGACGGACGACGAGATGGCCAAGCTCGGCCTCCTCGTCTCCGAGTACGACGCGCCTGTGCAGCCGCCGTTGCCCCGCTACGCCACCGCTGTCATGCCACCGGGCCTGTCCGCGGATGAAGCCCTTCGACAGGCGCTCCTGGACTCGGCGGCGCCTCCTCCACCGCCGCCACAGCCTTGGGCGCCTCCTCCACCGCCGCCACAGCCCTGGGCGCCTCCACCGCCGCCTCAGCCGCAGCCTCCTCAACCTCGAGCACCGCGATCGCGCCCGGCGTACGCTCCCCCGGATGGCTACTGGCCGTGGGACATACCGAGGTCATCTTGCTCGATAGCGACGAGGAGCGAGCACGGCCACGATGCGCAGCGATAGGCGTTTTAGGTTTTTTTTTATGTTTTCAAGTATGTAAGTTATGTTTCAGTTTTTGTAAATTATGTTTCAGTTCAAAAAAATGATTCGTCCTAAAAAAAATGCGTCGTGCCGCTGGAGCCACCCCCGACGCAAACGGACGCGCGGTCGTTTTCGACCAAAAGGGCCGACGCAAACGGACGCGCGCGGACGCTAAAATGCGTCGCGCCGCTGGAGATGCCCTCATTCCCCGAGCCTAGGAAAGTGGCATCTTTATTTACCTCTCTCTTTATTTCTATCTGGCGTGTGTAATTATCTTTTTTTTTTTTTTTTTTTTTTTTTTTTGCACAAAGGAGGGGTCAGACGATAGTTCATTGTGCTTTCGCCCACCCATAGAGTAGTTCACTGGATTTTGACACGCCTTTTGCTCAAACGTCAACCTATTTGTCAAAGGCACTCCTACTTCGTACAGACGTACATGCATCACTTGCTTTGTTATCAAGTCTCACGCAGCACGTTCATTGGGAGGAAGATATTTTGTTTTACCCTTAAACCTTACGCTACCAAGTATAATATTGTACATGTTTTAGCACAAGAGAAACCGTCTGTCAAAACAGGAATGAGTTAAAAGAGCAGCACACATGGCAGCACCAAATGATGTGCATAACTAACTAATAAACGAATTTTGGGTTCAGAAAGAGTCGAAGTCCGATGTCCAAAATACTGATATATAGATGATGGGGAGCATTTGTCATGCAAATATTGCACTTCAGGGCAAACAAATCTCCCACTCTCCAGCACCAAAGGTCCTCTCAGTTCATTGATATCTTAACGTATGGTCAAGGCCAATTCTTTTGTATATTTACATTTGGAGCCAGTGTTACAGATGCCACACGCGCTGACGTTGCGACCATTGGTGGAAATCTTCCATGGCCTGCCTGCTTCGTGTCTCTTGCCGTGCTCGCATGCATCAGGTCACGCACGGATAAGATTGTTCGTGGGTGGCACTCAGTGGCCATCGTACATGGTCTGATGGTGACAAGACAGATTCTTCCCCAGTCTCGCCTCATTCACCGATCATGACTGCCCCTTCCGTCGTAAATACTCCTTACAATCTATAATAACTGTCATGGTTTTAGTTCAAATTTAAGCAAGGTAGAGTCAGCCAGCAGAAGAAACCTAAGGACACTAGAAACACCAACAATTTGTACAGGGCGGATGGGTGAACCGCAAAAAATGAATAAGACAACGATAAAAACTACACTCGAGAAAGACAATAAAGTAGAACAGTCAGTCAACTCCTTGGCCGATGGAGTTACCGACTCACAACCATGTCTCGGTGTTGTTTTCCTGATGGGTCGAAGGACTATCTTAACCATACACACATAAATAAATGAATATAATTGTCCACATTCCACACGAGGCTAGCAAATATACATTTTACGTATGTAGAGAGGCTTTAGGGAGTTGCTCCGACCAGACTAGTGCTAAACTACCGAGTCCCTGGAGTTTACTCCATCTAAACTAAGCGTACAAATACAGCTCACCATCACACTGGAAACACTGGGAAAGGAAAAATCCCAGCGCTAAGCAGACGAAAAAGATTTTTTGAGCTCATCGCATATCATCTGCAACAATGTCGTTGACTTTATCTTCATCAACTACGTGGGCTGAATCTGAATGTGATGCACCGGAATCCCTGCTCTCGTCAAGAGGCATAGCTTTCTCCAATAGCTTCTCTGTGTTGTCAATCCCTCTGTCGATGCCTAACAGACTGTCTTGTTCGGGCTCTTGATCATCACCACTGGATATAGGGCCTACAAACGGTGCGGTACTTATAACAGCTGCATCAACCACTGGCAGCATAGAGAATTCTGTAGGTGGATTACCTGATCCCGACAATTTGCTCCCTGGAGCACCGGGATCAGTAGCAATGTCATCTACCCCGGAGAATTCAGCTTTCTGGCAACCAGTTTCAGGAGTCTCTGACCTGGAAGTACAAGCAGCAGCAGTAGCTTCTGAAACTTCCAAAGCAGGTGTTGCATCTTGCCTCTGACTGCACACGGAAGATGATGACAGGGAGTTTAAATTGATTGGAGGGGCACCATTATTGTGATCAATTGCAGTAGACGTAGGCAGAGCTTCCATTAATTGTAGCGCTGGAGTTGATACATGATCACCTTGCCCAGATCCAATTTTGGGATGCTCTGCCTGGCTGGAAGCTTGCTGAACCTTATGTACTCGCCTCTTCTTTGGAGTATTTCTAGGGTCCTTTGGGCGGGAAAGCCGAGGTCCTGGGAAAGGGAATGGAGGTATTGCTGTTTTTTCTTCACCAAGAAGTAGGCACACAGACTGTGCAATAGCTGAAACAGTCGCTGGTAGCTCATATTCAAGTGGCTTAGATGGAGGAGCACGCACAGCCTCCTGAAGCCAATGAGGTAGCTTGTTTGATTTTGAACTTCCAAATACACCAGCACTTTCTAGTAGAGGGTTCGAGTGCTTTGTGTGATAGGGATTCATCCCAATGGGCTGCTTACCTAACTTCACACGTCGCTGCATCTCACGAAACAAATCAGCCTGCCCATTTGAAACACCATGAAGAAGAATGTTCTCATGAGCACTTGATGCAAATTCATTCTGCTGGATGGAACTACTGTTTTGTATGTTCATGGGTAGAGAACCAACGCTTTCCATCATAAAAGGATTTGGCATATAGGGTGGGACAGCATCGGCTTTCTCCCACTTGTCAGATGTACTTCCTGGAAAATCCCCGCCATAACCTGGTTTATGCTTGAAATTCTTCCAAGGTGTCAGTGATGGACCACCCTCAACTGAACTCATGTAATTCGAAGGCTCAACATGAGGAAATCTAGGCGGTAAATCACTGCAACCTAGTTGAATATCAGTTAGGTGGGAATGTAATTTTGGCGGCTCCATCTTATGTTGAGATAAGTTACTTCCATTCAGTGCTCGAGACATCATTGCATCAGATAAACCAGGAAATGTAGAGTTTGGATTTTTTGTGGCAGTAGGCATTGGTTCCTCCATAATTTTCTGCTCCTCCAAAATCCATCTCATGGCCAGCTCTTCACTAGTACGGTGGCTCAAGAATTTCAACTTTGGATCCCTAAGCATGGCATCCCAGTTACCCCTTCCGTGCCTACGAACTCCAATCCACAAAGCATCAAGTTCATCTTCAGACCAATAATCAGGTTTTGACCTCTTTTTCATGAATTTATTTGTGGCATACTGAGCACGCATCATTATATTGTCCAATACCTTCTTGTGATTTTCAGGCATTGCTGAATGGATTGGTTGACCTGGGTTAATACCTAACCCTGGAAGAAGGGCAGACATATCTGCCATTAATTTTGACCTTGACTTTTTTGAAGTTCCAGCAATATCTGCCATGAAGCTCGGTAAAAATGAACTGTTTGGCAATTCTGGGATAGAACTACGAGCATACTCATCACTAGTGCCCAGTGAGAAGTTGGGAAATAGATCTGGTACTGACTTCATATGCTTAAGTGGAATATTATCTTCCACACCAAAGTTCGGAAGACCCATATTCCCTTGGAATGAAGCAATAGATGGTAAAGGGTTTTCAATGGGATCAAAAAGCGCCTTCCCAGATATAGGAGGAATCTGCACAAAAGAACCAAGTTATTTCTCTTTTTTAATAGAAAACAGCATGCTCTGATCAAGAATGACTATTGTTGATATACTATAGGTACAAAAATAAAAGATAAATCTCAGGGTGTGAGCAGCATTCCCTCCTAAGTCCTAACATGAATAAAGTGGACACTTGGCTTAACTTTTGACTTCTGAAGAAAAACATTACGCTGGTAATTAGGGCGACTATATGAAATAATCCAGCGGCCTAGAATGTAAAAAGGAGCATTGCCAGATAGAGAAGAGGACATACAGGATGGAACGGGAAGTAGCTATCTGGAATGATGTTATTCAGCCTTCGCAAAGTCTCGGATGAACCAGGATACGTAGTCTTGCTAGGACCTGATTGGCCATCATTTTTATGTTCGCTGGAATGGTCAGCCGCAGAAGGTGACAGTGGTTTGTTGGCTACTTCGCCACTAGCTCTTTTTTGCTCCTTCATGCTTGGCCCACAATTTGAATTCTTGTACGAGTTTATCTGATCAGCATTTGGAGCACAAAGGCCAAGCACTGGTAAGAGGTGATGTGGAATCGCTGGATTTAAGACATCAGTTGCCTTTGAGGGGTGCTTTGACGAATTAGCATTTGCAGCAAGTTTGGCATGAAGTTCTCGAGAAATTTCAGGGTATCTCTTTGCTTTCTTCGAGGAATGCCTCATTTCTGCAGTCGAATCACTGAAACGTTTAGCCCCGGATGGCTGCGCGGAGTCAGGATCTTCTACAATTCTCAAAGGGTTTACACCATATTCATCAACGCTGGAGTCATATAATTTTATGAAATCTTCAAGTTTATCATCCGCATAGTTCTTGATTACATGCCGTTGAGCAATCCTTTCCTTCTGTCTAGCTCGGAGCTTTCCACTGTTGCAACCAGAAGTAAATCAATGACTGGAAAAAAAAAGTGCATGCAAAAGCAAAGTACATGACCACAGAAGGGGGAGGTCGTACTATTTTTCCTTCAAAACCAGTCCAGCTGCAGTGTATTCTCGCTTGGGTTCATCCCCGTCATCAGAGACCTGTATAGAAATATCGGCAAATCATTTTGTAGCTGCATACACTATTAGAATCTAAGAGTTCAGGGCAAATAGCAATGAAAAACCACAGGGCTGTCAACTACTACCTCCTTTTCACAATATATGCCACAAATGTATGCCTAGTTGGCACAAAACTGACGTAAAAATCGATGGAATTAGATCATACTTGTTCTCACTAGATAATGTAAGACGTATTTTGACTACCCAAATTCAAAGCTTGACCAAGGATTATGCAATAATATACGTTGTTTCCACAAAATTGTACTGTTGGGTTCTTCAGAAACACTTTCTTATGATTATGATTTTCTAACCATTAATAAAATATACTGTACAAGAAGTTTATGATCAAAGCTCATATTTGGACATCAAAACATGCTCTACATTTTGCAACGGAGGGAGTAGATTAGTGGTATCTCTATCTATGTGTACCACACATGGTATAAATTCATAAAGCATTTGTCAACCACTTTGCATCCCAGGTATGCACGCGTCACATGACAGAAATCGTGAAATGGAGGGAGTGTGTATCTTTCTTTGTTATCTGGACATTAGCACATTGCCTCACAAAGCCTCGCAAAACTATATGGCTACTTTTGTAAAACTCAGTGTTTTCATAAGTCATAACGTAAATATGCCCATGTTTTTTAAGGCGTCCGCCTTAAGAAGGCGACACTTAGGTGATAAGGCGCCCTGGCAGCACCCCGAAATATGCCCGCTTTAGGCGCTTAGTCACCCGCTTAGGCGTCAGAGCAGAGGTAGAACACCTTAGGATGCCTTAACACCTTAAAACCCATGAATATGCCACAATCCAATGGATCAAGGTGGTCAAAATGAAGATATATATTATTCCTTACTTGCTAGCAGGGCAGATCTCTAAAGTGACATTTTTTAGCAAGGTATGTTCACCACACTAGTAATACTAGTAAAACAGCAGATTAACAGCAACACAGAAATGTTTCCTGATCAAAGTGGGGTGAGGGAGGAGGAGTATGCACAAGGTCATGTAAAACACAAAAATACCTCACTTAATGCTTCATTAGCAATTGCTGCGAAGGTTTCCCTGTAGGAAACAGCTTTCCTTAAACGCTTGCCTCGACCAAGAGATGCCTCCTCCTCAATCTGATACTGCTCCCACCTGAAACATCAATTCGAATTCAGTACCAACCATCATGCCGAGAGAGAGAGAGAGAGAGAGAGAGAGAGAGAGATTAGTGCAATTAGTACACCATGCCCTATATATCACTGCCTGACCCAAGATATCATAAACTGTTCTGTACCGCTTGCTAACTTCTCCAATTGCAAACATTCTAAAATTTATTGTCATTTTGTTTAAGTTGCTGCTGGTTTGTTGAAGTTATTAAGTAAAACAGTAAAAAATAAAGAAAACGGTAATCAGAAGGCAATAGACAGGCAAAAAAGTATAAAAAGTGATTGTATTGTAGAGCACCTGAGGCGTAAAAGTTTGTCCCATTCGTTTTCTTCCACAGGATTAGATGCATCCTGTTTTGTTTCAGATGCCTGTTCACAGCCATCGTTATCACTATTTGGAATGTCCTCGGTAGCACCAGGATCATCATTCACATCATCATTCCAATCGATTGACTGCTTCATGGATAAAAGTAGAAGAAACTATTAATCGAGATCTCCAGAGATAATAAGCTATATATTTCACAAAGTAAAATTTACATCACAATAACATTAGCAACCATCATCAGAAAGAAAGGAAAACTGTAAGAGAAGAGTTAATGCAGTCCAAGAATAAGAATACCAGAGTTTACTTATGAATCCATACTGACAATAAATTCTAGCCGAATGACGCCAGTTGGGAACTTCCAAACTAAGTGAACTTTTCCAAAGTTAACTACTACAATAATTTTGTGAGCATGGACTAGATGGCCCGCTTGATTCCCTAAGCTACCTATGAATCACTGCATAAACATTACATATTTATTATTTGAAGAAGAAAGCACGCAATTAAATTACCTTTACAGTGCCAAGCATATCGTTGTCCAAGTCACCATCAGTGCTTTCAGCTACTGTTGTTGGAAGGTTAGATCTATCAAGAAGCTTCATGATGGCATTTTCATCCCAAATAAGGTTAGTAGAACTGCCAATACATTTATCCTCATAAACATCACCTAGGCCACCCGTTCTCCTCCTATGCTTAACCTCCACATCTGATACATCGTGTTTAGCACCAGATACGTCCTCATTATCTTTAGTATTCACCTCATTGCCATTCCTAAAGAGCTCCTCAGTTCCCCAGCGAATGATATCTTCCACTTCCTTCTGTGATTCTGATTTGTTTACAAAAAGTTGATCAAGCATCAGTTTCTTCTTGGCAAGTTGCAAGATACGCTCCTCAACACTAGCGCGCACTACAAGCCTGTAAACTAAAAGTCTGTTTGACTGTCCAATTCTGTGTGCCCTATTCATTGCCTGTATATCAGCATGTGGATTGAAATCAGAATCGTATATGATTACAGTATCTGCAGTTGCCAAATTGATCCCAAGACCACATGACCGAGTAGATAGCAAAAAAACAAAACGAGTCTTGTCCTGATTGAAACGAGTAATCGCTGCCTGGCGTTCTGCCACAGATACCGAACCATCTACTCTTTCAAATGTTTTAGGACCAAATTCCAGAGTCATGTAATCTTCGAGGATGTCAAGAAGTTTTGTCATCTGGGAAAAAATAAGAACACGGTGGCCATCCCTGCGTAACATTTTGAGCATAGAATGCAACAGAGCTAGCTTTGCTGATGCCTTTATTCTCATTTCATGCAAAAACTCTGGTGAACCTGATTCAGGTTCAGTTCCAGCAATAAGATAGGGATGGTTGCAAACTTTCCGAAGCTGCATTACTATGTTGAGTAATGACTGATGAGCACCACCTTTTCCAGTACTGCGCAGTACTTGGTAGTTCTTTGTAAGCATAGCACGGTAGTATTCAGCCTGGATTGATGTCAATTCAACAGGCACCATTCTCTCCGTCTTCGGGGGGATATTTTTCATTGCATCCTTTTTCAGCCTTCGAAGCATATGTGGAGCTACCAGTTTCTTCAGCTCCTCCACTTTCTCTGCTGTTGCAAGGTCATTAAACTTCTCCTCAAATGATGCTAGAGAAGGGAAAGAATCAGGCTGTAGAAAGTTCAATAAATTATACATCTCTCCGATGTTGTTCTGTAATGGGGTTCCAGTCAACAAAACCCTGTGCTGAAATGATAATGTATTCAGCAAACTGAAGAGTTTGCTGCTAGAATTCTTCAACCGATGCCCCTCATCAACTATAAGAACTTCCCATGACACAGAACGAAGATATGTAGCATCAACAAGCACCATTTCGTAAGTGGTGAGCAAGACATTGAACTTGTGAGATTTCTTGCTTTTACCTATCTGGGTTGCATCGCCCTCATACCACTCATATTGACGAATTGTAGATCTTGCCCTTGCAGAACCATGGTACTCCACAACATTTAAATGAGGGGCCCAAGATGCAAATTCAGCCATCCAATTAGGCATGGTAGAAAGAGGGACCAAGACAAGACAAGGCAAGTTAATCTTAAATTCACAGCACAGGGACGACAAAAAAGCACAAGCAGACACTGTCTTCCCAAGACCCATCTCATCAGCAAGGATAACATTTTTCGACTTGTACCAACATTTACGCAGCCAGTTCAATGCTTCCAGTTGATGAGGGAAGAGCAAGCCTCCCTTAAGCTCTTTTGGCTGCTCAACCAACACGCTCAACTCTTGTCTGTTTCTTGCGTTTGCAGAGTTACCTCTCATGTCCTTTTCCAAAGCCTGGCATTCAAATTTCTTGAAATGAGTAACCAAATGGACATACTTGAGCATGATAGGTTCATCTAATCTTTCCCAAGTGCATTCATCATAAGGTAGGCCACACCATTTGATTAAAGCCTCTTCTACTTCATCTAAGGAAACACGCATAGCAATAACTCGTTGTGGTTGGCACCACTGGTCCTTGCAAATGTTTATCAAAGCCATTCCATACTTTGCTTTGTAATTCTCTAGTTTCCGTTTTGCTAGTGTTCTTAGTTCAGATTCAGAAATCCAGCTGTTATGGATGTTTGATTTTCCAACCCATTTGACCAAAAATTCATATGCAGTATCATCATGGCCATTCCCTGCAGTTCCTTTTATGCTTACATGTACTTTACTTTCAGGTGTATCCTCTTGTTTCGTCAGTACTATTGCATCCTCTTTGGAAACTAGAAGTTTGATGTCGCCCTTTTCTGATGTTCCTTCAGCTGGAACAATAGATATCGCCTCAAAATCACCATTTTCTGAAGCTATGTTTTCTCCTGCTACTCCAGAATCCTTTGCTGTGATGATTTGATCAGTGGAACAATCTGACACTGTCTTCATGGCATCGTCTGGGTTCACTGACTCATTATTTTCATGTGATTTACCATTACTCTCCTTTTGCGCTTCAACACCATCTAAATGATTTTCGGAGGCAGGATTTACTGATTCATCAGCGATTACATCCTCCAGTGTGTTATCAGTATCGTTGCTTAAAGACCGCGCTAGTACACTGGAAGCACTAGAAGGAGCTGCATCTTCTGGCTGCAAATCAGTTGATTCAATCTGCTCTGATGAAGCATGGGGCTGTGAAATGATTTGGCTGGTTTGAAGCCGACAGCCTAAGATGCGGTCAACCTAAGGAAAGCAATGTTTGCAATAATCAGAGAACATAGAATAGGGGGCAGACCGAAGGCGATAAAAAGATTGGATGAAGATGCAATGTGGTTATGGAAGCTAATGACGTACTTGTTTCCCAGGCTGAACCTGCAGATCCTCCTGAGGTGTCATTATTTTGTCCCCTGCCACACCTAGCACCTGCATCATTTATCAGATATATGAATGGCATTTTGAACATAGGTATGTTTAAGCAACAGGATTTAAGATAAGGATGTGATCATCAAACAAAACAGACATTAGAAAAGTAGTGAAGCCTGATCATGGTAGCAACTGAAGACCAATGACCCAAAAACCCACATACAGAATTAGAACAAGATAAAAAAAGCTATAAAAAAGTAATCAAGGTAGTTTATTGTTCACGGGATACAAAAGCTGCAATTGTTTCTCTGCGTGTATGCTAATATCAAAACTGACAAAGATGACCTTAAGAGGCTATCAGACTTAAAGGCTACCATGTACTCTCTCCGTTCTGATTTACTCTACATTCTAGAAAAAACAAGACAAATTAGTGTTGCATTTATTAGTACTACTTAGATATGCAAACAACCAATCCAAGCTACATTGAAAATAACAATGTCCAATAAAGAGAGCAAAACCACTTCATTTTCAGTGTTCTTGTTGACTAAAAGCTAGAATGTACAATGTGGATTATTTCAGAACAAATTTTGGGGCTAGAATGTAGACTATTTCAGAACGGAGGGAGTATCTCTGAGGTCATATCAGAAAGCATAATAAGATGTATTACAAAAATGTTATTAATCATGGCAAGTTTGCTCATAAAGTATGGTTGTAACTGAAACAAAAATGAGCTTATGCAAATTATAAGATGGAAAGTGCAGATAAAAGAAAAGGATCTTGCAGAAGTGCAGAGAATGAAAACGTAGGATTGTGTACATAATTATTGTGGCAGAGTTAGAACACAAAAAAAGAAGAGTTTCTTACTTGAAAATATGGCATACTAAATCAGTACATGTAGGCATACCAATGAGAAAATGACTCAGTAACATAGGCAAACTATATAAAATGTACATGTTCGTGAACATTAAAACAAAACAGAGTGTTGTTTGAATACCTCTGAATGTTTTTTATCAACAAATTTCACTTTCTTTTTTCCTTTCTTGGCACTAGATGTAGGTGTTCTACCATCTGAAGATTTTCTTTTTGGTGGTGATTCGCTGTGGTCAGGAGATGTAGATGGTCCCATTGATGAATCACTGTCAACATCCGTTGCCAAATACCTGAGCCCTTTTGTTTCAGATCGCTTACAGTCTCTGTGACTATGTTGCCTCTTGCTTTTATATTTCTTTGGAGACAAGTCCATGGAGCGCAGATTTTTCTTTATTTTCAAAGCACCTCCATGTTTTTCCTGGTTCTCTTCTGGCGGCTTACCAAGGATTTCTGACTTCAAGGGCTTCGTAATTGCAGATAATTCCTTGGTTGGACGCCTTTTCAGATGTACTATCAATGGCTTCTTTTTCTGAACTTCATTCTTCACACTTGGGTCACCCTCCTTCAATGTGCCACCACATGACAGTTTTCCTTGTTCGGTTGATTCATTTCTCTCTTGTATGGGACTCCGGATTTTGACAGATACTTTGCTATCATTTCTCTCTTGTATGGGACTCTGGGTTTTGACAGATCCTTTGTTATGGGGAGATGGGCTATCTGATGTGGTGTTTCCACGCATTCTTCTAGTTCTTTCACGTTTGGAAGTGTCAGCATCTGCATTGACTAACAACTTCAAGCTAACTTGTTCTGTACGACATGTTGGACATTGCCAATTCCCAGGTGGTGCACGCTAGATTTGAAATGGAAATGGTGCAAAGAGATAAAAACAGATCAGTACACCAAAAAAAAGATGTGTAATCAAACAGTATAAATGGTTCAAACCTTAAGAGGAGGATTAAGACATTCCAAGTGGTATGTTCGTGGACAGCTATCGCAACACAGCAAATTGCCACCAAGGTCACATTCTACACACTCGTAGAAATACTGAAGAAACAAAGAGAACGAATGCATAAGATAAGTTGAGCAGCATTACAGATAGAAAATCAATGTGAAGAAAAAATAACAGTATGCAAAGCCTTAACGTCACAATAATTGTGTAATTCATACATGATAACTGGAGAAAGATGTGACTGCTCGGTTAAAATGTATTGATCTTATTTTGGCAGTTATAGACTTATAGTTGCCTAGACTAGAATTGCCCCCTGTCCCCACTCGTATGCATGATGACCTAATAAGATCCGTCACTCCATTATAGTTTACATCCTGAACACGATAACAACAAAATAGCTCATAGTAACCCGGTGAATTCCAAATCAGCATGCATTTACAGATATGGCGAACTGTTGCAGGCATGGGAGAGTTCACATATTAATAGAACATGTAAGCTCCTACTTCTGAAAAGTTTCACTAAAGTATTTGCGAAGAGATGTTCAGAACTCTTAAAATCCAGTAGTTTCATCAACAGCATAGTATGTGTGGTCAATGCTTAAGCGTTTCACACATTGGCTAACCTGGAAATGTGATTAAATCATTGTTTTGGCCTTTAGCTCACGTTACATGTAAGAGCAACGCATGAAGTACTTCCTTAATTTGTTTTATATGCCTATTAGTCTTCCAACATTGCTCAAAATTCTAAGGTATGCACGCATAGTTAATGCAAGCATAACAACCTCGCAAATTACTGTGTCATATTTCCAGAGAACATATTAGAAAGGGTAAAATGATCATTTCCGTTTGGTGAATTTTTCAATCTTAGAGCTTTCTTAATCTATGAGCCTGGTTAATATAGGTCTTATAAATATGACTGGATGGAGAAAGTAGATCACAAACAATATCCATAAGATTGACTAATACGCCAACTAAAGAAAAGAGGAATTCACCCCATCATGCCCTCGTATCTTCTTGGTCGACGTAGAAATGCCAGCGTCATGCTTGGACCTCTTCTTTATGGAACCATTGTTCATAAGAGAGTCCGGCGTTGGTGATGCAACCTCATGCTCATTTGATGAGCTAGCTGCTGTTAACTTGCTTCGCTTTCTTTTGTATTTGGAAACCCAATTTCCATCTGCTGCACTATCGCATAGAGAGCTCCTCTCCTTCATCGTCGGAGTACGGCGTCACATGCTGCCAGCAACAGAGTAATGCATTTCTTTATTAGTAGCTCAAAAATGCAAAGTAGACAACTGTTGATTGAATATAATACGCTCTGTGTGTGTGGTCGGTCATCTAAGGTCTTATGGATTGCAATACTAATCTAAAGTGGGATTCAAAGGAGCTAAATCAAGCACGGAAGATGAAGTCCTAGAACAAGCGAGGACTTGAGGTATATGGATTTACTCGGCCACATATTAGAAGCACAAATGGGACAGATGAATCATGGGGTTCCACCGAATGTTCCTTTTGCTCCGTGCTAATATATCATGGAACAGCAAATGCATGTATATAACACAACAGGGTGAGATTAATGACATGCAACAAGCAAACCATTTTCTTACCCAGTAATAAGAAGCTAAACGGCAGAAAACTAGGATACCCCGGACATAATACCGTTTCCAGGACTTGTTGCCAATATTTACTGCACTGATACTTAAAATGAAACTTTACCAATAACCTAGGCACGCATTAGTAGATGCCGAAATCCCACTAGGGAAACTCACACTAATATGTAACTGAGGCTACATTCCTGATCTCCATGGTGAGTAGTTACATCGATACCTAGCATAAGTTCCCCTTGATATGTCCAGTTGAGAAGTTTAATCCAATCTGGGCATAGTCTAGAAGACCACTAGTGCTGGAAGCCTGGAACTGGACCCGGACAATGGCAAGCATATGACAACACCACTAGCGGGTAGTAATACTAATTTTACACCCTAGGTGTTTTTCCTCTTGAGCCTGTTACCAACACGTATCTCTGGAGTTCCGTCGCTGCTACTCTCCGCGCGCGGGACAGTAGTACTAGTATAGAAACCCCCAAGTAATGAAGGAGCAGCTAGCTAGCTTGGAATCACAAGTCGCGAGAAGAAGCATTATTACCGTTTCTTACACAAGCTCGCAACCCCGAAACGCGGACAAACAGAAATCCGAATCTCCGCCCTAACCCCCCACCTTCATCCGCCAGTCAAACCTCTCCGCGGCAAAATTGCTGAGAGAAAACCCCGTAAACCCACCGAATTAGACGCTGAAGCGCAGCTCCGGGAGCCTCCGGTAGTCGGCGCGGCGCCTCGAAGCTGGACCGAAATCGACGGAGGCCCCGGCGGATCGCGCGGCCCGGCGCCCCACGGCAGCGCAGAGGCGGGACCGGAACCAAGCGGAGCGGCAGCGGCGCGGGCGGGCGGGCTGTGAGGCGGCGGCGGCGGCGGCGGAATAGATGCGGGATGTGGGGAGGGAGGAGGAGGATGGGGGCAGATGGGGAAGGAAGGGCAGCAGAGAGGAGAGGAGAGGAGAGCGGCGCGGCTATCGATGGGGAAGGGCACCCATCGGGAGGGGGGGCCGTGCGCAGCGCCCCCTTCACGCGTCGCTTTCGCCTGCCCACCAGCGCCAGAGGTGGGTGACAGGCGGGGCCCGCGGGCGGCAGGGCAGGGACACGTGGGGGCCGGCGCGAGGTGAGTGCCGGTTTCTGCGGTGGCGTCAGACGGCGGGCGGGTGGGTGGCCGCGGCCCGCCGCTCCAGGCGCTGCCGCAGGCGGCGGGTGGGGAGATGGACGGAATTGATGGAGAGGCAGGCCTGATTCTTCTTCCGTTGCCCGTTGTTTGTTTGGGTGGAGGGAAGGTCTCTAGTGGAGTGCCAAGGTTTTTTGAGCTTTTTATTTATATATATATACGTTGACAGTGTGAGCTTTGGGAAAGAAGATGCTTAGCCTTTTTGTTCACACGATCTGCCTTTTTTCCTTCTTCAGCTTCTTTTCTTGTGTGATGATGATATGCGTTTACTTCCTTCAGCATTTTTTCTGTTTGGTTGCATCACAAGATATTGCAATCCAGTCGGTGAGTTCATGGGGAGCGGTATACCTACCTACAATACATCCGTTTCGATCAATAAAGCGAACCGGTATTTCAAGACGTATTTTAGTTATAAAATTAAGCAATTTTTTTTTGCAAAATAAAGCAATAAAATCTTGATTATTTTGTGTGTAATTGGTATCTTTGAATTCGTATTGGAAACATTTTCTAATGATATTAATTTTATAACAATTCTTTCTATATATTTAGAGTAATGGTCAAAGAAAAAACACGAAAAATGATGGCGCCTTGTTGTAAGGGTATTTTACCCTTATACATTATTTTGGTAACAATGACACCGTGTTAGAGTATTTGGTCTAATACATGTCTATGAGATTATTCCCAGGTATTAGCCAATGAGGTAAAAAGGTGTATCAATGGAACAAGAAGGCAATTGGAGACCCCCCACTTCGATGAAAATCAACAAGGGTCTCTCCAGCACCTGGCCGGCCAGAGGCCCGGTCAGACCGGCTCTGGCACCGGCCAGCCCGGCGCAGACCGGCCCCAGGACCGGTGCCAGCCGGGTGATGTCCAGTAAGCAACGGAGCCTCACCAGTTTGCGCCCGGTCCCAGGCCCGGTCCCAGGCCCGGTCTGGACCGGCTCCGTCCGGTCACACGCCCGGTTGGGCCAGGTGCTGGGTCGGGCGCCCGGCGCCAACCGACCCCCACGCTGGTGCCACCCGGGGGGGATGTCCAGTATGTCCCAGAGCCCGCCCGATCAGGGTCTGGCCTCCACTCCGGTTTGGACCGACTGGCCCGGTCCCTGGCCCGGTCTGACCGGGCCCTGCGCCAGACGGCCCGGCCCCAGGCCCGGTTGACTGAGTTCCTCGAGGAAAATGTTGATGTGGCAAGTCATCAACGGCCATATTTCAAGTGACACTATATATACCTCTTCTTCTACCTCTGAAGGGGTAGGCACTACACTACAAGTTGTTCTTGAGCTCTCTCTCATACTCCATTGTTAGAAACACCAAAAGGTTCAGATCTCCCTCCTCCTCCACCCAAACTCAAATCCCTCCGGGGAAACGATAGAGGAGGACCCGATCTACTGTTCTACCAAGCCAAATCTTATTCCCCCTTGTATTCATCAAGAAACTTGCTTCCTACGGTTCCTTGGAATCCCTAGGTGGGCAAGAGAGGTCTGGAAGCATCCGGGCTGTGGATTTGCTCCTGACAAGATTGTAAAGGTTTGGAGGCTACCTCAAAGTCTACCACAAGTGAGTGAGCTATTCCTTCGTGGGATAGGCTCCGGAGAATAGGGTGAGACTTTGTGGCGTGGGGAATCCTTCGTGGGACCTCCACCCCTCCAAACGTGACGTACCTTCTTGCAAAGGAAGGGAACACGGGAATAAACCCTCGTCTCCGTGTGCTATCGATTATCTCTAACCGAACTCCTTACTTGTGATATAACTGCATGTGAGAGCTGATGTCTACGCACGCTTCTATTCTTGTAGACAGTGTTGGGCCTCCAAGAGCAGAGGTTTGTAGAACAGCAGCAAGTTTCCCTTAAGTGAATCACCCAAGGTTTATCGAACTCAGGGAGTGATACGTCCCAAACGTATCTATAATTTCTTATGTTCCATGCTACTTTTATGATGATACTCACATGTTTTATACACATTATATGTCATTATTATGCATTTTCCGGCACTAACCTGCGACGAGATGTCAGAAGAGCCGATTCGTTGTTTTATGCAGTTTTTGGTTTCGAAATCCTAGTAAGGAAATATTCTCGGAATTGGACGAAATCAACGCCCGGGGGCTTATTTTTCCACGAAGCTTCCGGAAGACCGGAGGAGATACGAAGTGGGGCCACGGGCGCCGCCACACTAGGGCGGCGCGGCCTAGAGGGGGCCGCGCGGCCCTAGCGTGTGGGGCCCCCGTGACGCCTCCGACCTGCCCTTCCGCCTACTTAAAGCCTTCGTCGCGAAACCCCCGATACCGAGAGCCACGATACGGAAAACCTTCCGGAGACGCCGCCGCCAATCCCATCTCGGGGGATTCAGGAGATCGCCTCGGCACCCGCCGGAGAGGGGAATCATCTCCGGAGGTCTCTTCATCGCCATGATCGCCTCCGGATCGATGTGTGAGTAGTCCACCCCTGGACTATGGGTCCATAGCGATAGCTAGATGGTTGTCTTCTCCTCATTGTGCTATCATGTTAGATCTTGTGAGCTGCCTATCATGATCAAGATCATCTATCCGTAATCCTACATGTTGTGTTTGTTGGGATCCGATGAATATTGAATACTATGTCAAGTTGATTATCAATCTATCATATATGTTGTTTATGTTTTTGCATGCTCTCACGTTGCTAGTAGAGGCTTTGGCCAAGTTGATACTTGTAACTCCAAGAGGGAGTATTTATGCTCGATAGTGGGTTCATGCCTCCATTAAATACGGGACGATGACGAGAAAGTTCTAAGGTTGTGGATGTGCTCGTTGCCACTAGGGATAAAACATCGATGCTTTGTCTAAGGATATTTGTGTTGATTACATTACGCACCATACTTAATGCAATTGTCCGTTGTTTGCAACTTAATGCGGAAGGGGTTCGGATGATAACCTGAAGGTGGACTTTTTAGGCATAGATGCATGCTGGATAGCGGTCTATGTACTTTGTCGTAATGCCCTGATTAAATCTCATAGTACTCATCATTATATATGTATGTGCATTGTTGATGTCTACGGGAGCTTCTATTCTTGTAGACAGTGTTGGGCCTCCAAGTGCAGAGGTTTGTAGAACAGCAGCAAGTTTCCCTTAAGTGGATACCCAAGGTTTATCGAACTCAGGGAGGAAGAGGTCAAAGATATCCCTCTCATGCAACCCCGCAACCACAAAGCAAGAAGTCTCTTGTGTCCCCAACACACCTAATAGGTGCACTAGTTCGGCGAAGAGATAGTGAAATACGGGTGGTATAAATAAGTATGAGCAAGTAGCAACGGTGCCGGAAAAGTGCTTGCGGCGTGTAGTTGATGGTGGTAATATTGCAACGAGTAGTAACACGAGTAAACAACGAGTAAACAAGCGAGTAGTAACTCGAGCGGTATTTAGGAACAAGGCCTAGGGATTAGACTTTCACTAGTGGACACTCTCAACATTGATCACATAACGAACGGATAAATGCATACTCTACACTTTTGTTGGATGATGAACACATTGCGTAGGATTACACGAACCCTCAATGCCGGAGTTAACAAGCTCCACAATAATGCTCATGTTTTAGTAACCTTTAGTGTAAGATAGATCAACGCTACTAAACCAAGTACTAGCATAGCATGCACACCTGTCACCTTCATGCATATGTAGGAGGAATAGATCACATCAATAATATCATAGCAATAGTTAACTCCATAATCTACAAGAGATCATGATCATAGCACAAACCAAGTACTAACACGGTGCACGCACTGTCACCTTTGCACACATGCGGGAGGAATAGAACTACTTTAATAACACATCACTAGAGTAGCACATAGATAAGTAGTGATACAAACATGCTGCAATCATAAAGAGATATAAATAAGCACCTCACTATGCCATTCAATGAGTAAGTATTCTGTGAAATCTAGCCTAAGAGACCCACACGGTGCACACACTCGTCACCTTTACACACGTGGGACGAGGAGTCTCCGGAGATCACATAAGTAAAACCCACTTGACTAGCATAATGACATCTAGATTACAAGCATCATCATATGAATCTCAATCATGTAAGGCAGCTCATGAGATTATTGTATTGACACTACATAGGAGAGAGATGAACCACATAGCTACCGGTACAGCCCCGAGCCTCGATGGAGAACTACTCCCTCCTCATGGGAGCAGCAGCGGTGATGAAGATGGCGGTGGAGATGGCAGCGGTGTCGATGGAGAAGCCTTCCGGGGGCACTTCCCCGCTCCGGCAGGGTGCCGGAACAGAGATCCTGTCCCCCAGATCTTGGCTTCGCGATGGCGGCGGCTCGGGCAGGTTTCGTGGGTTTCGTCAATTGGTATCGGGTTTTCCGATCCAGGGGCTTTATATAGGCGAAGAGGCGGCGCAGGAAGGTCGAAGGGGGGCCACACCATAGGGCGGCGCGGCCCCCTCCGGCCGCGCCGGCCTAGGGTTTGGTGGCCCCGTGGCCCCCTCCGGTCCTTCCCGGGTGTTCTGGATGCTTCCGATGAAAATAGGAACTTTGGCGTTGATTTCGTCCGATTCCGAGAATATTTCGTTACTAGGATTTCGAAACCAAAAACAGCAGAAAACATGAACCGGCACTTCGGCATCTTGTTAATAGGTTAGTTCCGGAAAATGCACGAATATGACATAAAGTGTGCATAAAACATGTAGATAACATCAATAATGTGGCATGGAACACAAGAAATTATCGATACGTTGGAGACGTATCAGCATCCCCAAGCTTAGTTACTGCTCGTCCCGAGCAGGTAAAACGATAACAAAGATAATTTCCGGAGTGACATGCCATCATAAACTTGATCATACTATTTGTAAAGCATATGTAGAGAATGCAGCGATCAAAACAATGGTGATGACATGAGTAAACAAGTGAATCATAAAGCAAAGACTTTTCATGAATAGCACTTCAAGACAAGCATCAATAAGTCTTGCATAAGAGTTAACTCATAAAGCAATAATTCAAAGTAAAGGTATTGAAGCAACACAAAAGAAGATTAAGTTTCAGCGGTTGCTTTCAACTTGTAACATGTATATCTCATGGATATTGTCAACATAGAGTAATATAATAAGTGCAATAAGCGAATATGTAGGAATCAATGCACAGTTCACACAAGTGTTTGCTTCTTGAGGTGGAGAGAAATAGGTGAACTGACTCAACATTGAAAGTAAAAGAATGGTCCTCATAGAGGAAAAGCATCGATTGCTATATTTGTGCTAGAGCTTTGATTTTGAAAACATGAAACAATTTTGTCAACGGTAGTAATAAAGCATATGCATCATGTAAATTATATCTTATAAGTTGCAAGCCTCATGCATAGTGTACTAATAGTGCCCGCACCTTGTCCTAATTAGCTTGGACTACTCGGATTATCACCGCAATACATATGCTTTAACCAAGTATCACAAAGGGGTACCTCTATGCCGCTTCGTACAAAGGTCTAAGGAGAAAGCTCGCATTTGGATTCCTCGCTTTTGATTATTCTCAACTTAGACATCCATACCGGGACAACATAGACAACAGATAATGGACTCCTCTTTTAATGCTTTAAGCATTCAACAACAATTAATTCTTTTCTCATTAGAGATTTGAGGATGTTTGTCCAAAACTGAAACTTCCACCATGGAACATGGCTTTAGTTAGCGGCCCAATGTTCTTCTCTCACAATATGCATGCTCAAACCATTCAACTCAGTGTAGATCGCCCTTACTTCCGACAAGACGAACATGCATAGCAACTCACATGAAATTCAACAATGAGTTGATGGCGTTCCCCGATAAACATGGTTATCGCACAACAAGCAACTTAATAAGAGATAAAGTGCATAATTACATATTCAATACCACAATAGTTTTTAAGCTATTTGTCCCATGAGCTATATATTGCAAAGGTGAATGATGGAATTTTAAAGGTAGCACTCAAGCAATTTACTTTGGAATGGCTGGAAAATACCATGTAGTAGGTAGGTATGGTGGACACAAATGGCATAGTGTTGGCTCAAGTATTTGGATGCATGAGAAGTATTCCCTCTCGATACAAGGTTTAGGCTAGCAAGGTTGTTTGAGGCAAACACAAGGATGAACTAGTACAGCAAAACTCACATAAAAGACATATTACAAGTATTATAAGACTATACATCGTCTTCCTTGTTGTTCAAACACCTTACTAGAAATTATCTAGACCTTAGAGAGACCAATTATGCAAACCAAATTTTAGCATGCTCTATGTATTCTTCATTAATGGGTGCAAAGCATATGATGCAAGAGCTTAAACATGAGCACAACAATTGCCAAGTATCACATTACCCAAGACATTATAGCAATTACTACATGTATCATTTTCCAATTCCAACCATATAACAATTTAACGAAGAGGAAACTTCGCCATGAATATTATGAGCTAAGAACACATGTGTTCATACGAACCAGCGGAGCGTGTCTCTCTCCCACACAAGCATGATGTAATCCAATTTATTCAAACACAAACAAAAACAAAAGCAAACAAACAGACGCTCCAAGAAAAAGCACATAAGATGTGATGGAATAAAAATATAGTTTCAGGGGAGGAACCTGATAATGTTGTCGATGAAGAAGGGGATGCCTTGGGCATCCCCAAGCTTAGACGCTTGAGTCTTCTTGATATATGCAGGGGTGAACCACCGGGTGCATCCCCAAGCTTTGAGCTTTCACTCTCCTTGATCATAGTATATCATCCTCCTCTCTTGACCCTTGAAAACTTCCTCCACACCAAACTCGAAACAACTCATTAGAGGGTTAGTGGACAATAAAAATTAACATGTTCAGAGGTGACACAATCATTCTTAACACTTCTGGACATTGCATAATGCTACTGGACATTAATGGATCAAAGAAATTCATCCAACATAGCAAAAGAGGCAATGCGAAATAAAAGGCAGAATCTGTCAAAACAGAACAGTCCGTAAAGATGGATTTTATTAGGCCACCAGACCTGCTCAAACGAAAATGCTCAAATTGAATGAAAGTTGCGTACATATCTGAGGATCATGCTCGTAAATTGGCATAATTTTCTGAGCTTCCTGCAGGGCAGTGGGCTCAGATTCGTGACAGCAAAGAAATCTGGAACTGCGCAGTAATCCAAATCTAGTACTTACTTTTCTATCAACGGCTTAACTTGGCACAACAAAACACAAAACTAAGATAAGGAGAGGTTGCTACAGTAGTAAACAACTTCCAAGACACAAATATAAAACAAAGTACTGTAGTAAAATAACACATGGGTTATCTCCCAAGAAGTTCTTTTCTTTATAGCCATTAAGATGGGCTCAGCGAGTTTTAATGATGCACTCGCAAAAGATAGTATGTGAAGCAAAAGAGAGCATCAAGAGGCAAATTCAAAACACATTTAAGTCTAACATGCTTCCTATGCATAGGAATCTTGTAAATAAACAAGTTCATGAGGAGCAAAGTAACAAGCATAGGAAGATAAAACAAGTGTAGCATCAAAAATTTCAGCACATAGAGAGGTGTTTTAGTAACATGAAAATTTCTACAACCATATTTTCCTCTCTCATAATAACTTTCAGTAGCATCATGAGCAAACTCAACAATATAACTATCAAATGAAACATTCTTATCATGAGTCTCATGCATAAAATTATTACTACTCCCAACATAAGCATAATCAATTTTATTAGTTGTAGTGGGAGCAAATTCAACAAAGTAGCTATCATTATTATTCTCATCATCAAATATAGGAGGCATATTGTAATCATAATCAAATTCACTCTCCATAGTAGGTGGCACCAAAAGACCACTATCATTATAATCATCATAAATAGGAGGTAAAGAATCATCAAAGTAAATTTTCTCCTCAATGCTTGGGGGACTAAAAAGATCATGAAAACCAGCTTCCCCAAGCTTAGAACTTTCTATATTATTGTCAACAATGGTGTTCAAAGCGTTCATACTAATATTACTACCAGCATGCAAAGAAGATTTCATAGGTTTTTTAATTTTCGCATCAAACAATCCATGTTTTAAATCAGGAAATAGAATAAGAAGCTCATTGTTGTCCATTATGCCAAACTAGTGTAAACAAGAAACAAAAAGTTGCAATTGCAGGATCTAAAGGAAATAGCTTTGAGCACACACACAACGGCGCCAGAAAAATACTTTACCTGGGACCGTAGTATGAGAGCCTTTTACCTTTCCTCCCCGACAACGGCGCTGGAAAAGTGCTTGATGTCTACGGGAGCTTCTATTCTTGTAGACAGTGTTGGGCCTCCAAGAGCAGAGGTTTGTAGAACAGACAGCAAGTTTCCCTTAAGTGGATACCCAAGGTTTATCGAACTCGGGGAGGAAGAGGTCAAAGATATCCCTCTCATGCAACCCCGCAACCACAAAGCAAGAAGTCTCTTGTGTCCCCAACACACCTAATAGGTGCACTAGTTCGGCGAAGAGATAGTGAAATACGGGTGGTATAAATAAGTATGAGCAAGTAGTAACGGTGCCGGAAAAGTGCTTGGCGTGTAGTTGATGGTGGTAATATTGCAACGAGTAGTAACACAGTAGAAAACGATAGTAAACAAGCAGGTAGTAACTCAGCGAGTATTTAGGAACAAGGCCTAGGGATTAGACTTTCACTAGTGGACACT
Source organism: Lolium rigidum (assembly GCF_022539505.1). NCBI lineage: Eukaryota > Viridiplantae > Streptophyta > Magnoliopsida > Poales > Poaceae > Lolium > Lolium rigidum. The sequence goes on from NC_061514.1 coordinate 238,396,786, forward strand.
CTCAACATTGATCACATAACGAACGAGATAAATGCATACTCTACACTTTTGTTGGATGATGAACACATTGCGTAGGATTACACGAATCCTCAATGCCGGAGTTAACAAGCTCCACAATAATGCTCATATTTTAGTAACCTTTAGTGTAAGATAGATCAACGAGACTAAACCAAGTACTAGCATAGCATGCACACTGTCACCTTCATGCATATGTAGGAGGAATAGATCACATCAATAATATCATAGCAATAGTTAACTCCATAATCTACAAGAGATCATGATCATAGCACAAACCAAGTACTAACACGGTGCACGCACTGTCACCTTTACACACGTGCAGGAGGAATAGAACTACTTTAATAACACATTGCTAGAGTAGCACATAGATAGTAGTGATACAAACATGCTGCAATCATAAAGAGATATAAATAAGCACCTCACTATGCCATTCAATGAGTAAGTATTCTGTGAAATCTAGCCTAAGAGACCCACACGGTGCACACACTCGTCACCTTTACACACGTGGGACGAGGAGTCTCCGGAGATCACATAAGTAAAACCCACTTGACTAGCATAATGACATCTAGATTACAAGCATCATCATATGAATCTCAATCATGTAAGGCAGCTCATGAGATTATTGTATTGAACTACATAGGAGAGAGATGAACCACATAGCTACCGGTACAGCCCCGAGCCTCGATGGAGAACTACTCCCTCCTCATGGGAGCAGCAGCGGTGATGAAGATGGCGGTGGAGATGGCAGCGGTGTCGATGGAGAAGCCTTCCGGGGCACTTCCCCGCTCCGGCAGGGTGCCGGAACGAGATCCTGTCCCCGGATCTTGGCTTCGCGATGGCGGCGGCTCCGGCGGGTTTCGTGGGTTTCGTCAATTGGTATCGGGTTTTCCGATCCAGGGGGCTTTATATAGGCGGAGAGGCGGCGCAGGGAAGGTCGAAGGGGGCCCACACCATAGGGCGGCGCGGCCCCCCTCCGGCCGCGCCGGCCTAGGGTTTGGTGGCCCCGTGGCCCCCCTCTCGGTCCTTCCCGGGTGTTCTGGATGCTTCCGATGAAAATAGGAACTTTGGCGTTGATTTCGTCCGATTCCGAGAATATTTCGTTACTAGGATTTCTGAAACCAAAAACAGCGAAAACAGGAACTGGCACTTCGGCATCTTGTTAATAGGTTAGTTCCAGAAAATGCACGAATATGACATAAAGTGTGCATAAAACATGTAGATAACATCAATAATGTGGCATGGAACACAAGAAATTATCGATACGTTGGAGACGTATCAATTGTTATGCCTTCTTTATTTGTCAATTGCCCAATTGTAATTTGTTCACCCAACATCTGTTTATCTTATGGGAGAGACACCACTAGTGAACTGTGGACCCCGGTCCAATTCTTTACATCTGAAATACAATCTACTGCAATACTTGTTCTTTACTTGTTCTTCGCAAACAATCATCATCATCCACACTATACATCTAATCCTTTGTTTACGAGCAAGCCGGTGAGATTGACAACCTCACTGTTACGTTGGGGCAAAGTACTTTGATTGTGTTGTGCATGTTCCATGTTGGCGCCGGAATCCCTGGTGTTGCGCCGCACTACACTCCGCCACCAACAACCTTCACGTGTTCCTTGACTCCTACTGGTTCGATAACCTTGGTTTCTTTCTGAGAGAAAACTTGTTGTTGTGCGCATCACACCTTCCTCTTGGGGTTCCCAACGGACGTGTGCTTACACGCCATCAAGCATATTTTCTGGCGTCGTTGCCGGGGAGATCAAGACACGCTGCAAGGGGAGTCTCCCACATCCAATCTCTTTACTTTGTTTTTATCTTGCTTTACTTTATTTTATTTACTGCTTTGTTTGCTCTTATATCAAAAACACAAAAAAATTAGTTGCTAGTTTTACTTTATTTATTGTCTTGTTCTCTATATTGAAAACACAAAAAAATTAGTTACTTGCATTTACTTTATTTAGTTTGCTTTATTTACTACTGCTAAAATGGGTACTGTTGAGAATACTAAGTTGTGTGACTTCACTAGCACAAATAATAATGATTTCTTATGCACACCTATTGCTCCACCTGCTACTACAGCAGAATTCTTTGAAATTAAACCCGCTTTACTGAATCTTGTTATGAGAGAGCAATTTTCTGGTGTTAGTTCTGATGATGCTTCTGCCCATCTTAATAATTTTGTTGAACTATGTGAAATGAAAAAGTATAAGGATGTAGATGGTGACATTATAAAATTAAAATTGTTTCCTTTCTCTTTAAGAGGAAGAGCTAAAGATTGGTTGCTATCTCTGCATAGAAATAGTATTGATTCATGGACTAAATGTAAGGATGCTTTTATTGGTAGATATTATCCTCCCGCTAAAATTATATCTTTGAGAAGTAGCATAATGAATTTTAAGCAATTAGATAATAAACATGTTGCTCAAGCATGGGAGAGAATGAAATCTTTGGTGAAGAATTGCCCTACCCATGGATTAACTACTTGGATGATCATCCAAACCTTCTATGCAGGATTGAATTTTTCTTCACGGAACCTATTGGATTCAGCTGCTGGAGGTACCTTTATGTCCATCACTTTGGGGGCAGCAACAAAGCTTCTTGATGATATGATGATAAATTACTCTGAATGGCACACGAAAGAGCTCCACAAGGTAAGAAGGTAAATTCTGTTGAAGAAACCTCCTCCTTGAGTGATAAGATTGATGCTATTATGTCTATGCTTGTGAATGGTAGATCTAATGTTGATCCTAATAATGTTCCTTTAGCTTCATTGGTTGCCCAAGAAGAACATGTTGATGTGAACTTCATTAAAAGTAATAATTTCAACAACAATGCTTATAGGAATAATTCTGGTAACAACTATAGGCCATATCCTTCAGTTAATGGTAATAGTTATGGTAATTCTTATGGGAATGCTTACAACAATAATAGGAGTGTACCCCCTGGTCTTGAAGCCATGCTTAAAGAATTTATTAGTACACAAACTGCTTTTAACAAATCTGTTGAGGAAAAGCTTGATAAAATTGATATTCTTGCTTCTAAGGTTGATAGACTTGCCTCTGATGTTGATCTTTTAAAATTGAAAGTTATGCCTAATAAGGATAATGATAATAAAATTGTTACTACAGTAAATGCCATTCAAGTTCGAATTAATGAGAATATTAGATTGATGGCTGAATTGCATGCTAGGTGGGAAAGAGAAGAAAACGAAAAACTAGCTAAAGAGAATAATGTAGCTAAAGTTTGGACTATTACCACTACTAGTAATGATAATGCTTCACATGTTGCTACACCCCTACTATCAATGGTAAAATAATTGGTGTTGGCAATGTTTCTACTCCTAGTGCAAAGCGTGCAAAATTGCCTGAAACTGCTAAAACTGTTGAAACTATTTTTGATAAAACTGCTGAAATTTTTCAAAATATTGGGGACAATGATCCCATTGATGTAGATCATAATGGTTTCGATTTTGATGATTGTCACATCTCTGAAGTTATAAAGTTCTTACAAAAACTTGCTAAAAGTCTCAATGCTAGTGCTATAAATTTGGCCTTTACAAAACATATTACAAATGCTCTCATAAAAGCTAGAGAGGAGAAACTAAAACTTGAAACCTCTATTCCTAGGAAGTTAGAAGATGGTTGGGAGCCCATCATTAAGATGAGGGTCAATGATTTTGATTGTAATGCTTTATGTGATCTTGGTGCAAGTATTTCTGTTATGCCTAAGAAAATCTATGATAAGCTTGACTTGCCACCATTGAGAAATTGTTATTTGGATGTTAATCTTGCTGATAATGCTATAAAGAAACCTTTGGGGAGAATTGATAATGTTCGTATTATGGTTAACAATAACCTTGTCCCCGTTGATTTTGTTGTCTTGGATATTGAATGCAATGCATCTTGTCCCATTATATTGGGAAGACCTTTTCTTCGAACTGTTGGTGCTACCATTGATATGAAGGAAGGTGATACGTCTCCGACGTATCGATAATTTCTTATGTGCCATGCCACATTATTGATGATATCTACATGTTTTATGCATACTTTATGTCGTATTTATGCATTTTCCGGCACTAACCTATTAACGAGATGCCGAAGAGCCAGTTGCCGTTTTCTGCTGTTTTTGGTTTCAGAAATCCTAGTAAGGAAATATTCTCGGAATTGGACGAAATCAACGCCCAGGGGCATATTTTGCCACGAATCTTCCAGAAGACCGAAGAGAAGACGAAGTGGGGCCACGAGGCACCGTCACAACAGGGCGGCGCGGCCCAGGTCCTGGCCGCGCGGCCCTGGCGTGTGGGGCCCTCGTGTGGCCCCCTGACCTGCCCTTCCGCCTACTTAAAGCCTTCGTCGCGAAACCCCCAGTAACGAGAGCCACGATACGGAAAATCTTCCAGAGACGCCGCCGCCGCCAATCCCATCTCGGGGGATTCAGGAGATTGCCTCCGGCACCCTGCCGGAGAGGGGAATCATCTCCCGGAGGACTCTTCACCGCCATGGTCGCCTCCGGAGTGATGAGTGAGTAGTTCACCCCTGGACTATGGGTCCATAGCAGTAGCTAGATGGTCGTCTTCTCCTTATGTGCTTCATTGTCGGATCTTGTGAGCTGCCTAACATGATCAAGATCATCTATCTGTAATGCTATATGTTGTGTTTGTCGGGATCCGATGGATAGAGAATACTATGTTATGTTGATTATCAATCTATTACCTATGTGTTGTTTATGATCCTGCATGCTCTCCGTTATTAGTAGAGGCTCTGGCCAAGTTTTTACTCTTAACTCCAAGAGGGAGTATTTATGCTCGATAGTGGGTTCATGCCTCCATTAAATCCGGGACGAGTGACATAAAGTTCTAAGGTTGTGGATGTCTTGTTGCCACTAGGGATAAAACATTGATGCTATGTCCGAGGATGTAGTTATTGATTACATTACGCACCATACTTAATGCAATTGTCCGTTGTTTGCAACTTAATACTGGAAGGGGTTCGGATGATAACCTCGAAGGTGGACTTTTTAGGCATAGATGCATGCTGGATAGCGGTCTATGTACTTTGTCATAATGCCCAATTAAATCTCACTATACTTATCATATCATGTATGTGCATTGTCATGCCCTCTCTATTTGTCAATTGCCCGACTGTAATTTGTTCACCCAACATGCTATTTATCTTACGGGAGAGACACCTCTAGTGCACTGTGGACCCCGGTCCATTCTTTTACATCGAATACAATTTACTGCAATACTTGTTCTACTGTTTTCTGCAAACAATCATCATCCACACTATACATCTAATCTTTTGTTACAGCAAGCCGGTGAGATTGACAACCTCACTATTTCGTTGGGGCAAAGTACTTTGGTTGTGTTGTGCAGGTTCCACGTTGGCGCCGGAATCCCTAGTGTTGCGCCGCACTACATCCCGCCGCCATCAACCTTCGACGTGCTTCTTGGCTCCTACTGGTTCAATTAAACCTTGGTTTCTTACTGAGGGAAAACTTGCTGTTGTGCGCATCATACCTTCCTATTGGGGTTCCCAACGGACATGTTAACTACGCGCAATCAAGCTCTTTTTCTGGCGCCGTTGCCGGGGAGATCAAGACACGCTGCAAGGGGAGTCTCCACAATCCAATCTCTTTACTTTGTTTTTGTCTTGCTTTATTTTATTTACTTTCTTGTTTGCTGCATTATATCAAAACACAAAAAAAATAGTTGCTAGCTTTACTTTATTTACTGTCTTGTTCTCCATATCAAAAACACACAAAAAATTAGTTACTTGCATTTATTTTATCTAGTTTGCTTTATTTACTACTGCTAAAATGAGTAATCCTGAAGTTGAAGTTCGTTCGTTTAAGCAACAAGGGGGAGAATGTTTAAAAGATGCTTGGTATAGAATTAGTGATGCCCATAATAGGTGCACTAAGAAACACTCCACCACTATCCTACTCAGGAATTTTTATGTTGGTATCTCTAGCTGGAATAGGTATGTTCTTGATTGTCTCGCAGAGGTAACTTCCTAGGCGCTCCTGCTTTAGAAGCTAGTTGCATTATTGAGAGTTTATTTGGAACACCACCTGTTAATGAAGTTAAAATTGAAACCTCTCTTGAAGATGTCATGAAAAAGTTGGAAACCATAGAGCAAAACCTTCCAAGTATTGATACTACTTTGGGAGCACTACTTGATAGCACTGATAAACTTGATAAATCTCTAGGTGGAATGAATGAGAGAATCACCATCTTAGAATCTTGTGCTATCCATGATAATCAAACCCAAAGGATTAGTGAACTTGAAGAGGCTATGGGAACATTGGGTTCAACCTTTTCATCTATAAAGTTTAGAGAGAAAGCTTATGTGGGTAAGGAGCAAAAGTTTATGTATGTCTCTAAAGTGCCTAAACCATAAAAAATATTATTATAGGCCTAAAATTGACAAAGACCTTAGTACCACTACAGATGGGGGAGCTTATGATATCGATGCTCCATCTCTTGATAATACTTGATATACACTTTCTGCGCCTAGCTGAAAGGCGTTAAAGAAAAGCGTTTATGGGAGACAACCCATGTTTTTACTACAGTACTTTTATTTTATATTTGAGTCTTGGAAGTTGTTTACTACTGTAGCAACCTCTCCTTATCTTAGTTTTGTGCATTTTTGTGCCAAGTAAAGTCGTTGATAGTAAGGTTCATACTAGATTTGGATTACTGCGCAGAAACATATTTCTTTGCTGTCACGAATTTCGACCTGCCTCTCTGTAGGTAGCTCAGAAAAATATGCCAATTTACGTGCGTGATCCTCAGATATGTACGCAACTTTCATTCAATTTGAGAATTTTCATTTGAGAAAGTCTGGTGCCTCAATAAAATCCGTCTTTACGGACTGTTCTGTTTTGACAGATTCTGCCTTTTATTTCGCATTGCCTCTTTTGCTATGATGGATGAATTCTTTGTTCCATTAATGTCCAGTAGCTTTGTGCAATGTCCAGAAGTGTTAAGAATGATTATGTCATCTCTGAACATGTGAATTTTTATTATGCACTAACCCTCTAATGAGTTGTTTTGAGTTTGGTGTGGAGGAAGTTTTCAAGGATCAAGAGAGGAGGATGATACAATATGATCAAGGAGAGTGAAAGCTCTAAGCTTGGGGATGCCCCGGTGGTTCACCCCTGCATATTTTAAGAAGACTCAAGCGTCTAAGCTTGGGGATGCCCAAGGCATCCCCTTCTTCATTGACAACATTATCGAGTTCCTCCCCCGAAACTATATTTTTATTCCATCACATCTTATGTGCTTTGCTTGGAGCGTCGGTTTGTTTTTGTTTTTGTTTTGTTTGAATAAAATGGATCCTAGCATTCATTGTGTGGGAGAGAGACACGCTCCGTTGTTGCATATGGACAAATATGTCCTTAGGCTTTACTCATAGTATTCATGGCGAAGGTTGAATCTTCTTCGTTAAATTGTTATATTGTTGGAATCGGGAAATGCTACATGTAGTAATTCTAAAATGTTTTGAATAATTTGATACTTGGAAATTGTTGTGCTCATGTTTAAGCTCTTGCATCATATACTTTGCACCCATTAATGAAGAAATACAAAGAGCTTGCTAAAATTTGGTTTGCATATTTGGTCTCTCTAAAGTCTAGATAATTTCTAGTATTGAGTTTTGAACAACAAGAAAGACGGTGTAGAGTCTTATAATGTTTACAATGTGTCTTTTATGTGAGTTTTGCTGCACCGGTTCATCCTTGTGTTTGTTTCAAATAACCTTGCTAGCCTAAACCTTGTATCGAGAGGGAATACTTCTCATGCATCCAAAATCCTTGAGCCAACCACTATGCCATTTGTGTCCACCATACGTACCTACTACATGGTATTTCTCCGCCATTCCAAAGTAAATTTCTTGAGTGCTACCTTTAAAATTTCTATCCTTTACCTTTGCAATATATAGCTCATGGGACAAATCGCTTAAAAACTATTGTGGTATTGAATATGTACTTATGCACTTTATCTCTTATTAAGTTGCTTGTTGTGTGATAACCATGTTCCTGGGGACGCCATCAACTACTCTTTGTTGAATATCATGTGAGTTGCTATGCATGTCTGTCTTGTCTGAAGTAAGGGAGATTTACCACTCATTTAATGGTTAGAGCATGCATAATGTTAGAGAAGAACATTGGGCCGCTAACTAAAGCCATGATCCATGGTGGAAGTTTCAGTTTTGGACATATATCCTCAATCTCATATGAGAACATTAATTGTTGCTACATGCTTATGCATTAAAGAGGAGTCCATTATCTGTTGTCTATGTTGTCCCGGTATGGATGTCTAAGTTGAGAATAATCAAAAGCGAGAAATCCAATGCGAACTTTCTCCTTAGACCTTTGTACAGGCGGCATAGAGGTACCCCTTTGTGACACTTGGTTAAAACATGTGTATTGCGATGATAATCCCGGTAATCCAAGCTAATTAGGACAAGGTGCGGGCACTATTAGTATACTATGCATGAGGCTTGCAACTTGTAAGATATAATTTACATGATACATATGCTTTATTACTACCGTTGACAAAATTGTTTCTTGTTTTCAAAACCAAAGCTCTAGCACAAATATAGCAATCAATGCTTCCTCTGCGAAGGGCCTTTCTTTTACTTTTATGTTGAGTCGGTTCACCTATCTCTCTCCACCTCAAGAAGCAAACACTTGTGTGAACTGTGCATTGATTCCTACATACTTGCATATTGCACTTGTTATATTACTTTACATTGACAATATCCATAAGATATACATGTTATAAGTTGAAAGCAACCGCTGAAACTTAATCTTCCTTTGTGTTGCTTCAATACCTTTACTTTGATTTATTGCTTTATGAGTTAACTCTTATGCAAGACTTATTGATGCTTGTCTTGAAGTACTATTCATGAAAAGTCTTTGCTTTATGATTCATTTGTTTATTCATGTCATTACCATTGTTTTGATCGCTGCATTCATTACATATGCTTACAATAGTATGATCAAGGTTATGATGGCATGTCACTCCAGAAATTATCTTTGTTATCGTTTACCTGCTCGGGACGAGCAGGAACTAAGCTTGGGGATGCCGATACGTCTCCGATGTATCGATAATTTCTTATGTTCCATGCCACATTATTGATGATATCTACATGTTTTATGCATACTTTATGTCGTATTTATGCATTTTCCGGCACTAACCTATTAACGAGATGCCGAAGAGCCA